>NC_135187.1:20068721-20372055 GCF_041146795.1 Maylandia zebra
CAGTCCGCCCGGATTTGTTCTTGGTCGGGTAGGCCTGAGCGAACCGTGTAAAGTGGTCGACCACCACCAAAATGTATTCATACCCGCCTTTGCTTTTCTCAAGATGTAGGTAGTCTATACAGACAAGTTCAAGCGGTGAGTTGGACTTCAGGTTGCCCATGGGTGCACGCACATGAACTGTGGGTTTCTTTTGTTTAATGCAACAGCATTTCTTAGTGACGTAGTCCTCTATGCACCTCTTCATGTGAGGCCAATAGAACCTTTCTCGTGCGAGATGGAGGACCCTCTCAGTACCGACATGACCCATCTGGTCATGAAGATGTTTCAATACCATAGGCTGGTACAGGAGAGGTAGGACTAGTTGTTTCCGTTCAGGGTGTTCGTCTGTACAAGATTCCACTTTCGAGGTGTAATCGGTCCCACTCGCGGAGGAGTTTACAAGCAGATCCTTCTAACGACCTCCTGATACTCTCACTGAGTCTGACATTAGACTCTTTAAGTCTGATGACCTCCTTCATCGTGGGGTCATCCCTTTGTGCCTGCATCAGGTCATCAGGTTTGACTTCCTGGAGAGCCGCGCCTGGCTGCAGCATGACGTCCTGGGAGGAAGCTAAAAGGACAGCCGCCCACGCAACTTCTTTCTGCTGGGCTACTCTTGCTCCCTCCCAAGCCGCTCTCACCACCTCCTGTGACAACTCTTTGGTGCACACTGACGCAAGGTTGTTCACATCCAGAGGAACGCGGGACAGCGTGTCGGCATCTATGTTTGTTTTTCCTGGCCTGTATTTGGTGCTAAATCGGAAATCAGACAATTCCCCAACCCATCGATGACCAACTGCGTTCAGCTTAGCTGTGCTCATGATATACGTAAGCGGGTTATTGTCTGTGTAAATGGTGAAGTGTGGTGCATAGAACAGATAATCTCTGAACTTTTCGCACACTGCCCATTTAAGAGCCAGGAACTCCAACTTGCCACTGTGCAGGTGGTAGTTCCGTTCAGCAGGCGACAGGGTTCGTGATCCATAGCCAATGGCGCGCAACTTCCCGCCCTGCTGTTGGTAGAGTACAGCGCCCAGTCCCTGCTCGGATGCATCAGTGTGCAAAACAAAGGGTTGGTCAAAGTCTGGATATGCTAGCACTGGAGGATGGACTAGCATGTCGACCAGTTGTTCCAGTACCCTCTGATGCTCAGGAGTCCAGTCTATGGGCGCCCTTGATGGCATTTGGGGCCCTTTGGTTTTACTCTGATGGCCACGAGTGGGCCGTTCTGAAGACTTGCTCTGGAGTAGCTCGTACAGTGGCTGAGCTATCCTCGAGAAGTTCTGTATGAAAGAGCGATAGTAGCTAAGGAAGCCCAGGACCCGCCTCAGATCACCTACTGTCTGTGGTGACTTGGTCTTCAGGGCCAAGACAGCCTCCAGATCCTTTGGGTCAATCCTGACGCCCTCAGCGCTAACTAAGCGCCCCACGTAACGAACTTCTGCTTTAAAAAGCTCACACTTCTCAGGCCGCAGCTTCACACCGTGGACCTGTAGGACCTGAAGCACTTTGCGGACCACCTCGACATGGGCTTCAAAAGACTGTGAGTAACAGAGGATGTCGTCAAGGTATGGTACGCAACAGTCATCCCTCAGCGAACTTAAGATCTCTTCCATACTTCTCTGGAAGGCGGCGGGTGCATTAGTGAGCCCAAACGGGATTCTCACCCATTCGTATAGGCCCCAGGGTGTGGTGAAGGCGGTGAGATGGCGGGAGCCTTCATCCACAAACCCCTGGTGGTAAGCCTTGCCTTGATCAAGGATGCTGAACCAGGAGTATCCCCCTAAGGTGTCAAGCAGGTCGCGTATCCGAGGTAGTGGGTGTCGGTCCGGAACCGTTTTCTGGTTCAATAGACGGTAGTCTATGCAAAGACGGAGTGAACCGTCTTTCTTCCGTACACACACGATGGGAGCAGCATAAGAGGACTTGGATCTTACTATCCATCCCTTCACCAGGAGGTCTTGCACGTACTCTTTAACCTCCCGTAGCAGCGGCTTAGGTATGGAAGTATATGCTCTCTGCACTGGTATGTCATCCTTTAGGTTTATCACCATTTTCAGATCAGGATTACAACCAATATCATTCCCATCCCTTGCAAAGGCCCTGCACTCGTCGAACAACATTCTCTCCACAATCTCTTTTTGTTCCTCCTCCAAATGTTCAAGGTTCACTGGCGGTTGCCATGACGTTGGGAGAGGTTCAGCTGGCTCCACCGTTACCTCGCGAACTGTTATGGTAGGTTGGGACTCGTTTGGGGCCTCGGCCTCCACAATACGTTCAACCGGCTGTAGGGTGCCCAGGGCCGTCTTCCTCGTCAAGGTGATATCATGTTTGGTGTCGTTACTCAGGGCAATGGCGACGTACAGCTTAGCTGGATTCTGTATTTCAACTAACCCCGTCCAGACATCCAACTGCTCTAGGGCCTGATTACCCTCATCAGCCTCAAACAGCACCAAACAATCAGGTGGATTCATGAATGATGGAACCCGGCACTTTACCCAGGTGACCTGTCCAGCAGGGATAATCACATCCCTTTCACCTGTTCTCAAGCGCCCTTGCGTCATGTTTGGCTCTGCTGTCTGGATGAAGCTTACGACCACCTCAGCTTTCTCAGGGGGAAGACAGATGGCATTGCACAGCAAGGTAACAAGAGTAGGTATCAACCGCTCTGGTTGCCCCTCAATGATCTGTTCCAAGACATTGAAACCGATCAATGGTTTGTCCATTGGCAAAGTACTGACGAGGACCGGAGTACTGACGGAGAGGCTGGGGTCTTCACCCCCCGGTAAGTTGATCATGATGGGTACCCAGCCATCAAATGGTATGGTTTCCCCATTGACTGCGCACACTTTCAACTCATCAATTTCCTCGATGATCTCTGACAGAGGTCGCATGACTAAGTCAGGCAAGTATCTGTCTTTCCAATCTCGACTTATGATGCTAACTTGAGCACCTGTGTCAAGTAGTGCTTTCACTGCTAAGCCATTCAAATTACACTGTATGAGAGCTTTCTTACCGATTAGCTTAGCAACTGCCCCACGTTTAGTGTGGGGTGTCATAACACCAGACGTAGCGAGTGCCTCACCCTGCTGCCGGTTAACTCCTGATGTGACTGGTGAGGGGAGACTGGGTTTGCTACTGTTAAGGCTAGGTTGGGTCCTCACCTCCCTTAAGCGCTCACTGTGGGGCTCTCTTTTGGACTCGGTCACTGGGCGCCCCGCTGCAGAGACCGGTTCACATTTCCCTGGTTCTTAGATTTTTTTAAGCAGCCAACCGCCCTGTGACCCTCTTCCCCACAGATGAAGCAATGGCAACAATCTGGACGGTTCTGTTCAACACAGTTTGGACACCCAAAGGTTTTGTCTTTTCTGTTTCTGGATCTGTTTTGTGAGTATGGGTTCGCTAGGTCTGAGGCTCGTGCTAGAGTCTGTTGTCTCATTGCCTCCACCAGCCCAGCGAGCTCATTAACTTTAGCTGTGAGTTCTTTAATCGGGTCAGTCTTAGTTATGTCAACTGGTCGGTCTTGCTTACTACATTCCTGGATGGTGTTGAGCTCAGACTGAGCACTATGCGCGTTAGTTGTGTTCTGTCGACGGGACGAGCCTATTCTCTTTTGCCTCTCACTTTCCTCACTAGTGATTCTCATTATGTGGCGCAAAATTGTTTCATCACTCACCTCTCCGCTTGACAACAGAGGTTTTAACTCTCGCCTAATGTCACTGTGCTTATACCCAAGCCCCTGGTAGACTGAGTGCAAGAAAACATCCTGAACAGTAGCTGGACTGTACTTTATGCCTGCATCAGACATTTTGGATGTGAAGAGGACCCGCTGCTTCAACCCTATCACCCGGTAGAGAAACTGCTGTGGTGTCTCACTCTCGTCTTGTCTGGCACACATTAATTCCTGAAAGAGTTCTGTACTATTTTTCTCTCTTAGGTGGGCCTGGAGGAACCCCTTCAGTTCAAGTACAGTCAAATCGTCTTTATTGATTAGCATATCTTTAAAAGTTCCAGGCTTTATTATCCTGAGCACTCCACGAACTATCTCTGCGTCAGGGAAGCCTTCTCTAATCCCCTCATCCATCTGTTTGCAAATGTTGTTGTAGCTAATGTCGGATGAATGGTCACCAACTTGACCCCCTTGTACTCTAAATTCTCTTCTCTGGAGATAAGAGAGGTCTCTCAGAGAGATCATCCCCTCACGAGTGGGCTGGGCCCGTGACTGCCCGGGTGGGTTGGGTTGAAATGGGTCGCTCTGTGTTAGGTTAGCTTGAACTAGCAAACCTGTTGGCTGTCGAGGTGACTGTTCAGTGGGGACCATTACACTTTGTCTCAGTTTTTTACCAAGCGCCTCATAGCTATTTAACATCTCCTGCAGCTCAGTGTTAGTGATATCAGAGATAGAGCTGGCTAGACCAGTCAGACTAGTTGTACCTGCAACTGGCGGCCAGTTAACCATGTTAGCTATCGTGGTCACCGGAACAGGTTGCGTAGGACTATCACCCATGCCACTTGAGGGGTGAGCTGGTTGCAGAGTTTGTGTAAGTGTCTGTGTAACAGGTGAATCTGCATACTCACTATCATCACATACTTGTCGATTTTCAATCACATCATCAATGAAGTCCTTTAACATTAGCAAGTCCACCATCCCACCATCTTCTGCCTCAAGCAGTGGCTTACTGTACATGAAAGAACTGATGTGGTCAAAGCAGCCCTCCTGGTCTGTTGCGTCGAGCTCTGGCTGACCCGGGTCCGCTGGACCCACCTTCTTAGCGACCTTGTAGAGTTCTCCCACTGACAGGGTGAGTAGGCTTCTCCTAATGTCCCACACTAGGCTCTTCCTCCCGCCCTCGGCCATGGCTGCAACTCCTTGCTGTCCCTCTCAATGGGCCACTCAGCACGACGATGGATCAGTCTCGGCTCCAACTCTCAGCTCGCTCAGCCAGCATCAGCTCGCTCAGCCAGCATCAGCTCGCGTCCTGGTCCCAGATGTCATTTATGGATCAGCCCCGACCGCAAGGTGGCGCCGATCCCGGACGAGCCCCCAAGATTTGTTACGGGTCCCAAGGATGAAGACCACGATGACAAATATGTTACCTGTAAAAGCAGGTGAAGAGCGGAGTAAGGAAGACACGATGCGTCTCTGCTTTCCTCCAGAACATGTCTGAGGAAGCAGCGGAAGGTGGGCTCCACTTACTGCACCCCGAAACCCCGGAGCAAGCACCAAAGTTCCGCCCTCACTGCTTTCTAACATAAAATGAATCCCTATTACATGGATTTTCTATCCTCTTAAAGAACTGAAAATAAATACATATAGCAATGAAAAATGTCCCGTTACATGAGTGTTTACACAAAATAACATTAATGTGGTCATTCCCTCACAGGGGTGCCACACCCCCATGGGTCATAACATGTTTGTTTTTTTGTTATTGCCTACAGGATGCTTCATATTCAGCAAGTGGTCCAATATTAAATGTTGTCTCCTGCAGCTGAAGAGGTCATACTTCATTTTTAGTTCAAAGGTGTCCTGTGGTACTTCACAGAACATCTGTGCGAAGACTTTTGCACTGATGATAGAACTTTCAGTCTTTAGTTTTATGGAATCAAGCATGAAATGTAGCTAGAATGTGACTGCAGTAAAACTGGAGTAATTATTCATCGTCCTAAATGATGATTAGTGTCAAAGTACCCTCAGCACTTGGACTGTTAAACTGCTTCCTGTCATGGTTAAGGTATTTCACTGCTGAAACAAGATCCACTACAGCAAACACTTTTGGATTAGTATCATTATATATATATATATCTATATCTCTATATATATATATATATATATATATATATATAGCATGCCGAGGGTCAGATCATGTGTACATATGCAAAGAAATTGATACAATGCACCAGTTTTCCAGTTTTCAATAATACAGAATGGATTTCTTTCATTAAATAACACACTCTGGTACTTATCCCCAAGAAACACTGTAAAAGGTTGCGAAGGAAGATGTGAGACGTGGAATTTCATTGGCCGTGTTACCTGATATTTACCACTCAATAGGTTAACGCCAAGGGGGGTCACTGCTCCCTGTGGAGTGGCGTCGTGCATTTTTAAAGAGAAAGCACACACTAACCAGCAGGATGCCAGCTTCCTCTCTCAGCGTTCGGAAGCGCTCATAAACACACCATCGCTGACCTTTACCTCCAATAAACACCATTAAATATGAAAAAGGACATAATTGAAAGTAACCACACTGTCGCTTTCTTCTTTTTCTGCATGCACACACACACATTTGCACACTTAAGAAAGCCAGAGCTTTGCACACATTACCTGGCTTGCTACTTGGCTGATAATAATAATAACAGTATTAATAGTCTTGACATTTTCTGTCATCTCATTAGGGAACACTGCAAACATCACACACAGAGACGAGCCTTTGATGGTACCTAAAAATACGAGAATACCTAACTTTACATGGTAAACTGACCACCCAGACCAAGCTGGTTTCCATCACCCGTCTTGCCTCCTCACCTCACGTTCAGTCCAGAGGGCGTTTTAAAGGATGAAGAAGTGTGCTTGAGACTAATCACAAACAATCACAGCGAGAGGATTCATAGAGGCAATCAAAAGAAACACTGGCTCACTGGTGAGGGTGAAATATTTATTTTGTCCATTGATTTGTTTTCTGAACAATTCCCTCTTTCACCGATCATCCACATGTACTGACTCCTCCCTAAACTCTCCAACTTGTTTTCATTGATCTGACAGGAAGTGAGTGTGACAGAGTGAGCTTGCATGGGGTTGGAATAGAAATTTCATTTGGGCTGGGTGTTTATCCTGCAGAGGTAAACTTTGATTTCAGGCTCTGTTGTGGCATTACTTCCTTTTCCCCCACTGGCAGAAAACAGAGAGAGTAATCAGCTTAATTGGTATAATTATGGGGTAAGCAGTGAACCCTTGAACACACGCCTCTGCTTTCCGAGACGGATATTGCAGATTATGGGGGTAAAGTTCTCTTCATCAGCATTTAGCTGGGTCTCCTTTGTCTATGAATGGGGATTATGTGGAACACATTTATAATAGAGAAAACAGATGATCCAATACAGTGACCAGTATTTTTTGTGAAAATTACTAAGGCCTATTTTTCCACTGTCACAATGCCATTAAATAAATACAGTTTATTCCCAAATAAAAAGCCTTGTGTTGACTCGTATTAGAGCGTAGTTTGCATAAATACTGTTTTACCGTGTTGCCATGTGTAAACAGCAATCTTTCTAAAGACAGACGAACCAGTCTGTAAAAGAGCAGGTATAAAATGCACAACATTTACAACTCACCTGAACCATTCCAATGGTGCACCACTCATTTAATGCTATCTCATTAGAACACATTTGTAATGCTACCCTATTCTGTCTTTGGTGCATCATATTCAAGGGTATTTCACGTTACTAAATGTTGGACTGCAAGCCCACCTCACGCTTTGTCTGTGTCTCTCTTTCGCTCTTTTTTGCAACCCAGGAGATGGAATTTTAAAACTTGACAGTCCTCTTTGAGCCAGCCTTTTGGCCCCTGCAGGTCTCTGTAAATTGAAAAGTCAGAGAGAGTAAAGAAGCAGGCAAAGGTAAGATAGAGAGAGGAAGGCCATGAAAGAGAGGGAGAGAGTTTTCTATATAGCAGGACGGCCTTTGTATTCCCCTATAGCAAGATCTTGGCCACTTCTTTTTCTCTTCTCTCTCGCTCTCGCTCGCTGCTCAATGAACTGACCCTCTGCTGCAGAAGCCAGATGCTATCAGATGTCCTCAATGAAGAATTCTACCTGTGTTGGAGGCAGGTCTTTGAAAATGAAATGAATCCCCGGACCGGTTCCTGTTTTTTCAGACCTCTCAAAAGCATATTTCACAGTTAAAGCTGCTTCATGGCCACCATTTGAAGAGTAATTGAAAATCCATGGCTGATTGACTCAGACCCTTGGTAATTAATTTTCCTTTAGTTGCAGGGCTCCAAGACCAGCTCTCACATCTGTTCTATGTAATGGTTCTTTTACCGCACTGGTACTATTAACATACAGTGGTTTAGGTCTGCTTTGATAAATGGATGGCTGATATCTACCAATTAACTGTTCCAAATATTACAGATTTAACATACTGAAGAGCAGACCAGTAGACTGTCTCGAGGAATTGCCTTTTGGCTGTGTATACCAAGTGGTTTATTGGTCCAGACACATATCTGTGGTCACCAGAAATTTGAGGGGCAGCACACTGTTGCCTCACACAAGAAGTCCCTAGGTTCCAATCAACTCTCAGGTAAGTCATTTTGTAGGGGGTTTCTATATCACCCTTGTTCTCCCAGCGTCCTCCCACAGTCCAAAGACCTGCAGTTAGTGGGGTTAGGCTAACTGGTGATTCTAAGTTGACTGTCTCCCATAAGTGCATATAAACACAAGTGCAACAAGTTATTCTTGCAAATATTATAGTAGTATAATAGTTGCATTTCTTAGGGACACCATCCCTATCATCGCTATTATCTACAAATCATACCAAGCTTCACAGGGACTTGTTTTAGGAAAGAACCTATTTTACATGGTGAAGTTTTCCTTCTTTCCCTCTGTCCTTTCCTCCTCTGCTCGATGTGTGAGAATGCCTAATTTGAAATTCTGTAGGCAGAAACTCACAATGTAAAGGTCTTAACCCTGGCTCATTTCCAGTCCTTTTGTTTAGTCCTCTTAACTTGACTCTTTTCAAGTACCTAATACCTCAGTGACTTATAGCTTGGTGCTCAAGGTTCCTGCTGCTCTACTGCCCCTCCTTAGGGCAACTGAACTGTTCTTCAAATGTTTCAGAGGGTTGGCAAACATCCACCTGTTTAGAGGCAAAGCAACAAGCATAACTGAAGGACATTTAGGTGAAGACATCATTGGAGTATTTAAATGTGAGAGCCATAGCTTAGCTGCTCTGGTGATTACTAGAGAGAAAGAAATTGCACTTTAGGTACAAGATGAGATACCACAGGGTAGAAGAATATTGTTGCTTTTAAATGGGAAATTGCACCCAGACGTTTTTGGGGTAATGTGACTTTGATACAGGGATCATGAAGGCCACCAAAATCCACCTTTATGTTCTCCACAAAAACAAGATCAAAGGAAATGACATCTACGCAAAAAACCGAAGAAGGAGTTACAGCAGTGATATCTGAGAGTTCAGCAAAAGGAGGAGAGGGAGAAACCTAATGGCATGTCTCACATTGATCGACCTTGGAGCCTGTGTCTTGGAGATGAGTCGCTGATATACGCAGCATGCTGAGTATGGGAATGGTCAGCATTGACATCCAAGTCACGTTTGCAACGGAGTGTTGTATGGCGCTATAATCACGGTCAGCCTATAGAAGAAAGAGACAAAGGAGGAGAGAGAAGAGGTGCGCGGCAGGCAGCTCAGCTGAAGGTCTTCTTCAAAACAATTGTGCTAGAATAAAAAAAGAAATTTTTCGGACTTGCTCCACGCAGTGGCTGACATTTGATTTTGTCGATAAAGACAACATGTAGTTATAACTATCATGTAATGGTGTGGGCGTATTTTCACTCATTATTTGCTACTTTACAACAGGTCTGCATAGGAGGCGTAACATTAAGAGCTTAGCAGCTCCTATTGAATATGTTTACACAGAAGACATCAGGCACAGTGTTGAACTTAGCTGTTCACAGACTCAGGCCAGGACTGGTACACAGGAAATTCAATTAAAATATGACTAGAGGTGCATTAAGGGGCATATCGCACATAATATACATGCTGTTTTGTGTTTTCTCTGTAGACACAGCTTTAAATATCTCACCAGCACTTATCCGCCACACTTGATACAGTACTTGTACACGGGGAATTTAAAGGCACTGCACATTTTCCCGTAAATGTTTTGCAGATTTCAGTTTTTTGTCCTTGCCAGTAATATTTTATATTCACGGCTCTGGGTACAGAAATGATGCAGTCCACCTTGAGTAGAGACTTCTGAGATTATAATAAGACTGACTAAATCATGTTTGTATTACATCTGGTGCATAAGTTGCACAGCTTTTGGTAAGTAGTTTCATGCCATTCTGTATGCGAACTATTTCTGGCATCCTCATGTGAGTTTGAACTTCTATGCGTCCTTTTGTTTTTTAAAGGCAGTTTCTTTGGGGTTGATTTGGGTAAATGTTGTCAGGGTATCAAGACTAGGTCAGGCTATTGAGGCTTAGGTTAGAAAAGCCAATTATCAAAGAGATGAGAACTTTATTATGACTGATACAAATGGCTAATTGAAAAATAAACCTAGTGTGACCTGCCTTTTGACTGTGATGGTAATTTGCATCTTTAACTTCTTTCTGAGGTATTTAAGCTCTTTTTTCTTTCCTTAGTATAATATATGGCATCAAACCTGTGTCAGGGTTATGTCGTTGTGCACATAGAGCAAGACTTTCCTCCAGAATAGAGGAACAAAGTTGTTGCGAGTGGCTCAGGAACATGTCGGCTAATTAAGTGCTCTTCTCTCTTTTGTAGTAAATGTTTCTTCTCTGTCAAGCCACATTTTTTTTAACTATATCTTGAGGGCTAAAAAGCAAAATGCCCAAAATAAGGGTCAATGTTTGAAATCTATTCGTTTAATGCTACCTGAGGAATTTGTATTACCCGCTGTTCCATTGTCTGTAGACTCAGAAAGACCTTTTACGAGTGACAGTAAGATTTGGATAATGCATCTTTGTGGCTCAAGTGGCCCTGGTGTTGCATGGTCCTATTGAGTTCAGACTCACCTCTGTCAAACCTCAAAGAACTGCGGATCCACGGAGGTGAGGAGAAAACTTGGCCATTTGCTTCTCTTAGATGTATCCATGTGTTGCAAAGGCAAAGGGCTCACCAGCCCCCAGACATGCTCCAGGGAGGTGGATGGTTCTTCCACTCCTTCAAAGCTCAGTCAAACTGAGTAGAAGTAAGATGCAGCGATGAGCTTAAGCTCATTGTGCAGCTCTCACAGAGAAATGTGTGGTGGCCCTGAAAAACACCAACAAATAGAAAAATGCTGAAAAAGGACAAAACAAATAGAAGTCAATTAAAACAGAAGAAATTGAAATGAATTCCACAAAAGCTCCTAAAACCAGAAAAAAAGACTCACAAAACACAACAGAAGTGTTTTTGGGGAGACAATAAAGTGACGGAACAGTTGCTGAAGTGAAAAGCAAATAGCCAATCTAAAGTATTACATGAATCATGTGAAAAACACACATTACCAGCATCTTTTTATCGTCAACACTGTAAAATCCTCTGCTTCTTTAAAACATGCCTCAGTGCAATCCTTCACATATTTTAGTTCCTGTCACTTCTCCAGCTGTTACATCGCGTTATTGTCTCCACTATGTCTATTTTTTTCTACTTCCTTTATGTTTTATTCAACGTTTGGTGCTGTTTTTCTACTTTCTGGTGTTTTTTTAATTCCAGTGCATTTGACTGGATTTGAAATGCAAGCTGGGAAAACAAATTTATCTGCAAATACTTCTCAAATCTAAGCCACGTCCATGTCTTTGTAAATATATGTGTGTGTTCGATGACACAATAAAAAAACGAGTACCTTAGTGGACTGTAGGACTGTAAAGGTTCACTCTAATAACTCTATCACTGAAAACAATGAAAAGCCAAACTTTCAGATATTCTACCCAATATTAAATGCATGTATGGAAATCAATAACCCCAAGAAACATGATAAAACACCATGGTTGATACCCACTACTGCTGCTAGTTTTGCTCCCAAGCTACATCCATTCATTGACTCCTTTCAGCTACACAGAGCCTGACCCACATCCACAACAAAAAGCCCCCAAATGGAAAACATAACCTTTTGACCTGTAATCATAATTCCACCAGTAAACAACCTTTCCCAGCATGGGTTCAAATAGTTCCAAAGGGTAAATTTAAAAACGTGTAGTACCTTTGTTTTCTCAAAGAGAATGCTTGGGGAGAAAACAAATGAAAAAATGAAAATGGAAAGAAAAATAGCAGTTTTTATGGAAAACACGTGTTCTGATAAGCAGAGTCGTTGCCCAAAGGAATGAACAGCTTTGGAGCTGAAGAGATAATCTGAAATTCCTTCTTCTCTCTGGTGAAACCAGCAAGTGTAGCTTCCCCTAAGGGTGAATTAGGTTTCACAGCAGAGTAATGCTTTTTGTGAATATCAAATAAAGGTACTAATATAGTCAGACAGCAGAGAGAAATGAGAAAAGGAGAAAGGAGATGCTACTCTGGAATATCATTTAAATGCATGCATGTTGCCTGTGTTAAATGGTAGTTTCATGTGTCAGAGAGGTGTTTTCAGTATAGCTACAACAGTGAGAACAACACTGGAAGTCACTTTTATTATCCTGTTCCTTTGTGAAGCTGCTGTTGTAGAAAAAAAAATACTCCGAGTAACGAAGATAGAGCCCTAAACGTGGTCTTCTTCTTTTTTTTCTTTTTTTTTTAAAGGACTATGTTATGTGAAGCGTGTAGGTGGCACTCATCAGACGATTATCGGATGCCAATGAGTGATCCAGGATAGTGCAGATGTAACCAATGGAAGAGCAGGAGGCGGATGCTCTTCAGTTTGCAAACCAACGCAGGTTCTTTCTTGTGCTCTCTAGAGGGCCATCCCTGGCGATTAAAAACAGAGGCAGTGTAGGAATGTACTAAACATGAAGAGGAGACATTATGTGATTTAAATGAAATTTAGCTTAATTCTATAAGCTAAAAGTAATTGTACAAACTGGGCAATCTGCTGATGATCAGCGGTCCAACTGTCTCATTGGTGTTTGAGAGGGGTTCATTCACCATGGGTCTAAGATGTTTTTGACTACAGAAAACAAACAAATAAACAAAAAAACAAAAAGGCTTTTGAGAGCTGCAGTGTGCATTGGACATGGGCTGAGGGCGATGTGGAGGAAGAGATGGAAAAAGCAAAGCAGAGGAGGTGGAGAGGAATGTAGAAGATACTTTCTGTGAGTTTCTTGATAGGCCAAGATTGGAAACAAAGCAAATACTACAGCAAAGTGAAATCCCAATAAATCAGCTAACGCAGATAGCTGCGTTTAATGACACATCAGGCTCAGTCTCAGTGGCTAATTGTGGACAGGATTTGTTAAGGTCTTTATTCTCTCACTGCATCTTAATTGTGTTAGACGCACCTTTTCTTTTTTCTTTTTCTGTAAATCACAGGCATATATGTTTTATGTTCCTTTATGATACATATATACTACGAGTAATAAGTCCTGATTATGAGGCAGTTGTTCAGTGTGTCATAAGATTTATACTATAACTATAGAATAAGGAGAAAATATGCTGTGAATAAGAGTGCAGACGGCTACGAATCAAGGATGAAATATTATATGCCAGTTTAGGTGAGGTCAGCTTAGATACTTTACTATAAATAGTGCATCAGTTTGTTTTGTAAAAGAAGATATGAATGAATCATTTCAGTGATGATAGTCACAGTCAAAGGGGAAGGAAATATCCCTCTTACTGTTACTGGGCAAGAGACCCTGACAGGTCGCCCAACCATCACAGTGCAAACTCAGAGAGACAGATAAACATTCACACCTAAAGCCAATTTAGAAGCAATGATTAACCTAACGTGGATATTTTGGGGCTGTGAAAGGAAGGTTTTCGGAACAATCCTTGCAGATTAGGAGCCAGGACCTTCTTGACCTGTATTGTCTGGCAAAGAGCACTGGTAAGACCGGGGCATGCTTACCTGTTTGGGGGTCTGGGGAGATTGGACCATGGATCTACACCTTGAGCTCTTTGTCTTGTTGGGAGAGGGCACTATGTTGGTACACACTTGGTCAGCAGCATCCACAAGCGTTCCTAGCACTGTAATGAGATAACCACTTCACCTAATGATTTAATAGTTCCTTTTCTAGTTGCCTGCTTGGACTTGTTACACAGAAACCCTGAAAACCAGGACACTACCCAGCCTCAGGAGAGTGTTGTCCCTGACTGAGCGAAGCCGCAGGGCACAGATCCCCTCGGGTTCTAGAGGAATAATCTGTTAACAGTTGCACAGCGTACCCATGTTTGACCACATTTTATTATACACACCTGTTCCCCAACCTTATTCAGCTCGAGTGTTTTTCTGGGCCACTGCGACCACACTCACACACCGTGGTGCTGATGGAGTCAGGCAGGGATGTAAGTGGATCAGAGATATCGACTCTGTTAGCAGTTTCATTTTTGTAGAGTCTTATTTTTTCAAAGATGTGTGTTTTTGTCTAGGCTTTTTTTGCGTGTGAATAATGCTTTGTGGATGAATACTTTTTAACTGACTCACTGCAGAATCTGTGCTCACAAGAATAGCTTTCAGGTCTTTAGAATGGATAGGGTGCTGTTAAAGGGGCCCTATTATTGAATGTAATGTAAATCTCTGCACGCTATCCACAGCTTTTTGTGTCTATTTTAAAAAAAAAACTTTTTAAAAACCATTTATCATTTGATACATGCTGCTGGTGAAAACTCAACTTTTCCTAGTGTTGTTGCTGTTTTTTATTGCTCACGTGTTGTGAGGAAATACCATGTGATGTGTTTATCGCAGAGCTAGTGGAGACGCATTAGGGTTAGCTCAGGTAAAATACTGTACCCAGTG
The DNA here is from genome assembly GCF_041146795.1 of Maylandia zebra. Lineage (NCBI taxonomy): Eukaryota > Metazoa > Chordata > Actinopteri > Cichliformes > Cichlidae > Maylandia > Maylandia zebra. The sequence continues at coordinate 20,083,381 of NC_135187.1, forward strand.
TTTCTGTGCTAAACTAACCCCCACACAGCAAATCTTCAGCCTTCCTCTTTCCTCATGATAAATGTGATATGATGGAGTCAGCATGTGGTAAAACTCCATGCCTCACTCGAGATAGTCATACTGTTGAGAATCAACTCCCACGTACTGCATTTAACATTTTCACACATTTTTACACACGTCAATGGGAAAAATCCGTCACGTCTGTTTCATAAACTTTGAAAATTAATATTTATTATTGTTATATCCTTTATTTAGCCTAGAGAGACCTGGTCAAGAGGGCAACAGAAATTACAAACAGTGTCTTACCTCTTTAGATACTGGCCAGGTGCGTTCATAAAGAGCAGATCACCACAATCCAGTGAAGGCAAAAAAGTTGCAGAAATCAAATTACTGATTACTGGCATTATGTTAACCTTCATAACATTCATAGGGCTGTTTTCTAACACCTAATTATGGCATGGCATTTAAGAGAGCACAAACATGTCCCTAAAAATTGCAAAATAACTGTTGCAATTGCATGAACATTCGTGTAATATTACATGTAATGTAACTGATGTTATGCATTCACTATTAATAAGAACTTGTTAGAGAAAAGAGTGAAATCACTTAGGTGGAAATCTGTGCTATAAATGCTACACCGTAGGTATAGAGACTTGTGAGTGATAGTAGGAGGTGCACAGGTAAACAGATTGGAGTGAAGCGAACACTCTGAATAAACTCAAGTTAAACAAACATGAAACAGCAACAGTAATTAACAGTCAATTACCAGTCAAAAGATGAAGAGAAGTGGGTCTTTCAGCAGGATAATCACATGAAGCCTACCAGCTGCTGGAAGAATGTTTATCCCAGTAGAAAGCTGAAGTCGAAGAGTTAAATTTCCATCCTGAGAAATTCAAGCACCTTTAGCAACACAAGACTTTACCTCCTGTACAGCTTGAAACACTTCTTTGAAAAGTGTTTTCCACATTTTTCCCTGTTCATATACATAGCAGTCACTTTAATAAGAGCAAACTACCATGAGCCCTGACCTGCACAGAGATTTTCTAGAGTTATTGAGGTCCTTTCCACTTGGATATACTGATATCTAAAGGCATGTTATACTTTTTTTTATCTCTTCCCCAGCTGTAAGCAGAGAAAGACTAGCCCTGCAAATCAAATTAGCTGTAGGATTACACTGTTTTACCTTTTTTGTGAATGGAAGTAGGGAGAGAGTGAAAGGGAACGAAAAAAGGCTCGGTGGTCTGAGTACTTTTAACTTCTGGATGATTTTTTTTTTCATGGATATATAAACAAATTACACCGATCCTCTCAGCACAAGGCTCGGGACAATCAATGGAACTCCAGCAGAGCGGCGGCACTGTAATAGACTTCATATTGCCTTACCTCTCTAATGGAATCCTTTGCATGAGCAACCACGTCTGAAGTCTGGTACCGACATCCACACATACCCAGAAATACAGTACAGGCAAATGAACGCGCGCACACACGCACACAAATAGTGAAGGCAGAACAGTAATGGACTTATCAGACTGATTCAGTCTTGATATCTGAAAGTTAAATCGGTACCCCGAAAACATGTTTGAAACCTCAATGCCATCTGCCAAGTTAAAACTGATCCTGGCCTGGCACCACAGCAAAAACTCATTTGCTTTATGAATCCCTTAAACCAACCCAACCTTTGTCATCTTGTTGGCTGCAAAATCATTGATTGAGGAATTATAACTGAGACATATTTGGTGTGAGGCCTTTTCCAGATAAGAATCAGTAAGGCTTTAACGGATGTGCGAAAATACAGAGTCAAGACTTATAATACCAATAATCTTTATGAAAAATAGAGGAAGAAAACAAAGTTACAAGTGATATAAAGCATCTCATTGTTTAATGGAACAGAAAGCACCTGTTTCTCTTGTTAAAAGGATTTGGATCAATTTTGCGGAGCTTTAAGTGTTTGAGAAATCAGTGCCATCTCATTTTCTTATCCTGCTTTGCATGAAAACATCTTGTGTCCTTGAAGAGTGGGTGAAAAAATGCAGTCAAAACTATCTTATTATTTCCAGCATCATCCTCTGTCTTTAGCTGTGTTTTCTTTTCTATTCTCTCCTACGTGTTTTGTCTATTGTGTGTTTCATTTATTTGTGGCCATCAACAGCAACCGAACCAAAAAGCAAGGGTAAGAGTCACATCTGAAAATTATTCAGCTAAATAGGCCTGATAGATTCCTGTAAGTATGGGCTGTAAAAGCTTTCTTTAGAGGGAGCGGGAGAGAGAGAGTCTCCGTGTCTGGCAACTTAAAATATAGTAATTTGCGAATGCTGGCTGTCTTCAGTGAAATGTTTGCCCACTCACAGCAGAAATTGCCTGTGTGTGGGCTTCCCATGCACTGGCCGTACATAACCTGCTATAGAGTGAAAATTACATGGTGCAGTTTATTGGCTCTTCTAGCAAATATTTTAATAGTTCACTGAGCATCAGTAAAGGTGTGCATTTCCTGTCAGGGCAAAGGGTTTTTTTTCCCTGTGAAGAATTTCCATGCCATTTCCTTATACAGGAAAATAAATCATCTAAAAGTACACAAATACAGTATATATTTGGTCAAGAAACATTAAAGAAAAATTAAAAATCTACCAAACCCTTAGAATTACTTAAAATATTTATTATAGTTTTTCTACAAGAAGAGTTTCACGACCCAAAACAAATAAATGAAGACATGCTGGGAGCCACTTGGGCAGCGCTGTGCTACCCACAACTCACCAAATATGTCTTACTGCAAACCAAAATGTTATATCTGTGTCTGTCCCAGAGTGTGTGTGGAGAGGACCTCACCAAAGGTGCGAGCCTCCCAACAACATGGCTCTTTGCCTTACTAAAGGGGAAAACTTGACAAAAACATATGAATAACTCCCAAGAAACCAAATAAAACAAAAAATTAAAAAAATCTATTTTTTTGTTTTGTTAAAAAAAGAAACAAACTAAAAACACATTTTTAAGGCATTTTCCCCAACATAATTACAGTCATTAATTTATCACATGAAAACAGTTTTCTTACTCTTAGCATGAACCAATATTTAAACATATATAAAAACAAACAAACAAAAGCGTTGCTACAACTATTGAACTTCAGATATGAGGCCAGTGGGAGCCAGTATAGCCGTGTGATTGTTGAAGGGACATGGGTTTCAATTGACCTTAGACCAGCGGTCCCCAACCCTGGGGCCACCGGTCCGTGACTCGTTTGGTTCTGGGCCGCGACAGTTGAGGCTCGGTTGGGAAATTTATGGTTTTCAGGGGTTTTATTGGTTTTTATAGTTTTTTTAAAAAAAAATTGTTTTTATTTTATTGTCGGTTTCTCTGGGTCTTTTCCCGTGTGTTATGAACAAATCTTAAATCTTTTGGTACCGGCACTGGTTTTATTTTGTTGTATTTATCCACGACACCTAAAAGGCTGGTTCGTGAAAATATTGTCAGACATAAACCGGTCTGTGGCACAAAAAAGGTTGGGGAAAAAGGTTGGCCTTAGATCATTTCCTGTGTTTCATTCCCCCTCAATTTCTCACCCTTTCCTGTCTAACCCTACCATCCTGTCAAAAAAGGCTAACGGCTACAGCTGTTCTTACTTTGACAAACACAGGGTTCAATATTTTGTGGTGACGGTGCTCCGTTAGATCCCAATGGCACCAACTTTTCTGGTAGAAAATCATCTTTATACTATGTGCTGCTTTTTTTCTACAATCAATTATTAATATTCACAATTACGTGTCTTTTTTTTTATTACAAAAGTGAAGAGTGAGTGAAGGTAAAACTAACAAGTGGCTCCAGACCCACCGTTTCCCTTTCAACAGTCAGGTTAATAGAGGACTTAATGCTGACTTTATATTTCTCGTTGCAGATATGAGAGGGATAATAATCTGTTTTATCACCACAACCTAAAACATCGAGAAGTGTTTAAACTCTCTCAGAAACTAGTCTCTTCTTTACAATCCCATCATTCCTAATTAAGTACCTAGTTAAATATTTAGACAGGTTATAGTGATTTTCAACCTGGTGGCAGATGAAATTCTGTATGTGGAAGAAACTACAAATTTAACCCCGTTCAAGTTTCAGATTGATACTCTTTGGCAGGAATATCAGTTTATTTTATTTTAAAAATGATAATGTCATTGTTTTTTTTACAGTGTGTTCAGTACAACTTGGGCAAGCTTGTGCAATGTAATCCCCTGCCTCGCCAAAGGAATTGCTGTATAGAGCAATGCACAGGAGGAGGAGGGAGGACAGAAAGAAACAATAATGGTCTCTGCAGTTCAGCATCTGCTCATTAATCATTCATTGGCAGCCAAGTGGCAGCAGCAGGGAACACTGTGAGATTTCAGGTTACGGTATCAAATCTCAGTTTATAAATAGAATAGTTATGGAGCAAGTTGGCAGAATACCATCACTCAAAGCCCCCCTCCTCCCACAGGTTCCTGAGTATTCACAGAATTTTTTGTCTAGGTTTTGGCTAGTATGTAACCAGACTTTTACTTAAAAGAAAATTTTGTATGAAATATGTATGAGGAACATTTGTCTCCCTCTCTTAGACATTTATGAAATGTCACATAGCCGTTTTACGTATAAGCTACAGCTGTTAGCTAACTTTTCCAGCTGTAGCTTAAACGAGCGTTCTCTCCCTTCATTTCGCACCAAGTCATGTCAACGTCTGATGTGTACACGGCACCGCGATTGATAAGAAAATGCTTTCCCCAGTCTTGTTTGTGATAGCGATGCTTCACTGCCACTCATCTCCGTCGTTCAAGGACAGCCTGTCGGCTGATGAAGAATGGCAGAGTCCTAGAGTATAAGCTCATCTCGTGGCAGAGGTGATGAGAGGGGGATGTTCGATCTTTCCTGCCTCGCACTCCCAGAGACACGCTGGTGACAAGTGACACCTTCTATTGATTAATGCTCCATGGAAATGCCATATCTAATATGCGACGCAGATACACTACTACACTACACTGTACAACAAAAAGGCTCTTATGAATTAATTGTTGAATTGACACGGGACTGCTTCTTGCTCGTCTGTCTCATTTCACTTGCCGCTTGACTTAATGACTCAGTATTTCTACTTGGCAAATGTGATCATTTCCAGAAAGCCAAGCACTGAGGTTAGAATTAAGTCACCAGGTTTACTCCACTATTCAACCCGTGCCAGTGATGTAGCTTTAAGTGGGCAGCTTTAGGGATGACTGGTAACATTTTAACCTGAACTCAAACACTTTTACAACTCACCAGTAAGTGCGATGAGCAGCTATCAGCCTATTGATGACTAACTGAGGCATTAAACCAGATGTTTGAGCCTTGGAATTTCAATTATTCTGCTGTAAATTGACTCTGGTAGAACACCGAATTTGGTCCTCCTGCTATTTTCCTTCTTCTGTTCTCAGCCTTTTCAGTTTCTCTTTGAACATGTTGTTCTTCAAACTTTAGCACATGTCTTTGATATCTGGGTTTGGTAACGGGGGATGGAGGGCTTAGAAAAAGAGGTATTTCATACAAAGGTGAGATGTCTGTACATGGAGGTCTGGAGTACCTGCAACACGTAAATGAATGCTTCTCTTGGCTGCATTTCATTGCCAGCGCATGTGTGACTGAATGCATGCACGGGGCAATTCAAACAGAAGGTTGAATTCTTTCACAAGACTGGTTTAATGCCAATGCACATGTGCGCAAGATCAATCCTACTCTTAAACTTTAGAGGAAGAAATATTTTTAACCACACCACAGCTCCTGTTGTCATCCTTAGACTCTCTTTTGTTCACAAAGGTGCTATGCATCTGGCAGTCCAATGTCTTTGTGACTCTGAGCCAGATACAGATATGAAAATCAGAATCAGAAATAATTTATTAATCCCAGAGGAAATTGTGTAAGGGAAAGCATAAATGCTGTAAATGACAGTCAGAGATAAGACAAGCAAAGAATGAAAGCCGCCGACCCCAGATAAGAGTAATGTGGTTGGGTGTTGTGCAGGGCCAGAAAGCATAAGCAGGACATCAGTCAATCAGTGTGTGTGGGTGGATGTACATGTTGGCTCCAACATTAGCTACAACATGATTGACATGTTAGAGCAGGGGATGCAGCAGGCCGTAAGCTGTGAGAAAAGAGACGACCACCACATCACTCAGCTGTCAAGAGGCTAGTTATTGGGTAAAGTATGTGATGTACAGTATCCTGCTACACGTTATGGCAGGGTCCATGTCACAGTCTCGTCTGGGCTGACAGCGTGAATTTATTTTTTCAGGACTATAAGGAGTCCTCCACAAATGACACAGACATTCTGCACAGTTTTTTGAAACAGGGTCTGCGTTTTAAAAAACAGGTCTTGCAACATTTATTTTTAAGGACATGTCGACCTATAGTGTCAGTACCGGAATACGTTGTTATCAGGCGTGTCTGTCAAACTATACGGAAAAGGTTGAGATCTTTTGAGACTCTAAGAAGGGTGGATGAAATATTTTTTGGATTCTGTGAACTTTTCAGTGAAATGGTGTACAGATTACTTATAGGAATATCAGGCAAACACATCTCATTTTGTAATTAGTCATTCCAGTTGATGTGTTACATTTTTATTCCTCTGTATGACAGCTTTGATAAGTGTGCAGAAGTGCTTTAAATTGGCTTCTTTCTTATGGCCAGTATAGGTCGACTCCTCTAGCTGCAAAAAAAGAAAAGTGTGATTGTTCCTTTCATCAGTCATCTCAGTAACCAAGTTTCCAATTAGTTTATGCTCAATGTAGTTTCATATGGAGTACAACTTGTTCAATCTGTAAATTTTGTAGATCCTCACAAGGAGAATAAAGTGAAGTAAGGCTTAGCCTGGGCCAGTCTTGTGGCTGACAAGTCATTGCAATGCAAGTGTGCAGTATCCCACACTTTCTCAGTCAGATCAACCTCTCAGCCAAATACTCAGCTCGAGGTTTGAACATGGGTGACCTCATATTGACCGAATTTCCTTGGAATGCCCTTGGAATTGAAATACGTTAAGGTCCAGTTTATGATTATTATTATTATTATTAGTGGTAGTAAAATTAGTTTTAAGGTGATTAAGTAATAGTGCTATTGACATTGATAAAACATTCTATTATTAATATGATGAAGGTGATGTGGTCCATGCTGCACAGCTGTATAAGTAAGTCAAAAGCCAGATGGTGTAAACTGTAAAAGGCTTAATGATAGACTGTTTGTATGTGCTGTGTACCTCACTATGCACTGACACAAAGTTTTTCAAGCTTGTGTAGGGAGCTGTAACGCTTGCGTGAACTTTCGCTTTCCTTATTGTGTGTGCTACAAGCACATCAGATCTTTCCTGGTATCCAAGCAGTAGTATGTTTTCCATCGTGCTCATGTTGCAGAGCTAATTTGCAGTGAAGTTGAGCCGACTGACTCCTCTCCATTAAACATCTAACTTACCCGACTAAAATGAGATGACTTTGCTGAGCTGCCTACTGCCCGTTTCTATAACTGGAGGAAATGGGTTGCTGTTTTTCTCTAGCACACGCTTGACTGAGCTATATGATGATCTGGTATGATGTGATCATATGCTTGTGTGCGTGTAGAGCAGTGTGACACGAAGAGCACTATATCTTTTCTTTTCTTTTCCCCTTGTTCGCATCTTTCAGTCCTTTTGCTTTCTCTCCACTTTCATACATGATTCTTTTATCACCTCTCGCTTCTCGCTAAATTTCTCCACTATGTACCTGCAGTATTCTTCTTTTTCTCCCTCCTCCATCACATCCATAATGAATTTGGGTCTGTGGTCTGTGTGGGGTTCAAAGCTTCTCCTTACTGTTGCCTCCCCAACTGGGTGCTCCCATGGTGCACCAAATGCCTCTCTTGAATATTGAATAAACCCCACGACCACCTCCGTGCTTTCTAATCAACATCGCCACTATTTTCTAACTATTACTCTGCACGGGGGCCTGGTGCTCTGGAGGATGGATGGGCTTTGAATCTGTTGTGTTGTGAGTGAAGGTAGAGATAATAGACACAGGCAGGTTGAGCATTTGAGGTTGTTTTATGCAATTCCATTTTGATTACAAAGCCTTCCCTCTCAGCTATAGAAAGTACCTTTAGAAAGTACTTGATCAATGTCTCATACTCGATTGCATGCATGTACTTGATTGCTTGTATATAACATTCACTGTGGCCCCAGACTGCCCGCAGAAATAGAAGCTATATTATGCAGGAAATTCATAAAGTACTTCTTTTTGCAAGATCGCTAATATTGCAAAACATCCATATTCAGAATTCATCATTGAATATTTTGTCCAGGAGTGCTTCCTTTAGCACCATGTTGAATTGACTTTAAGCCGATTGATCGACTGAATATGACTGAATGACTGAATGTTAGTAGAGATCATTCATTGCCTTGTGAATGACTTTTGCTTCTAATTATATCTCACTGATATACTGACTTGTAAGGGAAAAATTATATAGTTAAACATTTTTACGTTGAGAGCAGTGGGATTTTTAAAACATGTGTTTTAGTTGTGCACATGCTCTGTGTTGAAATATTGAGCACTGCTTTTCCCCAACACTTGGACTTATTGATATCTTCACTTAACTTAACAGCTACTGGATCAGAGTTAAACATTAATCAGATAACATACATTTCCTCTAAGTGTGAGCCATATGCCCAGTTTTTGTGCAACTATATGTCTTTTTCTGTGTAGTACTCATTGGTGCATTCTGTCTGTTGTCCAAATAAACTGTTGGTACAAAAACATGCGAGGTATCATTGGTGTTGTTTAGCTATCATTCATGTTTTATCCAACTTCTCTGTGAAAGCCAAAGGCCAACCTCACAATTAGCACCAGCAGATCCTTTTGCAAAACAGTCCCACTAGGGACAATCAATCCTATTAGGCCTGCCAAATATAAACAGTTACACTCATGCATTTTCCTTATTTCTTATGGTGGTACGGCTATAATTGCACTTTAATTTGTACATCATTGATAACCAATCCCATGCCAAATCGGGAAAATGCATTGCAGATGATGCAAAGAGACAGTTTAAGAACTAACCAAGGTGATCTGCCCTTTAGTCTGCATTTTTATGTTGCTGCAGACACACAATGTGTTACAATTTATTAAGTTTCCAGCACCACATTCACAGGCTATCAACTTACCTTTCAGTTTTCATATTGTAACATATAGACTGATGCTGCTATCTATCTTTGATAGGCCAGCATGGCCTAGTAATATTGCATGACAGATATATCAGCCTGGCTCTATTACTATGTGCCCGTTAGCTGTAATATTCAGTGGCTGTGTTATTACATGGTTATAGACATAATATAAGCACCTACCTAAGCCTAAAATATTTGACTCCACTCACTTCACTGAGCTGATTGGCTCCAGAAAATTAGAGGAGAAGCAATGATTAGACTGTGAGCAACAGAAGTCGGACTATCATCGCTGTCACTGCTGTTAAGCAGTGAGCTGTGGTTTCTGGTGATTGGTTAGGGAAAATTAAGCCCCCTCCACCGTGGAAATCAGTTAACATGAAGGCAATGTATGAATGAAGATGGAAACAGAGTGAAACGTGTTGACACTTCGGTCTGGTATCAGGCAACAGAGAAACAACAAGTGACAGGCTGAGAAGTTAAGTGCCAGGCAATTAGATGCAGAAACACATATTCACTGAACTATAATGAATAAGCAGCAAAATTCCTATCTTGCTACCTTTTATTTTCTATTCTGGGCCCTCGTGTCATTTTTTCATTCAAACATGAACATAAAACTAGCTTGATTGTGCCTTGAATAAGTTCAAACTGAGAAGCAGCCAAGCTTTTGTATTCACTTTAAATAGACTGTGATAAGCAGCTGTGTGTTCAGAAAGTCTAAATAGATCACCACTGTGATGTATCCGTGATTCACCTCGTCTTCAGACTAACATTATTTCTCAGTAGGGCCAGGCGGATCCCCAGTCGTGTTACTGAGAGCATGTGACCTTGTAGGGTGATGAGAGGAAGAACCTGCCGGGAGCTCGTTGCCACAGTTTTAATTATTTTGTAGTTTGGTGGGATCTGAAAGAAAGATGGCCTTAGTGTGATTGTTTGTGTCAGTATGTGAATGCATAAGCCTTAACCTGTCCATGATCTGAGTGTACATGCACACTGTGTAAATCTGACATCAGTGCTCTCCACCAAAAACCCTTCTATTTGTGACGGTCCTCTTTTAAACCTCTTACATAACCCACTACTCTCAGATGTGTGATATCATAGAACTATTTTTGGTTTTTCCTCTGAAAAAGGCTAGTCAGAGTTAGACAAAGACTTGTCTATCCTTTAAATAATACGCTGGATATCCCTCTCATCTTTACACTTTTAATACACTGTCCTGAATTGCCCAAGCTCCAGTTAGCGGCAGCGCTGTCTTTAAATAATGCTGTGGTTCGTTGAAATGTCAGGAAAAAGCTAATGAACTGAAAACTAGAGAAGAAAAAGGTTTATAAAAAAAAAGGTCTTTAAAAAATAGTCTTCCAACCAAACAAAAAATGCAACTGAATAAATGCTAAAAATAAGTAAAATCAAGCCCTGCTCCTGCTTGCATGTGGACTTAAGCCACTTGCGTCCTTTGAACCCTCTGACCTGGATTCAGTGTGCAAAAAGAATTGTTTTTAAGAGTGTTAATATGCCTGATGACATGGTTAGACCTTGATATTACTGTTTGCTTTTCATGGCCAGTTTTTATTTACACTGAGAGGACCAAATGATTCTGTGCCAGCACTGAGTTTATTTAATAAAAATGATATTACACCTTTATTACTCAAACACATCTATGGCCGTGTATTTATGATCTCTAAAAGATCAAGTTTTACCTCTAAGAACACAAGAATGACAAATTGATTACTTGTAAATGCTATGTTTTAATTGCATTTTTCTGTGTGTTAACATGAACCGAAAAGCATGATTTCCTTGTGAAAAGTGGAAAAAAAAAAGAATATTTTATCCCAAATGTGTTTCTCCGATATTTTTGTGACACCGAAACATGCTGACAGAATGATGCTGCATTGCTGATTTTTTTTTATTTTTTATGATTGATTTCATGTTTTGTAAAGCCTTTTCTCAGCCCTTAACTGACCTCATAAACTGATAATACCAGAGGGGTCAACGGTTACAATTGCTCATGACTCGATGAAATCTACCACTTATGTTATTTTCTCTCCAAACAAAAATTTATTGGTTGACCAGCAACAAAAGCATGGGTTTGCTGGTCTTTCTGTCAGTCTCCTGAGACTTTCTGTTAAGCGTTATAACAGATGAAGCAAAAATAAAATTGTACAAAGAGCACAAACAACTCCTGCAAAAGAGAATAACCCCTGTGAACCTAAAACACCTTGGGGATGGCGAAAAATGTTGCAGAGAAGCAATCATAAGAGGACTGGTTTAAAAATTCCATTAGCTCTTATTGTAGATCCGTGGACGTATCTCCCAGTGTGGGTGTACCAAATAGCCTTAGCTAAATGGAGATTAAGGCAATGCTGGAAAGACCCCTTGAAGCCCTTTAAGACTGGTGTGTAATTTTGGATTTAGCAGTGGTTGCGAGATAAAGGCCTTTCTTTCTGCCTAATTGATGGCTGTAATCCATGTGTTGTTTTAAAAACCTGTCTCACTGATGTGCGAACACAAACCCCTGTGGCTCTGTGCAGAAAGTGGTGATTTAGTGGGCCAAACTGAGGGTCTCCTACTGGTTGGAGGAAGACTTTTATATTTGGGGATCTGCTGTAATGGAAACCCTGCAATTTGGGTACTGTAAATGGGTCAGATGTTGTTTTTGTTTTTTATTTGCTTTTAAGAAGCACAAACCCTTTTCATCACATTACTGTTTAACCACAATATTAGGATATCCAGTCCTCTTTTAAAATTGCTTTACTTTTGAATTATATTTGACTTGATCTTTAAGTTACGCTCTCATATTCTCAGTCAGTTACCTTTAAACAATGCTAAAGTACATTTCCAGTAATAACAAGTCATCAGCAAGTGTACTATTATAACTGCAGCACAGCAACTAATGAAGAGTGAAGATGTCTAGAAGTGGATGGAGGCTTAATGAGAAGATCACATTCATCACCAAAGTTAGGAGGTGCTTGAACTCCTCAACGCTTTAGTACACTTTTCGGAAATCTACTGATGCACCTTTTGGTCTCAGTCAGAATAATATCCTTGGGTTGATCACTATCATGAATCACAAGTTCTGCTTAATCTCTACAAAGTATGTAATTAACCCTGCGCTGATTCATATCGCTCATTAAATTAACACAAATAGGACATTGAAAATAGAGCACACTGTCTTATTATCTCAGCTCAGCTGCTGGTGCCTAAATGTTAAAGTACCTCTCAAATCTCTGCTCTGACAGTTATTCATGGCTTTTAAAGACGTATGCACAATATCAAAGACATGCCTGTGTCCATTATTTAAAAGCCACGGTGGCGATGGTGTCACAATTTTCGGAATATAATGCTATGATGCTTCCTGTACGGTAGTACTATACATTCAAACGAAATGTGAAAGGCTAAATTAAATGATAAAATGACAGGTCTTTGTCTGTGTGAGCGCACGCTGTTTCTTATATGGGAAATTCTAATGCTAATGCAAAAATTAATTACAGCCATGTTTGCCTTTGGATGAAATTTATGACCTATTGTTGAAAATGTGCTACAATGTGGGAGAGAGAGAATAAAACTTGATTAGCATAGAAATGACAAATGAAAGGTGGGGTGGGTGGAGAGTTGTGACTTTTGTTGGTAAATAGCTTGTTTTAGACTGAGAGGAGGCTTTAAATGGATATACTTGTATTTTAGAGAGGCAGCTGTGCAGGGGAAATGCATCAAGAACATGGTTTCATGAAACAAATTACTAAATAACTCTCAACTTTTAGTTATACACCCAAGTATACTGCCATATGGGTTATGCTCGCTTGCCACATCCCGATTTCATTTCATCAGCTATGGAAAAATACTACATAGTCGGGTCCACTTTGTCTTTGTGAGCCTTTGATTTACCAGAGATGTGCCTCAAAAATGCTTAGACTGCATCTGTTGATGCAGACTTGTCTGTAAAAAGGCAATTATTGAGTGAGGTTCAGCACATTTGATTTTTATTTAAGTGGGTGTCTGTGTGTGTTTGTCAGTGCTGATTCAAAATGCCTACATTTGAAGACAAGAAATGCTTTTAACTTACCAACACGGAGATGAATTAAATTGCTAAGCTGCTTTTCCCTTTTCATCAAAACGTACATAAACACATAAGAACGGGCACCCACAAATCTAAACCTACCATATTTGAGCTGCCGTGTGGTCCAGACTGCTTGAGGATGACAGACAGCTTCCTCAACCAACTGTCAACATCTCCCAGCGAAAGCCTCAGGAGATTCTAGGCATTTTCTAGTAAACCATTTCTCTTGCAGAGACCTGGTAACCCACTGCAGAAAAATAGAGCATAAACACCATTCTGATGTGGAGATGATGGTGTTAGCTAGGCCATGTCATCAGAAGTGAGAATAACTCCATCATAAGGCATCTCTACATTCAACACCAGAGAGAAACACGACAAAGGCTGACCTAAAAACACAGCATGGTGTCCTCTAAAGCTACAACACCATCAAAAAAGACAGACAAAAGTGAAGATCCTTTGTGTAATACTGCGCAAAAGTCTTGAGTCCCTACTCATTTCTTAATATTTTGTCAGGAACCCCAAACCATGACAGAAAATCCACCATGTTTTACAGATGTCTGTAGATGCTCACTCTTTTACCTCTCTCCTGACGTCCCACACATATCGACAACAGTTCGTACCAACAGTTTCAAATTTGGATTCATTAATCTATAAGACCTCTTGCCACTGATTTTCAGTCCAGTTCTTGTGTAATTTGGCATACCTCAGCCTTTGCTCCCTGTTTTCCTTCCTTAAAAACAGCTTCTTGACACATACCCGTGCATTGAGACTATTTCCGATGAGGCTTCAGTGAATAGTAGGTGGATCAACTTAAGGGAAAGATACATCTCTCGGGTACTTCATCAGCTTTTTGCTGGATTTCTTAAGAACATGACTTTCAGATACTGGTAATCTGCCGTAGACGTTTATTTATTTTGGCCTCGCATTTCTTCTTTTGTCCTCCACTCGTCCAGCTTCCTCAAAAAACACACTCCACGCAGTGCAGAGAGAGATATGCCAAGTTTTCAGCTAATAGCTGTTTGCGAGTCACTTTGTTGGTGCCAAAATAATATTTTATGCCTGTCAAACTGAGTTATCAGCTATTGAAAATGGAAGAAATTCTTAGTTTTTGCAGCAGACTGCTAGCAACAAAATACCTCAACATAAAGAAATGGGGGTGGAGGTGTGTAAAGAGCTTTGCACAGTACTCTACCTGTCCTACATGGCAGACAAATAGCATTCTGGACACTAGAAGACACATAAATACACAACCAGTATGAAAAGTCATCCATTTGCGGGTCATCAGTTCTTTATGAATGAGTGTCACATTCTCATGATTTAAACCCTGAACTGACAGCGGTCACTGAACCTGCCTTCCACTTCATAAGAGTCAACGACACATTCTTAAACAGTGCCACTAACAACAGTAGCTCAAGTGAAACCAACACAGTCTGACATTTTGCTGTCAGGATTACTTGTGATTGTTACGTTTACTGATGGACTCCATGCTCACTATATTACTTCTTCCTTTTTTCCATTACAGCTATCCTTTGCAGCGACAACTCCTGTTCTAGCAGACAAGAAAAAATACCCCAACTTCTTCCGCACCGTTCCGTCAGACAATGCCGTGAACCCAGCGGTGGTGAAGTTTCTCAACTACTACAACTGGAGCCGTGTGGGGACCCTCACACAGGACGTTCAGAGGTTCTCAGAGGTCAGTTCGTGCTGTTTTCATAAATATACTTTTCTTTTTTTCCCAACGCTGTTAATGCTCCATGTTTAGTATTGACCAAAAGTTCAAGCAGTTCACTAAAACAAATCCATCATCTATATCAAAGACTACAGTGGCACCACCTTGTCATTAATGCTAAAACTAGGTGAAGTTCAGTGTATTTGATTGATAGTGAAAATACCCTTAACGGTTGGAATGAATACTTTTTCTTATTACATTTCTACTTATTGTGGATAAAATATACATTTACCAGGTGTGAGAGGAGTTAAAATCTCCCACTGGTCGAAGGATATGCACATAATTAATAACATGGCTTTGCATTATTGCCTTCAGCACTCTCAGTCCCAACAGGGATTCTTGTTTAGCAGGCATTTGTTCTTTTTTAAGTTTGCGCGATAACAGTGCTGTTTACCAGCGTTTATGTGTGCCGTCCTCCTATCGCCTCTCACTGGGAGACATGTTTTTATTTTCTGAAGGTAGAGGTTAAATCACAAAACAGTGACTATATTATCATTCAAGGAGATTTCCATCTTGGCTTATTCAGATGAGGAAGCCAGTAGAAATAACACTCTTATTACTACTTTAAAACAAATCACCACTCACATGTAGATGGATTAGATGGAAATTATTTAGGCTTTGTGCACTGTACAGCTGTCACTAATGAATGATTATTCTCCAGTCACATGAAAGGATGCACACTGGATTATTAGGGAATGTAAAGGTTAAAAAAAAGATGAACAAACATTTCCATCCACTGGTCAAGGAACAGATGAAGGCAGAACAAAACCAAAAAACATGACTTGTAGTTGAGGGCAATGTCCCAGTTTGTTGGCTCCACCTCCAGAAATCCGACACAGATTTTTCCACTTCTTTTGACCAAATGGAGGCGTCGTGTGCACCTCCTGTCTGTGCGTGTGATTGTGTTTTTCTCTAACTTACTAAAACGAATGAGTTGACATTCACATCCTGCTGCTCTCTCTAGCTCTCCATTTGAACATATATATCTGTAGTAGCTTCTGTGTATATAACTGAGACCAACCACACTTATATCCTTATTTTTAACACCCATGTCCCTTAGACTTCCGTTGTTGTAGTAGTAGTAGTAGTATTTATTTATTGTCATTGTCAAGAACAATGAAATTGCGTTTGGGGCTTCCATACAACCCAAAAAAAGAAGAAAATAATAAATACCCCTTAAAACCCAAGTGTACATATTTAACCCAGTGTGATTCCAATGCAATAAGACAATCCTTAGCAATAATGTTCGTAGAAATTCAGACAAAGACCTGAGAAACAGGTTGCAGTTCAAAAATAAATATAAATACAGTTTATTGCATGTATAAAGAGATAGTTCTTACTGAAGATAAACCAGCCCTCGACATCAAAGACGGTGACGCGCTGGGAAAATATTTCTAAAATATGTCCTGCATCGCCTCCAAAACTGAATTGCTGCTCCAGCTGGAAGCAAATTCTGAGAACTGCATGATATTTAGTTCCTATTATATTTACTACGTTCCATCTGTTCTTTTTGATGTTCCTCTCCCATTAAATACGCAGAATGCTGAATCCAGCCTACATTACTAGAGCTGGCAGAAGTAATGCATGGATAGATGAAGAACATTATCTGTGTTGACTCAGCACTTGTAGCTAACTCTCTTATGACAATGTTGGAGCTGAAATATATCTCAAAGCTGGAGGACGTATTTTGGAAGCTGTGGCAAGTTGGATTTCAGCTCAGGAACAGGAGGCGCACAATCGTTTGCACACCATGCAAAAATCCCTTCTATTATTAAAAGCAGCTAGCAGCTTTTTAATATAAGAGAAATGGGAGAAACAACATTCAAATTGATCCACACCATTAGCTAAAGATATTAAAAGCTTAAAATCATATTATACCAAAATGGATGCTAACTAGCGAGACAAACAGATTCCTGTTTGTAGGAGGGTTGAACATTAGGAAACATATCGATTTATCACACGTTTGGAGAACTACACAAACTCATGGCACAAACATATCACGTCGGCAGCACAGGAACATTCTCCTAAAAGAGCCTTGTCAGAGGCATTGAAAGCATGAATTTGAGAAACATATTGTGAGCTCTTGCCTCCAGGCACTGGTTGAAAACAAAGTGCTCAGCGGCTAAAGGGTGGGTTGTGGAAGTGGGGGTGTGTATAAGAAGTCTCACTGCAAATCTCAGAGAGACCAAATCCCTTTATCGCTCCCCTCCTGAAAGCACCAAGGAGCTTAGGACGGGTGCAAGACAGACGGCACGATTCAATCAACCTGCCACGAGATTGGCCTCTAATCCCGATTTACAAATATGCAAGCATTGCTTCCGTACTTTATGATTCACACAATCCTCTGTCGAGTTCAGAGCTTACTGTTCTTTGGTTCATCGAGAAATTACTCCAGCTCGCTACCAGAAAAAGAAGAGATATAGAAGTAAATGTTATTTGAATAATGCAGGAAAACAGACATTAATAGTAAAAATGTCATTTTTACCTACTAATAACACTATTCCAGTTTTACATTTAATTCATAAACATTTTTATATGAATTTTATGAACTTCAAATAAATTATATGAAGTTCATATGTTATACTCTTAACCTTCACAACTGTTTTAGTGTCACTTGTCAGTTTAAACATTTCTTTCCTAGGATCTAAAAACACAGAAAGCCAGTGTCCTCCCACTTCTTGAATGTGAAAATATACAAATACACCAATACACAAATAGACAGAATCAGCACAAGAGTGGGCAGAGCTAGTCAGAAATATTTCTTGTGAAGATACTTTTTTTTAAAAGATTTAATTAATTCTTCACATTTAACAAATATAATGAGAAATTCTAAGCACTGTCCTAAAGAAAAAAACACGTATTTTCCACTTTAAGAAAGTTTCATACCTTTGCAAGCTGATTTTGTGGTTTTTGAACAGATTTTTTATTTATTTTTTTATCTTAGCCCTTGCAAAGAAATATGCAAAAACACAATTTCTTTGTGATCTATTAAAGTTGGATTTAGAGCCAAATTGATATTCCTAGAAGTATTCTACAGTACTGAATGTACCATAAATCATGCATGCGTGCACAGAGGCATTTGCATCTATGTAATGAGTATACTACTGACATTATTTTAATTTCCATCACCTCTACCCCAGCATTCATCACCCTGTGACATACTCCGTCCCCCTGCTGACCTACAGTGTGCTTTCCCTGGGAGACTGCTCACAAGGTTAATGTTATGTAACACTTGTTACAGATTCAGTCAGTGGCTTGCACATCACAGGCAGCAAACATACAGTATGGTGTCCCCTGAGAGTGTAACCTGTAAGAAAAAGCGTGCTCATCACTGTTATTTTTAGGCACCGGTGTAACACACACACAGACACACACACACATGCATATCGACTTTATGGATGAACACTGACTTTCTACAATGGTTTGTGGCTCATTGTATTGAGAAATAAGAATAACAGAGTAACAAAGAATAACAGCTAATGTAAGTATTTGGGAATGAAGATGACAATCTACACTACACACACACACACACACACACACACACACACACACACACACACACACACACACACACACACACACACACAGAGCAATCAACATTATTGAGACAGCCAGACAAACAGGGCTCACTCAGGAACAGGAGCAGCAATCACCTGTCAGTCAGATGACAGACCTGACTGAGAGCAGGATTAAGACTCTGTCCTCTGTCTGCACCCCTCAGAGCTTAAACGTTTAAATAAACTATGACGACTGATAACTCTAGCATACGTTACCATCCTAGCATCCACTCTCACTCAGTTCCTGTTTCATTATGTTACATCCCATAAACAGTATTCCTAGAAATGTTGTTTCCAAAGCACAATTAGGGTTTGGGAATAGCAGTGGGGTTATCATTGATGATGACTCATGTCTCAGACGAATTACTGGTATAGCCTGTTTGTCCCACAACTGAATAGACAAGAGATACGCTTTTCTTTGCATCAAATGACTCAATGACTCAACATGTGATTTTGGTCCCGAACAGCTTGGCGTCATAGAGTGGAAAAGTAATTCCCAAGATAATCCCACGGGTCAGTGTTAAGAGTAGCTGGCTGCCAGGTGAAGCTTGGTGATGCTGGAACAGTGAACCAGCGAAGAATGACATCATACAAAGAAAATCAAAGCTGTTGTTGACGTTGCCAAACAAGGAGGCTTGACCGTTTCTGAAACACAGTGGTTCACCGTATGTTTTTAATCTTCAGCTGATTTAAATATATATTTCCCTTTGATGATAAATAATTATGTCATATGCCCACCAGAAAGCGTACAATGGATTTTCTCAACATCCTCATCTCCCACAGTCATTTTGATATAGTTTCTGTTCATATATATATGATGCACATATTAGTATTGTGTTAATGTAGAGATATTTCTGCAGTCTATTGATTACTAGATAGTGGAAAGGGAGTGGGATTAAATAAGTTTATGCTTCTTCCTGCTCCTTTTTGAACATGAAAGTTATTTGTAGTTGTGGTTGCTCGTTTTCCTTTTGTTTGTTTGTCTCTTTTTAATTCTATGTTGTTGTACTTTTTTAACATGTTCAAAATAAAGATTCAATCAATCAATGTGCTTTCTGAATTCTAGTATTTTACATGCCCTGGGTGCACGTGACACTCTTTTTTTGTGTGCGTGGACCCATGCTCACAAGTGCAATAGGATTATTTCTCTTCTGCATTTGCTGTCGGGGATTCCCAGGCTGCCCCAAACAATGGTGGATGCTTTTGTTACGCAGGAAAGCTGCTCACTTTTCCCCCTCCTACTAGCTTTCAATCCATCTGTCCCCTCCGTCTCTCTCGCTCTGTCTAACCGAGTGAGTCCAGCAGAATACGGATGCATTTTTCCATCTCGGTGGAAGAAACACAAAATCAAACCAATAAAATCCTTTTGTGACAAGGGTTTTACTCCTGCAAGTCAATGGCTTTGTCTGTCAGCCTCTGTGCTCTTTGTGAGTGTATTTTGTAGTACAGCAGAAATTTTGTGCAACTCTCTATGTCTTGCGTGTGAGTGGTTGGTATATATTTTCCCAGAAACCCATTTGTGTTTGACCCACACACCTTTTACAAACAACAGGCTAACCAGCTGCTGTCCCTTTTCACACTGAAGTTCGTTTCCTTTTATCCTTTAGGATCAACACTCAACGCAACACAACACAACAGGACATTGTACCTCGTCCAGACCACCAAGCCAGTTGTTACTCAAGAGCAAAACTTGGTTGTATTGATTCACATCGGCCTCCCTGTTGTTTCAGCTCAGCGAGCAGTACATTGGAGAGAATGTTTGTACAGCAGTGAGTGATGTACAGAGTGATTTAGAGCTTCCTCCGGGGGTACCAGAGGAGAAGGCGATTATGAAAGCAGACATTTGGAGACATGAGGGAAATAAAGTTGAGGTTGTTCAGAGTTATTGATTTTTAGATGTCAGAAATCTTAGTTGATAGCACAAAACTGTTGTAATGACTAATTTTAAGCTGCAGTTGGCTAATTTTAACAGGAGTATCAATAGCAATAATACTGATAGTAGCTTTTACGGTTCAAATCCTGGCGCCACTTTGAACTAACGGGCTGATGATTGGCCGGTGCTTGGTATTTTGAGAAGAAATACCAATTTTTCACTAATTTTTCCACAGTTTTTATTTATTTATTTATGTCCCATCTACAGTTAGGTCCATAAATATTCGGAGAAATATACAATTTTTGTAATTGAGCCTGTCTCCTCCACCACACCATTCATATAATCAGTTTGTGATTGAAGTGCCGACTTTTCAGCTTTTAGTGAAAGTATTGCATTGTTTAGGAATTACAGCAATTTTTACACATAGTACCCCATTTTCAGAGGCTCAAGAGTACTTGCCAGACTTGGTCAGACAAAGTTTTCAGTATAAAAATTGTTTTTACTGTAATACTTTACTCCAGCCACCACCTGCTTTTTTCACTCTTGTATTTGAAAATCTGAAAAGCTGCTCTGTTGGGATGAGGCCAGGTGACTGACTGGGCCACATCCCTTTTTTTTTTTTTTCTTTTTTTTTTTGCAGTATGCTTTGAGGCATTATCAATTTATACTATGAAACACTATCTGCTCAGTTTTGCAGCATTTTGCTAAATCTGAGCTGGGTGTATAGCCCTGTATACTTCACAGTTCATCTTGCAAAAGAGCAAAGATTATAATTTTTATCCAAATACTCAACTGAATCTTTGAAACACTGCAGTACAGTCTCTAAGTATTATTATAAGTCAATTCAAGGTGACACTGTAAGGAGACTTTTGTATAGAAATGTGAATATACAACCACCATGTAGCTGAAGCAATTTAGAACACATAATTACAGGATGAACATATTAAAGCACAGTAAGAGGAAACACACAGGACTTCTGTTAGCTGTTATATGTTGTCACTGCCAACTCTCTGACGTGTCAACATGGCTCTTGGGTTGGGGTGGAGACACTGATGGCTGCGGGGCATGGCCCGTGGACATCAGTGAAATCCAGCATGAACACCACAGGACTTTATACCATATTTTGACTTTTTCGACGTAGGTACAACTGCATTCCATGTCAGAGCCATGGTGTTGTCGTGATGTCTCAGTGTGTTGCCTTACTGGAACAGAGCCATTATTAATGGTATTAGTCACACCTGTGGTTTTCCTGCTATGAGAAGTCAAAATGTCAGCTGTGAAAAAGGGCTTTTCTAAAATTGTGGATTAAAGGAGGGAAGCAAGAGGGCCGACTCGTAGCATGTGTGTATGTGATGGCCGAGAAAAAGTGAGAGGCGGTATGATAAAACACCTCAAGCTTGCCATCCCAGTGGGGTACCTGCTCCATTCTCCATCTTCTCAGATTGAATTACCCACCATTCTACTGGCTCAATACATCACAGCAGACATACAGCTGCTGCAGATACATCTACAGCACTGCACATTTGTCTACTTTTTGTCAAGCCCTGGATAACCAGCGAAGATTATTTGAAGTGTACATTTGTTCTTTTGTGTCTTATTTAGCGAAAAACAAACTCATATCGCTGTGACAAATGCACGCTCGGTATATTGCGAAAATTACAACTCCTCATTGAACGGGCTGAGGCAAATCAGGAGGATGACAGATCTGATGTATGTGTCCGCCATGCTAAAATGACAAGCTGCTTGTCTTTCTGTCTTTTCATTCACAGTTCATGGTAGAATATGCATGCACCATTTCAGAACATTAGATGGCCTGCATCCATCTCACTTTATTGCTTTATAATGCTGTGTACAGAATACTATATGTATATTGCGACATGATTTCATCTGCTTTAAGCCAGCAGAAATATATTCACACATTCAGTTTTTATTTGCATCTATCACAGCATTGAGCTAAATGATTGATTTTCTCTCTGTGATTTATGCATACATGATTTAATGAATCTAATGTTTAATATACTTTATAAAACTGCATTTCCTCCCTTTTTCCATATTTTTAATAGCTGCTCCGTCATAGTACCACAGTATTTGTTTCCTATAGGCTATGTGATTTAAGTTATTACACTGTTGTGAAGTTTATTGTGCAGTGTGTAAATGGTAACATTGTCTCAAATAAACTCTGGTAGGTTACTTAATAAAAGCACATTTGCACATTTGACTGCAATTGTCATGCTGGCTGATATTTTATGAGCATGTATAACTTATTGAACCTCTGACCACACTTACATTCTTCTACAGTAGACACAACTTTTTTACTACATCTTTCAGCATTGTCAGCTGTGCAAGCTGATAATATGAAACTGCACTGATGTGCCCTCATATGATCTGAGATGCAGGCTTTTGACACTGAGCATGGCTAACAAGTCAGATGAGAAGGGTGCGTTTTCTGAGAAGAATTTTAAATTTCAACTCATCTGACCTCAGAACAGTTTTTTTGTACTTTGCCTCAGTCCATTTTAACTGAGCTTTGGCCCAGAGTAGATAGCAGTGTTTCTCTGGTTCTTGCTCACATGTAGCTTCTTCTTTGCACGGTAGACCTTTAACCTGCATTTGTGGATAGCAGGGTGAAGTGCGACAGACAAATGTTCTTGGAAGTCTTCCTGAGCCCATTCAGTGATTTGCAGGACAGACTCATGCCTGTTTTGCCTTGCCCCTCGTGCACAGGGTTTTCTACAGATTCTCAGGCTCTTTGGATGATATTATGTATGCTGAGGAACATAAAGTTGTTCCACAGTTTTTGCAGAATGGGGAACCTCTGCCCATCTTTACTTCTGAGAAACTCTGCCTCTCTAAGATGCCCTTTGAATATACCCAGTCATGTTTCTGACCCATTGTCAAATAACCTAATTAGTCACAAAATGTTCCTCCAGCTGTTTCATTTTACTACCACTTACTTTTCCAGCTCTTTGTTGCCTCAGATTGCTGTCATCAGATTCATTTTTTTTTTTAATTATACATTTTCTCACTTTAATCATTTGATATGTTTGCTTTGTTCTACTGTGAATAAAATATGGGTTTATGACGTTTGGAAATCATTGGTTTTATTTAAATTTTACACAGTGTCCCAACTTTTTTGGAAATGTTTTTGTAATTTCTCAACAACATTTGTGTATTCTCTCTTTCTGTTTTGCAGGTGAGGAACGATCTCACAAATGAGCTGGAGAAAGCAAACATTGAGATTGCAGACACAGAGAGTTTCTCCAATGATCCCTGTGGCAATGTCAAAAAGCTGAAGGTAGGTGAAGCAACCTAGAAACTTAAGGAAATGATCCAAGACCAGTTCAACCTGTAGAATTCCCAGTTAAAACAAAATGACAAAATACCCATTAGGTTTTCATATTAGCTACTATTTTTCATACTGTGTAAAGTAAATTCTTTAGTATTTTATCAAGTGGATGTCTCCCTCTGTCTTGACAGTGGCCATTTAACCATATACATACAAACACATGCATACAAGGTTTTTTTGCATACAAATTTTGCAAGATTTAAAAAAAAAAAAGGATGCATAAAATCAATATTTAAATACTGTCTAGTGCATTTTTAGTAGAGAGTGGCACAGTAAGAGTAAAAAAAAATAGAAGTGAAGAGAGTGGAGGGGGAGTAACACTTTTTTCCCCCTACTGATATGTTGGTGGAATATATGACGTATACAAGATGGAGCAGGTTGAAAGAAACATGAGATGATGAGAGAGAAGAACGAAGAAGGAACAGGAAGATAAGCCGTCGTTCCTAAAATATATGTGTAAATCTGTGTCTTAAGCGCTGACATTTTAAGCTGACATCACCCTTCCTTGATCAACTCTAAATATGCAATCCACAGTGCTGAAATCTTTACGGAACAATTGGATCGGGTGGATGGTTAGGTGGATGGGGGGGGGGGTTCTTATACTCTAATGGGTCTTTTTCCCGCTCATCACACAACAGTGGTTTGCTGTCTCTCCAACAGCTACATAATATGATGGGGGAAGAGAGTGACACAGATTTTGTTGTCAAGGCTGGAATTTTGTTTCTTTGAAATATTCAAAAAGGAGACAGGCTTCGCTGCTGCTGGGCATTGTAACAGCCCTCTCAGTCGCTTTTTAAAAAAAAAATCTTTATCCCTCGTTCTCTGTCCCAAGTTCCCCGTTTATTGCTGGACAGGCTGACAAAAACAGCATCAGAAAACAAAGGCAGACACGCATACATAGCACTTCTAATTTTAGTAATCTTTAGTTTGAACACAAGCTAGGACCTCCAAGAGCTTTTTTATTTTTTGTGACAGAGAGCCAGTTTAGGCAGCTTGCATCCAATAGAAAGCCACATGAGAAAAAATGTCCTGAAATCTAAATGAAGACCAAAAAAATTTATTATTTATTATGCCTTAATTATTTATCGTACATTCAGAACTCTTCCCCCTCAAGTATGAGACACACCAAGGGATGGTTCATTTTTTGTTACACTTTACTTTTTTGTCTCACTGAGGTAGCAGGGTGTTTTTTGTCATTGTTTTTTTTTTTGTTTGTTTGTTTGGTTTTGTGTCCCGTTTGGATCTTTAGCCATCAGAATTGTTGTCTTAAGGCCAAGAAAGATGCCAAGCGGATTTATTTTACCGAGTGGATCATCATGGCCTTGCCATATTGGTCCATTTGATTGACCTTTATTATAATTATGTATTTATTTTACAAACGGGACAGACATGACTGGGGGATAGGACGGGGAGAAAGTGTCACGGTTCTGGGTCAGTTTCTAACCAGTGTTTTGAGTTTTGATTGTTAGTTTATTTTTTGAATGATTGTTGTGGTTTTGATTACGATTATTATTATTATTGTTAGAGTTCCATGCTTCTGTTTATTTGGGGTTAAGATTTGTGCCCTCATGTTTTGTGTGGGTTTAGTTTCATGTGTCATTTTCTGTCTGTCTCTCTATGTCAAGTCTGCGTCTTAGTGTGATGGTTTCTTGTTCCTGTTTTATTGTGAAGGTCTGCGTCTCTTGTGAGTGTGTTCAGTTTTACCTTTGTCTCGTCTTGTTGATTATTCCCAGCTGTGTCCACCACCTGTGTGTAATTCCCCTGTGGTTCTCTGTGTATTTAAGTCATGTCTTCCGTCATTGTAGTTGCTGGTCCGTCTGTGTTTCCACCCTGCTTCATCTGTGTGTTTCCCTGCAGTCAACCATCATCTGTTTCCGCCCGCTCTCATTCATGTCCAGGTTCGTGTTCTGTAGTTAGTTTGTTCCCAGTTTAGTTTAGTCATTGCTCCGTTCGCCGTTTGTCCATTTCCTTTTTGTGTTTAATAAACCACCCTCACACCCATACAAGTGCCTGCGTTTGGATCCTCCTTTATTTTCCACACGGCTCATCTCACTCGCCGTGACAGAAAGAATGAAAGAAAGAGAGGGAGAGAAAGAAAACCAGAGGGGAGAGGAGACGGTGAGAAAGTGGGGAAGAAAGAAAGAAAAACAAACAAAACACCTGGATCACCTGTATGGAGAAAAAAAACAGAAGAGAAAGCAAACAAAAAAAGAGCAACATAATAAAAAAACAGCACCATCACAATAATCTAGCTAGCAGTAGATAACAGTAGATACTAAACATTAAACAATATTGTGCAGCACGCAAGATAGAAAGGTGTAGTCCGCGTCTGTGAACACCTGTGTGCACACCTGTGTGGATCAGCATGCTTGTATTCCAAAGGTTTCTCCATGTAACGATCTGCTAGGAAGTGTGGGGAGCCATAGCCCCATCCCCCAGGGTATGAAGCAGGTATGGAGGAGATCCAGGCCCCAGATATCCAGAGGCCCCAGAGTACGAGGACCCGAGGAGGACCACCAAAAGGGGGGGGAACCGTGCCACCCTCCTGGGAAGAGCTGAGTAGAGCCCCAAACGAGAGGTCACCCAGCAGCTACAGAGCAGAGGCCAGAGGGGGTTGCAGTGGTGTGCCCGTGGACTCTGCCAGCAGCCAGCTGTGCCAGAGAGGGCCGAGCTTCAGGCCCAGAGGCCAGAAGCCGGAGGGCATCCCACCCCCCGGAAGGGGCCCAGCCGGGCCACTGATGTGAGCCGGTACATACATGAGCGCCCAGCCCCAGTCGACAAGGACCACCAACACACCAACGTCTGAGGGCATCAGCCACCGGCAGGGAGTGTGGTGAGGGGAGATAGGCCTCCGTACTTTAGAGGGCCTGAGATGTACCCAGAGAGGTTGAGTCTAAGACCCAACCTGACATATAGACACAGACGAACAGGCACACGCGGACACAAACATGCATTCCCACCCCATATACACAACCAAATACTCGGCACTCACGTGTAGACAGACACAAATAGACACTGCACAGACAGTCGCACTCCCCAAACATACTCTATATCCCAGGTCCAGGTAACCCCGCCCCCAGAGGGGCAAGCCGCACCTAGACCCAGGAGATGTAACCCTTCTCTCTGGGGTGGACGCAAGCGGACCACCTCCTTATCTGCAGTAACAGGGAGGCCCCGCATCCCAGACCCCAATCTGACGGCCAGCACCTCCTCCCAGCCCCCCAGCCCTGACGGCTAACAGAACCGGGGTGAGTGAAGACCCCAAACCTCCCAATGCTCGCTCATATGTAGTGTTGCTGTGTGCTGTTCTAAAGTGCATTTAAAACACAGGAGAGCATGGTTCCTGCTTCCTCTCAGAGAGCAGCACGGCTCCTCCTGAAAACCCTTAGTGTCTATGTGCATTTAAAGTTGAGGGTAGGGCACCAGCGCCAGAGGTGGGTTGGAGTACACTGACCATCCTCTGGATGCTGTAGAACGTGCCCACCCCCAAGGCCCTATATGTATGTGTTATGTGAGAGTGTGAGTAATGTGGATGTCTAGGTTGCAGAATAAAATTGAGGCACAGGCGGCCAGAAGGGGACAGAGGGGGAGTGCCTCCCCTGCACCCTGGTGACATACCTGGACCCCAAGCCCTGCGTGTGTGGGTGGGTGTTGTAGAGCGGGAATAGGGAGGCAGCTGAGGATGGAGAGGGAAGAAAGGGAGGGGCAAGTGGCACCTCCCTGGGGCCAGCTCCCCCGCTGACCCCAGTAGGCACCCCCACACTCTGGAACCCACCAGCGCAAGGGGGCCCAGGCCCATCCGGACCGGAGCCCGCAGCAGCAGCACCGCCCAGCCCCACAGAGTCCGGGGCAGCCCACCCGACTCCACCCCAGAGAAAACTGCACCCACCCCATCATCCAATCATCTCCCAAACTACACAAGACAATAGACACCCAGGTTGGGTTCATTCTCTGCCTCTCCTATATCTCTCCCCCACCTGCAGAGTGAGCTCCTGTAGAGAGGAGACCACCTACAAAGATATAACAGCCTCCCCACCAGTTAGAGAGTCCCCTAGTTGGGCCGATGCACCAGAGGTCCCCTGCACTGGGGCTGAGCCCCCCTGCACCCACCCGCCCACAGCTCCGGCGACATTGTCATTGTTTTAATGACATTTTTATTGATATTAACTTTGTCAGGTCGTAAAATGATTGTGATCTAAAACTCAGACATCTGGCATGGACTTAGTGGCTTTAAAACCAACAAACTCACAGCCAAACCTTGTATTCAAAATTCTGTTTAACCTAAAACTAACACGACGGCACCACTTCTCAACAATAAACTAGAAGCAACCTAATCTCAAACCTCTTTCACCTGTTTGCTCAGTGTTGTACAACTTATACTGTAATAATACAACTTGTGTAGCAAATATAAACTAACATTTGGCTCTATAGACACTGTGGATCAGCTCAAGATGAATGGTTCACACTGATAGTGTAATCATAAGTTTGCCTATTTTGTAAGGCCTCTTATTGATACTCATGAAACTGATGAAGCACCTCTGCTGGCCCACATCCCCAAATGGCACAGAGCTGCAAAAAGAATATCCTGCTGCAGAGATCAAACACTAGAACCTCTTCGCATTCCATTTTAAAGACTTTTATTTTGAAATCCTCACACTGATAATTGTTGTTCAGTTATTAGTGCCAAAACTTCAAACGATAGCCTTGTGTTCACCTTGAGTGAATTAGTGATCAGACACATCCCTGCAAGAGTTTATATTTCATCATATCTGCACACCACACATGCGCTGCACAGTAATCAAACAGATGGGGGTACGGTTTTAGTAATAGCAACAACACGTAGCCCAGTACACAAATCACATCTCCCACTAGCTCGTAAAAGACCATCATTAGTACAGTGTTTATATGTGTGTGCGGTGCCTAATAAGCCTTAAAAGTGCCTGATTGGGATTACGAGTTACAATATTACTCAAACAGACAAATGACTGCTGTAAAGTTACGAACAACCCTGTCACAGATAAAGCAGTCAAGGCTGCCCTTAACACTATACCCTGATTCAGAACTATTATGGTAACAGTTATATAAAAGCTTAAGCAATGAGGGTAATTTGGGGCTCTGTAGTGCCCCAGTCCATCTGCAGTGCAACACAACACCATACACTCACTCATGCCCTTGCCCACAACTACACAGCGTTTTCATGTTGTTGCCAGGCAGGCTAGAATTTATACTGAGGCTGTGGCCCACGGCCATAGTTGGAGTCATTTGGGTTAAGTGCCTTTTCTTCAGGGAAGAACAGTGTTATCGAGTAGCTGCCGGCACGTGTGTGTGTTTCTCTCTCTCTCTCTCTCTCTCTCGCACACACACACACACACACACACACACACACACACACACACTCTATCTATCTATTTATCTTTCTATCTATCTTAGCCTCAGGGTCTTGGAATGCATGACATATGGTAGCGACTGCCTGAGGGGTGACTTAATGAACTGTATTTGTGGGTTCCCAGGGCAATGGCAGTATAACACAGGTTGTGTGTGTGAAAATCTAGCTCGCGTTAGTCACATTCTACATTACACTTCAACCCAGACTATAAAACATGTTCATACATATTTCTTGAAAGGTACTGATATACAATTCTTTGCCATTTAGAGCTTCTATACCCAGCCTTTATTAGACGGATACATTTCAGAACTGCTTATGTGTTATAAGCAGTAGTAGCTACCCACATTTAGTGTTCAAGTATATTTTGCTAAGAAATGAGATCCTGTTATTACAAGGTAACTGTTACTAACACAGTTGTTCTTCCATTCAGTTTAATTTTCAGTAACAGAATTGATTCCTATCATTTGGGCCTGCATAAGTGTCAGGGTTCCTGGGTCGTTGACCCAGTGTTTTCTGTTTTGTCATGTTCAGTTTATTTTCACATCTGTGTTTTCTGTGCCAGCATACCGCCTGCGTATTGTGTTCCAGTTATTTCCATATATCATTAGTCAGACTAAGTTCAGCTGCGTACTCACCGGTTTCTAATCATTCATCACCCAGCGTGTATTTAAGTCCTCAGTTCCATCCGATCCTTGTCGTGTCATTGATGTACGTCTGATGTTAGTGTCGTCTGTATGTTCAGTTAGCCAGCCAGTCCTTTGTTCATTCATTCATTCATTCATTCATTCATTCAGTCAGTCAGCCAGCCAGCCAGCCAGCCAGCCAGCCAGCCAGCCAGCCAGCCAGCCATTTCCTCCCTCTGTACTGTTTGCTCACTCCTTCGGCAATAAACATCCACCTTCACCTACCTGCCTGTGAGTCCAGCGATTGGGTCCTCCTTCTCTCGTCCACGACACTACTCCTGACAATAAGATTGCTTATAATGACAATTACGATAGTTTTGATCAATATTGATATCCCGATTATTTATGATTATTATCCATTGCCGTCCAAGCAGAACACTGCTTTCCCATCATTTCACATGATTTGTACGAATGTGAAATAAAATTGGTCCTCTTTCTTCACCTAAGCTCAGTGCAAACGTAGAAAACACATTTGAAAAAATACTTCATCTCTGCAGACAAATAAGGCGTTTTTTCACCTGGAATAAGTGAATATTCTAAAAGCAAAATATAGTTTTTCACTCTATTCCTTGCACCTGTGAATTTGTGGATCTTAACAAAACTTGTAGCGACCAATCTCTTTTCCCCGTTTTGCGTACAGTACAAAATAATCCAAAACAATTGAATGAAGGGAGAAGATCTTTTGTCCAGTAAGTGGAACATTTTCATGAAGCCCTCATTACTCATACAGGGAGTGCAGAATTATTAGGCAAGTTGTATTTTTGAGGAATAATTTTATTATTGAACAACAACCATGTTCTCAATGAACCCAAAAAACTCATTAATATCAAAGCTGAATGTTTTTGGAAGTAGTTTTTAGTTTGGTTTTAGTTTTAGCTATTTTAGGGGGATATCTGTGTGTGCAGGTGACTATTACTGTGCATAATTATTAGGCAACTTAACAAAAAACAAATATATACCCATTTCAATTATTTATTTTTACCAGTGAAACCAATATAACATCTCCACATTCACAAATATACATTTATGACATTCAAAAACAAAACAAAAACAAATCAGCGACCAATATAGCCACCTTTCTTTGCAAGGACACTCAAAAGCCTGCCATCCATGGATTCTGTCAGTGTTTTGATCTGTTCACCATCAACATTGCGTGCAGCAGCAACCACAGCCTCCCAGACACTGTTCAGAGAGGTGTACTGTTTTCCCTCCTTGTAAATCTCACATTTGATGATGGACCACAGGTTCTCAATGGGGTTCAGATCAGGTGAACAAGGAGGCCATGTCATTAGTTTTTCTTCTTTTATACCCTTTCTTGCCAGCCACGCTGTGGAGTACTTGGACGCGTGTGATGGAGCATTGTCCTGCATGAAAATCATGTTTTTCTTGAAGGATGCAGACTTCGTCCTGTACCACTGCTTGAAGAAGGTGTCTTCCAGAAACTGGCAGTAAGACTGGGAGTTGAGCTTGACTCCATCCTCAACCCGAAAAGGCCCCACAAGCTCATCTTTGATGATACCAGCCCAAAC
The DNA here is from genome assembly GCF_041146795.1 of Maylandia zebra. Classification (NCBI taxonomy): domain Eukaryota; kingdom Metazoa; phylum Chordata; class Actinopteri; order Cichliformes; family Cichlidae; genus Maylandia; species Maylandia zebra. The sequence continues at coordinate 20,114,695 of NC_135187.1, forward strand.
CAGTACTCCACCTCCACCTTGCTGGCGTCTGAGTCGGACTGGAGCTCTCTGCCCTTTACCAATCCAGCCACGGGCCCATCCATCTGGCCCATCAAGACTCACTCTCATTTCATCAGTCCATAAAACCTTAGAAAAACCAGTCTTGAGATATTTCTTGGCCCAGTCTTGACGTTTCAGCTTGTGTGTCTTGTTCAGTGGTGGTCGTCTTTCAGCCTTTCTTACCTTGGCCATGTCTCTGAGTATTGCACACCTTGTGCTTTTGGGCACTCCAGTGATGTTGCAGCTCTGAAATATGGCCAAACTGGTGGCAAGTGGCATCTTGACAGCTGCATGCTTGACTTTTCTCAGTTCATGGGCAGTTATTTGGCACCTTGGTTTTTCCACACGCTTCTTGCGACCCTGTTGACTATTTTGAATGAAACGCTTGATTGTTCGATGATCACGCTTCAGAAGCTTTGCAATTTTGAGACTGCTGCATCCCTCTGCAAGATATCTCACTATTTTTGACTTTTCTGAGCCTGTCAAGTCCTTCTTTTGACCCATTTTGCCAAAGGAAAGGACGTTGCCTAATAATTATGCACACCTGATATAGGGTGTTGATGTCATTAGACCACACCCCTTCTCATTACAGAGATGCACATCATCTAATATGCTTAATTGGTAGTAGGCTTTCGAGCCTATACAGCTTGGAGTAAGACAACATGCATGAAGAGGATGATGTGGACAAAATACTCATTTGCCTAATAATTCTGTACTCCCTGTAGTGTTTATTGGGTACCTGTCTTTGCCCAAATGAAAAACATTTGCGTTGGTGATTTCAGTGCGTCTTTGCAACCTGGATGAATGTACAGACTGCACAGGCTCGCTTGTGGAGTTCTTAGTTGATATTGGATGGTTCACATTAGCTTCCCTTGTTTTTCTTGGCCTTCATGCATTTATTATATCGCAGCTTTTGTTTGTATACCCAAACAAAGGATGATGATCAGCTTTAAGGGACAAACTCTTTGCTTTCTGCTGTGCCAGACATTGTTATTTGTTATATATCTTTTAACTTATTGTTACTCATCCAGACTAGTCCAGGAAACTTCAAGCTGCACGGTATAAAGGGAACACTTGATTTGCTATTGATGGAGCACACATGTCAAATATTGTGCCAAAATCATGAGATTAAAACTCAGTTAATTGTGTTTTTGTACAAGTTATATACACTGAGTTAACCTATATCAATATTATTTGGTTAGGTTTGGGACAATTTTATGTGTGTGTATTTTTAGTGGTGAGTTTAGTTTAGTTCTACTGTCTGTGGACACACAGTGTGATTGCATGTAGGTCTGTGCTTGTGTTTAGGACTACACATATGTCTGTGCTCACTAAATGGCAGAGCCTGATCTTTTTTCCCCACCATGAAACATGCTGAATTTCCACCCGGGGACTCTGAATTATTTACAGAGACAATTACCAGGCCATGTGCCTCGAATACTCAAGCAAGTTCAGCCTGGTTTGCAAGCAGTTCTGCCTGCTGACATTGTCTCCGTTCTAATAGAAGGACTTCGCAATTTGGTAATGCCTTAGCCTCTCAACAACTGGTTTGTGCCTCAGGTCCCACATCCCTTCTAGGTACAGATTAGAGGATTACACATAGTAATGAGTATGTACAGTAAAGTAAATACAACATCTCTGATTCTGTGTGTTTGTTAACTGTTTGGAGTTATGGTAGACTCACACACAGCAAAACTGATCCCATAGAATATAGACCCATGTAGTTTCACCAAAAGACAGCTGTGACAGCTTTTCACCATTAAAGCCAGGGAGTCAAAAGATCACAATAAAAAGCTTGCACGATTACATTAGGATTGTAAATTGAGATTGTATAATAAGATTGTAGTGCAGCATAATCCTGATTTCTTTCTCTGTTTGAATAAAGTTAAATGTTTCCATTTAAGTAAATACGTATTTTTTTTAGGACAACGATGTGAGGATCATCATTGGCCAGTTTGATGAGAACCTGGCCTCCAGAGTCTTCTGCTGTGTAAGTTTCTTTATGATGTTGTGTCATAATTATGAACAAAGCTGACATGCTTTTTTTAATCCTGTTTCAATAAGGAGTAATTAAATATATCATTAGATGCACAGAATTTGGACTTTAGATGGTTGGATTTCAAAGTGTAATTTTCCTTTCTTTTAAGAACAACAAGATTAGTTGTTAATCTGAATCTCTCTGATTTTCCATTGCTCCAACCTCTGATTATTGTGCCCAAACCAGGCGTATAACCTGAACATGTTTGGGAGTAAATATCAGTGGATTATCCCTGGCTGGTATCAGGGCAACTGGTGGGAACAGGCCAACAACACCAACTGCACCACCAAGAAGCTTCTCACTGCCATGGAGGGATACATTAGCGTGGACTTTGAGCCACTCAGCGCTCGGCAAATCAAGGGCATCTCTGGCAGGGTGAGTGACATACATCTCAACTACACTCTGATGTGCAGAAGGTAATTTTATACTGTATACTTAAAAACGTGATGTAAATAGAATAATTTTTGTCTGAAGGTCTTCATTCATAAAGCTTAGGGAAGTTTTTTAAGTCAAGTTTAATTTTTTTTAAATAAAGTTTGATTGTAGTTCGTTAAAGTAGGGCTGTAACAAATTTTTCATTGATTAGTCAACGCTTATTTTTTATAACTCTTATCTCCACTTCCTGTGGGCAAACCTCCTGTTCTAGGCTCCATTACGTCACCTGCTCAAGTCTGCCCACCTGTGAATATCAACCTGTTGTCTCGTCCCTCAGTACATTAAAATAATGACCCAGTAAACATATAAATTTGAAGATAATCAAAGCTATTTTTAATATTTCTCAGGATGGTCAGAATAAAAATTAAATAAACATTAGAAATGACTGTTACTTACAGCTTCTCAGATGGCGTAGTGTTCAATGCCAATTAAACTATTTAACTAATTATATAAATAATTAATTATTGATAATGTTAGATGGAATTTGACGTCAGAGCTCCAGGGTGCCAGCTTTTTAAATGCTCGTGCACTGCAGTAGTGCTGTAGTGAAAGCAAAGCTCAGCTTTCCACAGTCTGCATTTAACTTTCTGTGAAATGCTTTGACATTTTTAAAAATCTTTGTTTCCATATTTTTTTCATCCTCCTGTTTTGCCATGGGTGCCATATTCTCCCTCTTTAGTACTGAGTGCTAGTGATGTGTCGCTCGCGAACGAAATGGCTCTTAGAGCCAGGTCTTTGACGTGAACGACGTGAGCCGGTGTTGTGCCAAAAAGTGATTGTCTGCCAAAAACTGATTTCCGGTATTTGCCAAAAAGCGATTGCTCATATTTAAAGTGCTATAAGTAACTTGTTGGGCTATAATATGTTAAACATATGTCAAATGCATCCCTTATGGATGACATAAAGTCATCTTGAGCCACAAACAACATTCGTGTAGCAAGATACAAGCCGCAATCAGTTTTTGGCAGCGACTTTTATATAACCTTTATTTATGCAGTAAAAAAAAATCTCATTAACATTAAAAATGTATTTTGTAAGAGTAAGTTGCCCAACAGGACAGCAGAAATGGCAGCAAATATTACAATAGTTCTGTAAAAATATTTTAAGTGGGGATAAAGGACCGGATTGGTTATAATGTAAGTACAAGTTGTAAAGATACTTAAAAAACAGATAATTTTTTAATTCTTTATGTAACCCCTTTGTATCCCCTGTTCACCGAAGTCTATTTACGAACATACGTAAAGATATTACACATAAAAAATACACAGAAACACTGGAAATCAGTTTTTGGCAGACAATCACTTTTTGGCACAACACCAAGCCATGGGTTGTTTTTTTTTCTTTCTCTAACCCTCTCTCGCACTTCTTCCGCTTCACTCCGCATGCAAGCCTTGTGCTTTGCGCTGGGCAGAGGGGGGAGGGGCGGTAGTTACACACGCAGTAGCGCAGGAACAGAGTAGGAGGGAGAGAGAGAAAGAGAGCCAGGGAGAACAACGTCACATTAGAAAGGTATAGTAATCTAGTTGTGGATGATAAAGGATTCAGAAAGTTTATTCATGCAGGCCCATATGACAGAGAATGTGCATCTTCTTTTGGTTTTCATATTGTAATTCATATTTAATTGTGTTGTGGTTTGCAGTGTTTTGTGTTGTTTCACTTTAAATTTGTTTAAAAGGAAAAAGCTGAAAATTTAAATAGTTAAAAGTTGAAATGTGAATAGCTGGTTTTTGTATTATATGATTTATTCATTACATTTTATGTGGAGTGGGTAAATAAAAGTATATTTACGGTGGCCCCTAGAGACAAAGCACGTACAAACTTCAAAACACGTAAAAACTCCAAAACATGTACAAAACACAACAGAGGTGCTCCAAGATGCTAGGCGCAGTGTTGAGCTTTTGTTACCTAGTGGCTACACAAGCCAGCAAGTACCAACGACCTGATTTGGTAGTAACAGGTAAATGAACTTTTTTTTTTTTAATTATTTGAATATATATATATGAGTGCTTGTGTATAAATACACAAACCATACACATACGCTTTCAATTGTGTAATTTAAGTGATCTAGGTAGCTCTGTTTTGGAAGTTCAGTTAACTCTAGGAATGTGTTTTGGAGTTTGTACGTGCTTTTTGGAGTTTGTACGTGCTTTGTCTCTAGGGGCCACCACATATATTTATATATGAACATATATAAATAAAACCACTTTTTTTTACATTAGTAATTCCTTTTGTGCATAATTGTATATTATTGTTAATAATAAATTAATTAAAGCAACAAAACAACCTGAAGAGCCGGTTCGGAGCCGGAAGATCCGGTTCTTTTTAGTGAGCCAAAACAAAAGAGCCGGTTCTATAAAAAGAGCCGGAAATCCCATCACTACTGAGTGCAGTTTTGGCCGACGATATAAGTGATACTGCCCCCATAGCTTCCTGTAGTTTATTGCAGTTACAAAAACAAATTTTAAAAAACCCAAATATTAGTATATGACGCTTAACAATAAAATTCCGCATCGTTTAATTTTTATAGTCGATGTTATCGATTATGCTGACAAATCGTTGCAACTCTACTTTAAAGTAGTCCTGTAATAGTGTTTTGAAGACTCTTTGGAGACAGCGCTTAATTTCAGAAAGACATCCCTGATGCATGTTTTTAAACTAGAGAGCTTAGCCTAAATGAATCGTGGGATCCAAAGTGCTCTTATTTCCAATTAATTTTGTATCGTTATTTGTGGCAAATGAATCATTTACTTTGGGCCACACTACAACTGTTCCAATGAGTTTGACTTAACAGAACAGTGTTTTTCCACAGAAAAGAAATAAAATCCTATAAAGTTAGGAGAAGGACACTTTCTCTGTTTAATGTCCTCTCTCTTACCCTCCTTCCAGACCCCTAAGGAGTACGAGAGGGAGTATAGCAGAGAACTTCAGCAGAAAGGCGTGGAGGCAAGCAAGTTTCATGGTTTCGCTTACGATGGGATCTGGGTCATTGCCAAAACGTTGACGAGAGCGATGGAACTGCTGCGGATAAAACAACGGCAAAACATGTACCACAACTTCACCGTGGACGACCGTGAAGTAGGAAAAATGGTGCTGGACGTCATGAATGAAACCAACTTCTTTGGTGTTACGGTAAGTTAGGAAGCGGGCTGTTGTTTAGTTTGTGAATCTATAGCACATAGCAGTGATAGTCTGACATGTGTAGAGGTGAAATTGATTTCTTTTACTTGACTCACTTTCATATGGTGAAGCTAGCACCATCAGACAAACTGACAAACAGAAAGACACCGAAATTCAATGCACTGTGTGTAGGCAAAAAGTTCTCCCTAATACTGGTTAAGACCAGTGGACAAGTAGAAAGACTTTTATGTATAAAGTGCATGTACAGACAACATCCCAGTCAAAAAAGACCAAAGGTTTCTGAAAGTTTTCAGTTTTTCTCAGTTGCTTTGGTAACTTTCACATAACATTCTTAAAGATATATTTCCCACTCAGCAAACCCTCCAAAACATTGAATTAATTTGTGAAAATTGCATTTTTGCATTAATAAATTAGTAATAGGAACCAAAATGGATAAACTGCTTTCATAAAGTGTAACTTTATAGGTGTTTCTCACATTACCTACATACGTATTGCTTGGCATATCTGATGTGATACATCAACTGGTCGTAAGGAAAGAAATGTGTATTCCCTGACAGGCTGGTGAGTGGTTTCTGCAGTTTGATGGTGAAATCATGTGCAAAGAGGGTGCTGCACCAGAAACTTCCTTTTGACTATTTTAGTAGCCAGCAGATCGTCATGGTCACCCATACTTTGCATGGAAAATGCCAACTTGTCTGACTACAAGCTAAGTGGTGATAAATCTCGAAAAGGTGCTACACAAACTGGAAATAAAGAATGTTCCCTTTCAAATTAAAAGCTGTGCTTCAGCACTGCAGCCAACACCTTTCAAAAGGTGTGACTTTTACTCTGCAGGCATATGACCTCTGTCTCCAGTTTGTGTCGCAATTTTCAGTTTCACTGCCGCTCAGAGAGGAGCTGATGAGTATTTGCAGACACGTCGGTGTCTTCAATGCAAACTGCAGATGGCTGTGAAAATCTGTTGGTGATCAAAGCAACCGAAACAAGGTTTTTGCCAGCCTGTTGGGGGATGCACATTTTTCCCTAACTACCTGACATTGTTAGATGGTCGTGACTGGGGCTTAGGCAACTCATTTCTCAGTGATTGGCCTCAACTTCCAGCAACTACTCACCAACCGGTTAGGGAATACACATGTTTTCCTCGTGACTTTTGTTTACCAGCCGATTTCTAGGCTTTTATGATTCAATCCTTAATCACTACTCTACAATGTCACATCTTCAACTTGCCAGAGTGCCAGTGGACTCTGATACTTCTTTATAACAAACATATGTATATGTATGGCTACATTTGACAGAGTGATTTAATCAAAGTGAGTGTTGTATTTACTGTGTATTTGTTATTTTAAGAAATAGAGCATTTACATCTGCAAGCATTATTAGGAAACGAATACCTTTCCTCTAATGGTCACACAATACAGTAAACTAATTACAGCAACTGTATGTTACAATAAAAAAACAGTTATAGGAATGACTGATTGTTAGGGAAAATATTCTAAAACACTTCTTCAGTAAAGACTCAGAGAAGAGAAACACACAGAACTTCTTGCTAGCAAGGGCAGCCTCCAGACTGAGACTCGCACTAAGAAACTGCCCCGGTCTTTATTTATACTTCAGTGTGTGTGTGTGTGTGTGTGTGTGTGTGTGTGTGTGTGTGTGTGTGTGTGTGTGTGTGTGTTACTGCTGATCAAAGGGTCAAACATCCTTGGTCAGGAAGAGGGTAGCCTCCCCCTCACCCTAGATGGTTCACCCAGTGCTGGGTCGGGTGCTAAAAGACTGTGCTGCGGACCTGGCGGACGTCTTCACCTCTATATATAACACCTCGTTGTCCTGTTCACTGGTACCATCCTGTTTCAAAGCAGCAACCATCGTTCCCATCCCAAAACAGTCAAATGTCACATGTCTGAACGATTTCAGACCTGTGGCACTCACCCCCATTCCCGCCAAATGCCTGGAGAGACTGGTCATTAAACACATCAGAGCTGCTTTTCCACCATCCCTGGACTCGCACCAGTTTGCATACAGGGAGAACCGGTCAACCGAGGATGCGATCGCCACAGTGCTGCACACATTACTGAAGCACTTGGAACACAGGAACACCTATGCACGGCTCCTCTTTGTAGACTACAGCTCGGCTTTTAATACCATCCGGCCATACAAACTCCGTCCCAAACTCCACCAACTGGGACTTAACTCCTCTCTGTGCAACTGGATTGTGGACTTCCTCACTAACCGTAGACAGAGTGTCAGAGTGGGTAAGAACACCTCTTCCACCCTTGTGGTCAACACCGGTGCCCCTCAGGGGTGTGTTCTGAGCCCTCTGCTATACACTCTCTTCACCCATGACTGTATTTCCTCCTGCGCGTCCAATCTCATTGTTAAGTTTGCAGATGACACTACAGTGCTCGGACTTATATCCAACAATGATGAGACAAACTATAGGACAGAGGTGCAACAACTAGAGTCATGGTGCCACGACAATAACTTGGTCTTAAACACCAAAAAGACCAAGGAGATCATTGTAGATTTCCGGAAGAGGGGTCATAACAACCATCTGCCTCTCTTCATTGGCAGTGAGGCGGTGGAGAGGGTGAGCAGTTTTAAATTCTTGGGGGTAACTGTGACCGAGGACCTGTCCTGGGGCAACCATATCACCTCAGTTGCACGGAAGGCCCAACAGCGCCTCTACTACCTGAGGAGACTGCGGAGCGCACACATTCCCAGATCTCTGATGTTGAACTTCTACAACTGTGCCATCAGCAGCGTTCTGACGTATGGATTTCTAGTGTGGTTCCCCAGCTGCACCAAGGCCGATCAGCAAGCACTCCAGCGGGTGGTGAAAGAAGCTGGCAGAATTATTGGAACAAGTCTGCCAGAGATCAGTAATATCTTCCCCACTTGCTGTCTGAGGAGGGTGCACAGTATCCTGCGGGACCAACATCACCCTGCGCGCCACCTTTTCCATCTGCTGCCCTCAGGGAGAAGGTACAGGTCTATACAGGCCAGAACATCCAGACTGGCCAACAGCCTGTATCCACAGGCTGTGAGGCTCCTGAACTCTCTGCCCCCCTCTCACGGACAATAACCATATCCAACTTCTTAATAGCAATGGACTGGTCTGCACTGGTGCATCATATCTTTATTCTCTTCCCCCTCCTGCCCCCCCCCCCCCCCCCTCTTTCTTAAATAGATAACTATCATATCTGATATCATATCTCACAGTACAATAATATTGAATGGGTTGCATTGTTGTATTTTGTCATGTTTCTCAGGTCTTTGTCTGAATTTCTACGAACATTATTGCTAAGGATTGTCTTATTGCATTGGAGTCACACTGGGTTAAATATGTACACTTGGGTTTTAAGGGGTATTTATTATTTTCTTCTTTTTTTGGGTTGTATGGAAGCCCCAAACGCAATTTCATTGCTCTTGACAATGACAATAAATAAATACTACTACTACTACTACTACTACTACTACCCTAGATAACACGGTGAGGAAGTCCTGCAGTTCATCTAAACAAAGAGCACTTAGACTAAAACAAACGTAACTACGTTAATCCTGCCATAAAACAATAAAACCAGGTACAAGCTCTCTCGTGCTCCCAGGACGTGGGGGTGCATTCCTGGGGTGCACCCCAAGCCTGCAGCCTGTTAGTGATCACACACAATTAATTATATGCCTCTAAGTATACATGGTTGAATATTTCCTAATACAAATAACTACATGCAGTATTCTACCATATGCAAACTTATATCACTAAAAGATTATACTGACTACTAAATACAATTTTCCATTGACATTCCCTCCTGTTGTCAGTAAAACTTAAAGTGAGATACCAGTTTGTAACATCTTGTTGTACATTTTCTGTCACATCGTCATTAATCACACAAAGTCTTCGTGTTCCAACAGGTCGGGGTCATTATCATCATCATCACTTGTCATGGCTATTTATGCAGCAACAGTAGAAAATATTATGCGGTTAATCATGAGTTTTATACATGGCAATATACACGTTACAAAGACACAAAATAAAAGTAAAAATATCCCAACTCCGATGAGTAGTCTTTTTAGCACCTGTAACCAGGAGCCAGTGTAAAGCCAAGAAAACCAGTCACTTGTATCACTTACATAGTCCTGATTTTGGGCCTGCTGGATCTGTCTTAAAACATTCAGGGCATCAGTCATGTTTGATGAATGTGCGTCTTCTTTATGTAAATGCAGCATGTGTTGTTGAAGAGGACACAAAGTCCCCTTTCTCTGCTAGTATCATAGAGTAGTTCTTCCCTGGGAGTTGGTCCAGGAACACATATAGTGTGGGGTATGTTGCCGTGCTGGGTAGATGGGAACAGACATAACAGTCTGTATTTGCCGATTCTGCTTTTGTTCTTTCGTGGATATAACGGTACATGGCATTGTTCATCCACGGATGAATGTGGTCTTGCGTCATATCCCTTAGGTGAGAGTTGTCGTGTGTCCATCTTCTCTGCCTTCCTCCTGGTTCAGCTGTTTCCGGCACCAGCTGGGGTCCTGTAAAAGTGAGCGTCGTAGTCAAGGTAACCAAGAGGGTCCACCTTCCCATGGTTGCACACAGGTCCGTCACGCCTCGCACTTGGTTGCCCTAGAGTTGATCAGAGGCTGGAGGTTGAAGTGCGAGCTTACCCTACGGGGGCTCAATCAGCACTCCCCCCTCACCACTGAAACAACCAAGTGTGAGATTTCTCTATTGTGCTGTCTTGAGGGTGCCGGGCTTTCCTGGGACCTCGACCTCTTTGCAGTGGCTCTGATAAATCCAGGAGGGTCTCTCCGCTATTTTGCAGGCAGTTGAAATGGTCAGAAGCACTTGAATTGGCCTCTATCAACCCCCATCACCTCACTTCAGGCCTTCATCCTGCGGTAGGAATACTTATGACTCTTCTACTGTCCATCCTCTGCAGAAAAACACCTCTGTGGAAAGGGTGCTGGGTTCAGTTATCTTACTGCTGTTGTGATCCCAGCAGTCTTCAGTGTGCCATCGTATGCACAGTATAGTGGCACAGCATTAGGTGATGTTCATAGGAAACTGCTGTCATCACCACCATAGCTTCTGGTTCCTGTGCTTTCACAGAATCATGATGCCATCCTTAGATTCCCTCTGCGCTGTCGATGGAGCTTGGCACGCTCTCTCCATCCCTCAAGTTTTCATATTCCAACGCTGTGTGGGAAGTCTCCTCTTGATCTCCCGGAAGCTCAGTAGCACAGCTCTCTGTGTGATGTCCGCTGTGCTGAAGATGATCTCTGATCCTCCTGAAGCCTCTCTCCTGGCCTCAGCTCCCATCTTGTGGACGATCCTCTCAGCCACTCCTTCTCGTCATGGCACCTCACGACATCTACAAATTGAAAAAAAAAAACAAAAAAAAACAAAACACTCCTCTCGCCACACGGCTTTCGCCATGTGTTAACTCCCCAATGAGACACGCACAAGAATGTTGCACAGTCTCAAAACATTAATCAGCAGTCACATGTTAAGCTTGTTTAACTCCCATTTTCAAAGATTTTGCTGGGCCGTCGCTGGCACGCTTGACTTCAGAGTGATTTACTGATACGGCCTTCGACTTCACCCTAACGGTGAAGCGGTATCAGTTTTATGAGATGAAACTCAACCGTTCTCCTGTCACCAGCACGTGAGCCTCAGCAAAGAAAACAAAAATGGAAGTAGTTCAGCAGCGTATTGTGCTGTAAAATCAACTTACTTCCAGACACATACACACACATAAACATTTGCGCGCTAATTTGTCACGAGATAATTTCAGCTACCTCTAAAACTGGTCGAAACATAGTTCCTTTTGCCAAACTTAAACCTAATTTGTCACGAGATAATTTCGGCTACCTCTAAAACTGGTCAAAACACAGTTCCTTTTGGCGAACTTAAACCTAATTTGTCACGAGATAATTTCAGCTACCTCTAAAACTGGTCAAAACACAGGTCTTTTGGCGAACTTAAACCCCCCTTTTTTTAATCACATTTCTTTAAACTTTTGCGGCCGTCTTATATACCAAAATAGTGTTTCTCACCCCTGACGTCCCACTGGTGATTCAGATCATTGGACTGAATCCCACCGCCGTGGACCAGATTATAACACCGGCCCAGACCCGAATTTAATGTCCTGGGGCTCTCTCCTCGTCCAAGAGGGCTGTGCACAGGCTTCGGTGCTGGCTCCCCACGGCGTCAGGAATCAGTGCTGGATCTTGGAACAGAGTCACAGATAACAATTCTGATATTTTCTGCTCCGGCTACGAAGGACCAAATAATGTTAGGGAAAATATTCTAAAACACTTCTTCAGTAAAGACTCAGAGAAGAGAAACACACAGAGTTCTTGCTAGCAAGGGCAGCTCCCTACTGAGAGACTCGCACTAAGAAACTGCCCCGGTCTTTATTTATACTTCAGTGTGTGTGTGTGTGTGTGTGTGTGTGTGTGTGTGTGTTACTGCTGATCAAAGGGTCAAACATCCTTGGTCAGGAAGAGGGTAGCCTCCCCCTCACCCTAGATGGTTCACCCTAGATAACACGGTGAGGAAGTCCTGCAGTTCATCTAAACAAAGAGCACTTAGACTAAAACAAACGTAACTACGTTAATCCTGCCATAAAACAATAAAACCAGGTACAAGCTCTCTCGTGCTCCCAGGACGTGGGGGTGCATTCCTGGGGTGCACCCCAAGCCTGCAGCCTGTTAGTGATCACACACAATTAATTATATGCCTCTAAGTATACATGGTTGAATATTTCCTAATACAAATAACTACATGCAGTATTCTACCATATGCAAACTTATATCACTAAAAGATTATACTGACTACTAAATACAATTTTCCATTGACACTGATCATCACTCTGTTTGGCCACAGATTCACTAGGTTGAGATTTGATTAGGTTCCTTCATATTTCCGACCTCTTATAACTTTGTTGTGCTCATGTTCTAAAAATGTGTTACGATATTGATACTTATAAGTTATACCTGTGAAGTAGGTAGAAGATAAGTAGATGGGCTGTTTGGCATGTGATGGCTTACACAATAAAATCATATTATTCTTTCTGATAGTATTAAAAACTTCAACTGTGACTGGAAAACTGAGCCAAACGTAGAAGTTATCATGCGCATAAACTGTGTGGAATGTCAGAGCAGCGCACAGAGGTAATACAACACTGCTATGATCGTTCTCCTTGTTTCTCCTAAAGTGATGTCATTTGGTGCTGCAGAAACACTCCACTGCATTCAGGATTGATCCTGGTGGCTATGCTAGCTGCAAGCAGCGTGTATACCGTATGTGTGTGCTCGGATGCGTGAGTGTGCTCGCGCTTGCTTCCTATTGAGCTGTTACAGGATATCTCCTGTTCCCTTGTAAAGGCCACTCAATTATTAGAGGATGCCACACTGCTCTCAGCCTAGACAGCCGGTAGGCATGCAGGGCCTCACTCAGCAGCACATTACTCCTATTATATCATATTCATAACTGGGTTAAACTGCAACTGAGGATTAAAAAAGAATGGACTATGTTGGAAATTGCAGAGGTGCATTAGTTAGTAATTTTGCTCATAAACATCAATAAAGTCCAGATTAAAGATTCACAGGACAGTATAGTTGCTGAGAGAACGCTAAAGAAAGAAATAAAAGAAGAGAAAATAGCCTCAGTGAAATTCAGCACAGGCTCCTTATTATTGTGAGGCTCCTTTGTGACTGATGTCCCAGGGGGTATGTGTGTTGTAGGACTATATGCAATTTATTATTTCTCATCCCTCTGCTCTCATCTCTCTCAGTGCAGACCTAGTCCGGCCTGCTGATCAGGAGCAGGCTGACATTGAGGCTTTCCCGAGAGACTCAGGGAAGCAAAGCAAAGCGGGAATATCAATGGCCACGTAACATTTCACTCTCTTTTTATTCCAAGCACACGAACGAAGATGAGGTCCTGATGCTGTTTGAGTAGACTAGCAACCCTATCTCCCCATTCAAATGTATATCGATTTATATTGATCCTGCATGTACCTGTTCCCTGTGGAGCATCTACTTTACATTCTTTACTTTAGTAAATGTAATGATAAACATAAAAGGAGAAAATTGTAAAAGGAATTCAAATTTCTGAGTTTTTTTTCCTCTTAAAGTAGTAAAAGATGACAAATTTGAATTGAAATACAGGAACAAAGTTATTGTACATTACATCTAAATTCAGCATACTGTTTAAATATTCAATATTTAATAACTTTTGACTTAAGCGAGCCATCACGTCTGACTCTGTCAGTGAATCCTATGACCCCGAGAGTTCGAGTTTGCCATTACGAGGCAGCGATTTAGCAGCTATCTTTGTGAGGGTAGATACAATTAATCTACATGGTCTCATTTTGTTGATGTCCTTGCACATAGATGCTTCTTTTGCTAGTAAAATTAATTTTATAATACCAACAACAATCGCCGGAAGTTTACAACTGTGAGCGGGAATATTGTGCATACAGTAAACAGCGTAAAAAAAAAAGTGGCTTTGCAGAATAATTAAACGCATCCGTCAACAATTATGGCTTTTCTTTTAACGGATTACATGAAATTAGATCAAAGTGCGCCCTGTATGTAGCACACACGTAGCATATAGAAACCTCCACCCACACATGACAACGACTTAGGGAGGCAATTCTTCACTGCATGCTTCTTTTTATGTTATTTTCAAATTCTGATTTAAGAAGGAAGCAGCTGTTACACAACTCGCTCAATTTTGTTGTGAATTGCAGTGACTTGTGCCAGGTTTACAAAAAGAATTAATCCATGTGCAAGCACTGGTGAAAAGGCAAATTCTCCCTGTTTAAATTCTATGTATGCACGTGTGTGCTTGATCCTATAGGATAATACCTGGCTTGAGCCTTGTGTTTTTCCTGCTGTCACGATTCTGCGCTGTATGTACACACTCGTCTCGAGGGACTAAACTGTTCTGTGCGTGATCTCAGTCCTTCTGCTGAATCAGTAGCAGAGTCAACCGCAGCAGCAGGAGAGTGATCATCGAAGGCTCCATAGTATTGATTTGGAGAAGACGGCTGACATTAGCTGGGAGAGACCTCCAGAGCATAGAGTGCAGATAGCTGCAAGAACCAAGGAATGATGGACACTGGAATTCATGTGGGAGGGAAGTCGCAGCAGATTGTGATTGGTGGTTGACATGTCTGTGGGTTTAGGTCTGTTGCTCTTTTTTTATGTGGTCAGTGGTCATAGAGTTGGTATCAGTGTGTTTCCAAGTAATGGTGAGTAGCACAGCTTGAGGCTTGACAGTCACCTCAAACACAAATACTCAGAAGAGACAGCACGGGGGGGTTACGTGTATTTGTTTTGCCACTTTTAATGTGTGTGTGTGTGTGTGTGTGTGTGTGTGTGTGTGTGTGTGTGTGTGTGTGTGTGTGTGTGTGTGTGTGTGTGTGTGTGTGCATTCCCACCTCAAACCTCGAATTCTCACAGGATGTTACACCTGCAGCACACAGACTGACATCTCATTTGACCCCAGCACTCCTGTCACTGACAGTATTCTCACCTCAACAGACAAAGTGATACATGGCCGCCTCCACCATCTCACCTCAGAAAGACTTTTTTCACACACACATACATGTCTGGACACAGTGATTGCTCCATCAGCCACCACTGTGGCACAGCACTGAATTTCCTTTCAGTACTAGCCTAAAAATACCTGGCTGAGTCAATACAGTCTAGTGAGGTTGCCAAAACTTCATATTATCATGATACGTTGTAGAAAGACCCGAACAATAAGTTCATAATGCAGTCTTTATAGCGCAGACATTTACTGTATTACCAATTAAGATGATCAAAGTCTTTGTTCCTCTAAACATTTGGAATTCTTTGCATATTCTTGAGACATTGCATACACTTTAGAGGCGACAACTTGGGGGCTGTTAAAAACAACTACACACCATTTCACTGAGGTTTGTGATAGCTCCACTTTTGCTGATATGAAGGGCAATTATGGTGGTTATGCTAATGTTGAGTGAGAGCATGTGCAGCATGCAGCTACTCTAGAAACCTGGATGCATACACTTAGAGTCATTATGGGTTCAAGTCAAGTTCCCCTGTTTTCAACTCACATTGTCTGACCCTGTTTACACACCACAGTTATCTCAGTGTAATGCCTAATGAGCTGAACTGCATTACGCTGTACGATCCTCCTTAGGCTTCAGAAATAATTGCGTAGCATATTGTAGAAAAGTGCTGTGTGTGACAAAAGGAACTTGTTAGCCTTGACAAGTCAGATTGACACTGTGGTGTAAAATTAGCAGAGGATCTGTTTTACATTGCCAAGGTAAAAGTAGCGCTGGAGACGGTGTCCCAGGAGTATCTCAGACATGCATGCGTTATCGGGTGGGCACATGCATGCACATAGGCATGATGTGGCATCATTTTAAGTGCATACACATAGACATGCATGGATGTGCATACACACTCCTGCAAACATCAAAGATGCCACACAAAGACTCGGATTCAAACAGAGGGGTGGGATCTTGCACAGCTACTTCAAAGCTTTCCATCTTTTTGAGGCAAAATTGGCTCAGGCTTCCGTCCCCCACATTCCCCTCAGCTCTTTTTTAAATCAATCTATCTATCTATCTATCTATCTATCTATCTATCTATCTATCTATCTATCTATCTATCTATCTATCTATCTATCTATCTATCTATCTATCGATCTATCTATCTATCTATCTATCTAATATAAAACCCAGTTAAATGCGTAATTAAGGACCTCTGTAAGCAGATGGTGGGCTGAATTAATTGAACAGTGTTGATGCATCAAGAGGGAGACAGAGATAAAGAAAGGATGGAGTGGGAAGAAGAATATAGAAGAAGAAAAAAGGGAAAATAAGGTGGAAGTCACAAAGACACAATTGGTTTGAATATGTCTTATGATACTGCCAAAAGTTGAATTTTGCTCCATCCTGTCTAAATTTGCCAGACACTCCCTGGCCTGAAACTGCTTATTTTATTCCTTTGAAGATGAAATCAGAAAGTTTCCATTGTTATTTTTAGCTATTGTCAGGTGGTTGTTCGACCAGTAAAAGCACACCTTCACAAAAATGCATTTCGGTCACAAACAGCTACAACAGCTTTTTTTTCTTAGCCACAGATGAGATGCACTTAAAGAATCGTTTTTTAAACTGCTCTCTGAGCTCAGATTTGCACCACTGCTAAGTGAGTAAACACAGTTAAATCATTCTGCTGTGCTGACCCAATCTCGTTCCAAAGATATTAGTAAATGAATTGGCTGAAGGATAATTTTGTTTACTTCTATAAACAGATCAATTTTGGCCAGTTCTAATCAAATGAGATGCAGAGTGCAGGAGCCGAGACTTTTCCTGTCAACACTCCAGTATCAGGAAAGCACTGTGCATAAATTTAGTTGAAGTAAGCTTCTATTTTTTTCCCTTTTTTCTACTGCTTAGTTCAATTTATACCTTAGGCTGCAAGATCTTCATCAGCGGAGTATGTTTTAACAATTTAAAATGGTTATGGAATGATTTGAGTTAAATTAATGATGTTATATTCTTCTTCTTGTGTTTCCTTTTTTTTCCAGGGCCAAGTCATGTTTCGTAATGGAGAGAGAATGGGCACAATAAAATTCAACCAGTTTCAAGGTATGTGTGATATCACCACCTGTCTCTTTTTTTGTTTTGTTTTTTTACTATAAATTAGGCTCCTGGAGTGTGTGGAGCCTATCATAGCTGACACAGGCCAAAAGGGAAGAGTACACTTTGGAAAGGGGACCTGTCACAGGGCCACATAGAGAGGGAGAACGAGAGACAAAAACACACTGTCACATCCACTCATACAGCCAATTTAGAAATGCACGTATATTTTTTCGACTAGAGGAAACTTATGCAAGCAGGTCGAGAGCCTGCAAACTCCACACAGAAAAGAGCCCAGGCTGACCAGGATGTTGACAAAAGTAGCCTTCTTGGTGTGAAGCAGTGAGGGTGGCTCGGTATACGGGTTGTACGGAAGCCCCAAATGCAATTTCATTGTTCTCTGACAATGACAATAAATAAATAAATACTAAATAAGTGCAAGTGGCCCACATTTTGCTGCTTTTGTGGTTCCATCGCTCGATTCCCTCCACAGGCATGGATGTGTTGGTGACAGAGAAGAAAACACTTTTAGAACCTTATTTCAATGCTACTAGCATAGCAATTAAGTATTTAATCATTTAAAATTTCACAACACAATATGTGTTATATGAGAAAAATACAGAACAAATTGATTTATATTTAACGCTCACTACATTTCCTGTGTCACACCCTCCTGTAGCCATCCACACTTATTCGTAACATGACTCCAGACTCTAGAAGTATATTGCTATCATTTGTTGAATGCGAATTACTCACATCTCTGTTCAATAAGAACTGAAGTTGTTTTGCTGTATTATCACAGCCATCTGGTTCCAATTAAAAGGCTGCCATTGTTCATACCATTGTCTATAGCTGCAGCAGACACCTATTCAGAAGAAAGAGAGGCTGAGAATATTTCCACGTTGGAAGTTAGATGCTTTGTTCACATATTTCTATTATTTTTCTGGAGAGAAAAATTTGCTGTAAGAACTGTTTTCCACAAAAATAGGCATGAATTGTTTAGAACATTTGTATTTCTGGTGTGGAAAGCTTCCACAGGACTATCTGTGTGGTCACATAAGACACATAAGATGAACAATAAATTGCAAAACTTTTAACTATGGCCTTTACTCCTTTGGTATTATAGGATTTGTGCACGGACATGTATATGAGAAGCATGCCTCAGTAGTCTTTGTCCTCATATGGCATCATCCTGAGGTTGTTTTGAGCCAATGGGGCCTGCTGAGTGGGAGAATAACCCAGAGATTGCATCTTGGTGCAGGGGATCCCCAGCTCCCAGGCTTCCCAGACTATATGTAGCACACTGCATGGCGCTGTTCAGTCTTCTCTGCCTCACCATCTTATCTTCCTGACTGCAGAGGGGCTTGATCCCTCTGGCAGTTTGCATCACACTCCTTGTGTGTGTGTGTGTGTGTTTCTATCCCTGACAGTTGAAGAAATATAAAAGGCAGTATATGAATGCACTTTCTGGTTTGTGTGCCTTTGTTGGTGATTGAGCGCAGACAGCTGTCCTAAAAAAGTGTATAGTTAGTATGTAATAGAGATGGTACGATACCACTTTTTTAAGTCCGATACCGATATCATAAATTTGGATATCGGCCGATACCGATATAAATCTGATATAGTGTGTTTTTTAATCAATAAAACGTTTTTTTTTTAATATCTTGCTGCATTTTGTATAAGTTCATACTAAAGTTTAAATAAACAACAACACTAAAGCTATTCTGCTATACCTGTATGCAAAAAATACACTCCACCCAAAATATTTCATAGTTCAGCAACACTGATCAATCTAATAAACTTAAACCTAGTCTATCCTCCCTATTCTGGTATTTTAAAGTGTACTTAGCAGAAATATTAAGCAACCAAACTAATAGGGTTGCAAACTCTCAGCAAAAAAAATAGGGAACCACCCCCCACCCTCCACCTCATGAAGCTTAATTGACGTAATCAACTTTAATTTGATGCAGTGTGAAAAAAAATGCACAGAAATAAATTATTTTTCAAGAATAATTAAATGGATTCAACATCTTTCTTCAACAGAATTGCAGACTGCACAGATGATACCTTCCCAAAGGAAAAAGTACTATAGCTTACTAGGATATATTAGACTTAATAGTTACTATATACAGTAATGGACTTCTATACATTTTACATCAGATTAAAACTTTGGGTGTAAGATTCAGGTAATTATTTATTAAAAGCCAGACATTTTAAATGAGAATAAGAAAGAAAAGTGTGTCTTTGTGCCCCATTTTCCCCGTTCATGCCTTATCGGCCCCCCTGGCTAAACTTTGCTAGATCCGCCCCTGCACAGTTACCAGCTGTCAGCTACGTAGAAAAAGATCCTGGTGTAGAAAGTAATATTAAATAAATTCTAACAACAGCTTATCAAGCTTAAACGTGCTGCTGTTGTTCAGCCGCTGGTTTCCTCTTTCTGGTGCAACGTGGGCCAAAAACAAAGAAGAGAGACGGACTCGCGACAGAAAAGCCGATCAGCTGATCATTGATCAGTTTAACATTTGAAGTAGCAGCAGGAGAGGGAGGGAGAGAGAGAGGCAGTCGCTCCATGTATCGGTTGTTAAGCTTAACGCTGGAATGCTTTACAAACATTCAGAGATGAACTTACACACTTGCTTTACTTCTCTCTGGGATAACTTTCTCGGAGATGAAATGCTGGTTTGGTAGCGAGGCTACAAATACACACAACCGCTCTATCACGTGAGCACACTGCTCCAACGTGCTACGGTTATGAGGCGAGTTACGCCGTGTCGCAAGTTTTGTGAGGTGCTTTTTTGATATTTAATGGATCGGATTACATTTTTTTTATTTCTCTCCGATATCCGATCCAGTAATTTACATCAGTATCGGACTGATACTGATACGTAATATCGGATCGGTCCATCTCTAGTATGTTATAGGAAAAACTGCAGGAAAGTGTTATGTGCAAGTGCCCTATACCTGGGTTTAATTGGGTCTGAAAGTAACAAAGCAGTTTTTGTGATATTGACCACACTGCTTTGGGAGCTGCATGCAAGGAATCAAACTGATTCAAAATCATAGTAACTAGGAGTCAGCCTTTTATACACCTATAAATTCACTTAGCACAGCAAAATTCACTTAAATCATCAAACAATTATAAATAAGGATTAAATAAATACATCTAATAAAACTAACACAAAGAAAGTGTTTTTAAATGAACAGAAGATTCGTCTAACCATTTGGGGCATCACAGCTTACTTGGAAAAAAACTCGAATAGTGTTAAAAATATCCCTTGAAAAAGCAGTGGTGGTATATGATAATAAAGCCTGTGACTTATGAACTAATTTCCCCAACATTTACGATGTAATTTATCTGAATTTGGAGTTGAGAAACAATTGATGCTGCATTTTTATGAGGAGAGTGTTTACCCTCCTTGTACAGCAGATTCCCGGTGGCGCCAGTGTTCGGCAGCCTCGCCTCTGTCAGTGCGCCCCAGGGTGGCTGTGGCTACATTGTAGCTTGCCATCACCAGTGTGTGAATGTGTGTGTGAATGGGTGGATGACAGGTTGTGTAAAGCGCTTTGGGGTCCTTAGGGACTAGAAAAAGCGCTATACAAATACAGGCCATTTACCATTAGGATCCTCTGTAATACAGTCCATACCCCTAACAGTAATGTGTAATTACAATGTAAAAAGTGTATGTGTGTGTGTGTGTGTGTGTGTGTGTGTGTGTGTGTGTGTGTGTGTGTGTGTGTGTGTGTGTGTGTTGGTGGGTGGGAGAGTGAAGAAGCAAGGTGAACTCATTACTAAAAAAAAAGTACACACAGTATAATTTTTGTCTTCTTTCTTTTAAAGGTACAGTGTGTAAAATCTCACCACTAAATGTCAGTAGATTGCAGATCGCAGTCAGTTCAGTTTGCTTACTGCTCCATAATTCAAGAGAGTAATCCTCGCTGCGGTGACCGCCGACAAACAAAATATTTAAGGATCAAAGTTTTCTGAGTTATAAACTGTAACTTTCTCTTATGAAAACGGTAGTTATGAATTGGATTGTTAGGAAGTGAAATCTGTTTTCGGTCACAAAAAGGAACCTTTCTAATGGTACCAGTAAGGCTGGTAAAATGAATTATAGTATTATGCCTGTGATTATGCTTTTGTCATCCAAAAGAGAAACTTTTTTTGTCTCTTTCATTTGCATTTTTGCTTCTTTGGTGAAGATAAATGTAGGTATGATCCTTCATATCTTGTATCTGAAGGTGCGGTGGTGGATTAAAATTTGAGTTTGGCTTACAAGTCCCTTGTCCTCTACTTTGGTGTGTATGGGGTTGGTTTATAGCCACATGCATAAAACGTGATTAGGTGAAACACTGGTGTCTATCTTGGTCACCGTATTCAAGATGGTGGGCCGACATAGCTGCCTCCACAAATCTGTGCCCCCTGCTTTGTATTATTAATGGATTAATTATAAGTTTGTAAGAACATATCAATTTGTTAGAAAATATAAGCAAGAGTTTAAATAACATAGCAGTACAGTAAAACCCCAAACCATAATGACAAATAGCAACATTAAAAATACAGGACTGGCAACATATTTCTATGCATATTCAAAATTTCTGATATGCAGAATTCCTAACCCCTTCTGTGTTTATCTATCACCCTTGTTCCTCACCTTGTTTTCCGTGTCTCTCCCGCTTTCCTCCATCAAGTCATTTCCTTATATTCGCATCTCTCACTATCTTCTCTTGGTCTTATGATACTGTATTTCCTCCACCCCTCTTAACCTTCACCAATCACCTCTTCCTCACTTGTCAGGGTTCGTAACTGTGTTACCCTTTTGTCACACCAGGCATGCAGGGACAGCCCCAGCTTGAATATTTCAAAAGGGAGCAATCCCCAACATGACCCTATCATCTGTTTTCTCCTCTGATCCTCCATTTTCCCCTGTCAGGCTTTCTTAGTCAGGGGCCTCGACGGCTTTTATTCCCACTCTCTCATGGGAATAAGAGATCCCTCTCTACTAGAGGTCTTGATCTCAGTTGCTGTACTTCTGAGTACAGATTTTGAATCAACACACTTACATGCATGGTAGATAAGGAACCATTATTTTCTTTTTCTGTAGAAAATGTCACACATATATATATATATATATATGTGTGTGTAAGTTTTCTGCACTATACTAGAGGGACTGTTCTTCAAAACATATTCCCTCATTTGGTGGTTTGAAAAGTGAAGTCTAACATGTTGCTCCAAAGTCTCCCACATGTGTTTAAATCTCGATCTGACTGCGAGGTCATAGAGTATGATTCACATCATTTATTCATTCTTACCCCACTTTTTAGTGACCTCTCCAGCGCTTTGGATCAAAACATTCATCCTTACAGCGAACCAGGATAGAAATGTTTCGTTACAGGATAAAAGTGATCACTTGGAAAAACTTTGTATTGAATTGGCGACAAATGGATTTAAACAAAACCAGAAAATGTCCCCCACAACAGAGCCACCATATCATATCAGTGTAAGGGGATGCATTTGGATTTCTGAATTTCTTGCTTTTCCATCATGTCTTGCGGGAATTTAGAATAAGAACAACCTGCTACTGTCAGCGTACCTCCAGGTAATAGTGTTTTAGCATAACTTTCAACTAAAATAGCTCTTAAGACTACTGTATCACCAGTGTTTTGAAGGAATCAGGAATTTTCTATTTTTTTCTGTTTGAATTTAACAGATCAGACATGACAAAAATACAGTTAACATGATTAAAGGCAGTCTAAAGTGAAGCTCACACAAAAACAAGCCCAAACAACCTTGATTACATTTACAAACACTGCTACAAAAATGGGTCAGACTGTGTTCATAAAAAGCGGTCTGATCCTTGGTAATCAGCAGAGAGAGTTATAGTAAAAGAGTACCGGCAATTTCCATTTTGTAATTTTCAAACCAGCATGAGGATCGTCTGTGATTATAATGCTGGTGCATCAGTGGGGGGAAAAGTATTTTTCATAATGCTAAACTGAACATTTTTTAAGGGTAAGTTTCAGAAAGGCTTTTTAAAAAATCATGTTATCATGCCAGTTATATCTTGGACCTTCAGGCAATAGATTCCAGCAGAGAGGCCCTGACTCGAAAATGCTTTAAATTTGTCCAGCCTTTAAACCTTTAATGCTAATTGCCAGCTCGTTATTGATGCTTGGACTCTAGTTGAACTTCTTTACATAATTCACAGTTCATAATAATCTTTATTTATTTCTAGGTGCGACCCCTCAGTTCATTCATTGTCTGAAACAAGCTGTTTTATCTCTTCTCCATTAAAACCAGCTGTCTTCAGATTGGCTGCTCTTTGCAAACAGAAGGTTTAAACCTCAGGTGGGCGGGGCTTCTGCATTTACTAGTTAAAGGGAGGACTCTTAGGCACATTTAGGTACTGACCTTTGGCACTGATACTTGGTATTGTACTAAGAAATGAACTCACTAAATAATAAACTTGCTTATTCTTAAGCAATTACATTCTTCTTAACTCATATTTCAAAGAATCCTAGGAGAGATAATCCCCTTGTTATTATGGTCCATATCATTCTTATACCAGAGATCTCACACCACAAGTACACAAGCTATTTGTTTTTCTTTTGAGCACTGTTGGTCATGAATGGAGTGTCTGTACAGACCGCCTTCAGCAGGTTCTGCAAATCTTTAGTGATTCAGTTTCTACTCATCTCTTGTTTTCTAACATCTAGAATTTTTCTTTCTTTCACATCCATGAAAACCTGCTCCCTGAATTTGAACTGATTTTGCCAGCTGGTGTCTCCTGGAACTTGAAGTGTCTTGGTAGTCCCACTTTAAACCATTGCCTTTTTTGTGTAATAAAAAGAGTCCTCGTCAGCTTTTGAGACACCTTGAACACCTGTAACACTGAATGCTGGATGACTGTTTAAGTTTAAGTGCTTTCTTATGGATTTCTTCAAAGTTAAATTGTAACAATTTGTTATTCTAACATACTCCAAGGTAATTAGAACAATTATACTCAGGAGATGGACGGTAATGATATGGCTGTAATGGGGAAAAAAGCATAAAAATGAAAGAATATTAACTATGCAGGTGTTAATAATTTTGATATTCATTTTCATTTTTATTATTATCGAACTTCTACATTTTAATGACATTTTCACTGACTTTTCAATTGTGTTATGTTGACTAATCAAACAAAAGACAATTAAATGTCAGGCCACAGACTGAGCGACAGGTTGAATTTAACATCCTGCTGCAGCCATCCGTATTCCTCTGGGGACAGAATGCTGTGATAGCATTGCAGCCTTTGAAAGGAGGAATGCTGATATATAGTCCCTTCTGCTGTTTAGGACGCAGTCAAGAGAAATTAGTCAGTGGCCCTGAGTCACTGTGAGAGGGTTTAGAAATGCAAATCTTATTGCCTAAGCACATTTACTGCACTGTAAAATTGTCAAATAGTCATTTTCAACAATCGCTGATGGGTTGATGGGAAAACTTCAGGTCACTTGAGGTCATTTAGAGAGAAAAAAGAGCCCTGTGATGCTGCAGTAGGTGATGTTTGTCATTTTCCACTCAAGGGCATTGCTGCGGAAGAGTTCAGTGGGCCTGCAAAAGAGTGATAGCAGCGAGGATCAGAGAGATTTGACATCTGCAGCACGAGAAATTGCGGGTTGTTTGTAGTACTTACAAAGAAAAAAAAAGATCTGGATAATCTGTCCCCTCTCTCTGTCCCCCTTGTGTAATCTGAGTAATCTTTATGAGTGAGTACCCAGGTCTGTCTGACAAGGTTACGCTTCCTCCTGTATTACACCTGAGAGACTCATCGTTGCTTCTAAAAGAAAAAACTGTAAACTCTGAAATAGCTTTGTTTGAGCACAGCTCCGGAGAGGCTGATGGTGTTTATGGGGTGGGGTTACTGCAGTTTGCTATCCCCTGAATGTAATCAGAAAACACTACAGCAACCTGATAGTGTAATAAAAAAAAATATAATTATTGTTTGCTCTAAAATAAGTAAGAGATAGACGTAACTACCCTTTGAAGTATGCTTTTTGCTGCATTTGTCAGGTTTTTATTTCTTTGTTTGCTGACTGGATTCTACAGTATCTGCTTTCCGTTAAACTCCTGGTTTCACTGACGTATAATACACAAGGAATTAAAACTATATAAAACAATAAGATCACTTTCTGGCCATTTTAGGGTGAAAATGAAAGCTGCCGTTTGAGAATTTTAAATGTAGGTAATCATGCTGAGTGTCTTAAAATTTAGTGTTATGGATATTTTGTTAAATCACTAATGGCCCTTGGAAAATCTTGGGGCTCAAAGCTCTCTTTGAGGTTGTATTACTGTGTGTAGCGATAGAGCTTAAAGCTGGGTTATTCACTATGTCAGATTAATGTGTGAATTTTATTTGTTCCTCTATCTCATTTTCTCCAAATGTGAAACACTTGGTCCAACATTTTATAAACCCACCATGGTGCTTCTTATAATTAAAGAACCCATCCAGACGTCTGCAAAGATCTATAAAATATCCTACTTGCACTAATAATTTGTCTCTTTTTTTGTTCATAAATGAGTCCGATTTAAAAAATGAAATGTCGTCCTACCTCTGTAGATGAATGAAAACTGATATGTGTCACTGCATTCAGCTAACTTTAGCTACTGGATTCTCAGTGTATGTACAAAGCAAGATTCAAGTTTCCATATCAGACTTCACTGAAGTTGTCTGTTGAAGCAGGCCTTCCACACTACTGCTTCTTCTTTCAGGCACAATAAATCAAAGACACGGAGACATGACTCTCAAAGAATGCTGAATTGAAAAGTGTGTCTGCAGCAGCAAAGGCATGCAGTTTTTATGTTCTGCTGACCATTGAAATTACAGTGACTTTAACTAATGCTCCACAATAACTGCCCAAAAAAGTGGCATTTCACGTTGGTGCCAAGTTTCCGGAACTGAAGAATAAATCATTTGGCACAGTAAAGGTCAAACATCAAACAAAAGTAAAACTCACCAAAACACAGTTCTGATGGATTTTAACATGACTACCTGAATGATTACACATTAATTGATCTAACCAATTAATGTCATACTAACAATATGTCTGGAGGGATGGTGATGCCAGTTTGCCTGCTGAGTTAGTCAGAAGGTCATGGATGAATTGCTGTGATATCTGAACATCTACTTGATGTATTGGAACGAAACAAAAAATAATGAAAAGATTCCCACAGAGCCTCAGTGACTTTGACCTCCAGGTGACTTTTATTAGACCAAAACAGTGAGAATGAAATTAAGGGTTTCTAGTGAAATGTCTCTACTACTTCTAGATGGAACGCAGATGTATTTAACACAGACATTCATTTTCCGTTCGTGGTCTTTGCATTTGAGTGAATGTCTCCTTTACTTTTGCACCATCATTGGGCCATGTAATGTTTTGGTTTCCTGAGCAATTATTAGTTCTCTTATCAGTCTCAGCTGTAAATTTTACAGTGCTAAATAGAAAGCCTTAGCACATTGTCAAGCTAAACTAAGACTGTTAACATGAGTAAAATTACTTGCTGAACATTAGCGTACTGTCATTGTGAACCTGCAGTGTCAGTGTCAGATAGAGCTGCAAGCTTTCAAAACTGGGTTTAACTGTATGCATTTTTATATGACGCTTGGAGAGTTTATTTACATATATTTATGTTGATGCCTACATATCTGTGCTTTTTTTCTGTTTCAACAGAGGGACAGGAAGTGAAAGTCGGTGAATACAATGCAATTGCTGATGTGCTGGACCTCATCAACAACTCCATCAGGTTCCAAGGTATGTGGCTGTGTGAGGAATCTAAAACTCACTAAAGAAAATCTGTTGATTATTCCAATTTTTTTTTAACCAGGATGTTTCAGTAAAGACTAAAAACTTAGCAGCTCCTTTTATGCTCACTTATGCTCTTGAACCCAAACTCCTTCCAACTAACATAAATATACAGACCCACTCAGACAACACCACCACTCAGTGAAGGAACTCACCTCCCTAAACTGTTCTCTCACAGCTAAATTATTTACCAGTACATTTTTCTTCAACCCCTCCCATGTTTCCCTGTGTTGACATACTTTGTAATTTGTGCGATGCTCAAAGCCATTTTCTGAGCCTTTCTCCACATACAGAAAGTCTAAGACTGTAGCTTCTAAAAAGCTTGTTTCCACATCGCTGACCACAGTAAGTTGAAATATGTAAGATGATGCTATTACGATCGATTGGCATACTGGAGATAGAAAAATACAGCAAAAAAAAGGGGAAAAGAAAGTGCAGCATCCTAAGAGCCATTATCATAGAGACACTTAACTAGTGGAAACTGGGGGACCAGGAAATTATCTCTAAAAATAACCGGTGCTACTGCAGCATCACTATTCATTGGAAGAACTGAAGTTAAGACAGTTTTATTTTATGCTTTAGTATGATAAAATAACTCTTTTCCTTGTATCACAAACCTTCTTTCTTGTAGGTGTAGAGCCACCGAAGGATCGGACGTTTGTGCGTCTGCAGAGGCGCCACATCAACGTGCCGCTCTACAGCATCCTGTCCACCATCACCATACTGGGCATGCTCATGGCCGGGGCCTTCCTGTTCTTCAACATCAAGAATCGGAATCACAGGTCAGCACAAGTTGTACAACTAGCCAGCAAAGGTGAAATTTTTCAATGTAGAGTGGAAGGAAGAAGGTAAATTATGGACTAGTAGGAAGAGAGAAGTAGTGGTAGAAGAATCTGAGGAGACTGAATGGTATTGAAAAGAGATGGCACGATACCACTTTTTAATGTCCGATACCGATTCCGATATCATAAATTTGGATATCTGCCGATACCGATATGAATCCGATATAGCGTATTTTGTAATCAATAAAACTGTTTTTATTAAATATCTTGTGCATTTTGTATAAGTTTTAAAAAACAAGAGACTGAAGCTATTCTGTTATACCTGTATGCAAAACAATACACTCCACCCAAAACATTTTATAGTTCAACAACACTGATCAATCTGATAAACTAACTAATAGGGTTGCCAACTCCCAGCAAAAATATTAGGGAACCACCCCCAGCCCTTAATCGAATTAATCAACTTTAATTTAATGCAAGTATAAAATCAATTATTTTTCTACAATATTTAAATAGATTCAACATCTTTCTTCAACAGAATTGCAGATTGCACAGATGGTACCTTCCCAAAGGAAAAAGTACTATAGCTTACTAGGGTGTATATTAGACTTATTAGTTACTATATACAATAATGGATTTCTATACATGTAATCAGATGACCACTTTTGTTGTAAGATTCAGATAATTATTTATTCAAAGTTTTTAAATCACATAACAAAGAAAAGTATTTCTTTGTGCCCCCCTTTCCCTGTTAATGCCCTACTTGGCCCCCCACAAAACTTTGCTAGATCCGCCCCTGCACAGTTACCAGCTGTCAGCTACTTAGAAAAGGATCCTGGTGTTATTTCTCAGAAACAATTCATAACTTCCCTTCAACCCATTCATGTCACCTATAAGGTAAACCTGTTTCTCCATCACCTGTTCAGCTCTGATGATTCAGTAAGGACATCTCCTGGTTTCATCTTCATGTTTCCCTCTCACCAGATAACCAAACCGATATCATGACCAGCACTTTTTACAGCTGTGGCTCCAGCAAACATCAGCTGATACTAGAAAGTAATATTAAATACATTCTAACAACAGCTGATCAAGCTTAAATGCGCTGCTGTTGTTTAGCCGCTGGTCTCCTCTTTCTAGCGCAAAGTGGGCGATAAACAAACAAGAAAGACGGGACTTGCGGCAGAAAAGCCGATCAGCTGATCATTGATCAGTTTCATGTTTGAAGTAATAACAGGAGAGGAAGGAGAGAATGAGAGAAGTAGATGCAACTGCGCAGAAAAGACAGAATAACTCCAGCTTTGTGTCCATTTTTTAATTCTAGCTGAAGTACGGGACAAATCGCTTCCTTTTCACCTCAATATGGAACTCCGATGGCCAGTCCAGCTGTGGCTCCATATATCAGTTGTTAAGCTTAACGTGGAAATACTATGCAAACATTCAGGGATGAACTTACACACTTGTTTTACTTCTCTGGGATAGTTTTCGCCGAGATGAAATGCCGCGGTTAGGAAGCATGTAGCGACGCTCCAAATGCTCCAACAGACCGCCGACAGGTCTCGCAGACAACAGCCGCTCTATCACGTGACACATACTGCTCCGATGCGCCGAGCTGGGTTACGCCAAGTAGCGCGTTTTGTGAGGTGATTTTGTGATACTTCGGATCGGATTACATTATTTATTTCTCTCCGATATCCGATCCAGTAATTTAGGTCAGTATCGGGCCAATACCGATACGTAATATCAGATCGGTCCATCTCTAGTATTGAAATCAAAAAATGATGAAGCATGAGCATAATGATGAACTATTTCTGGAGAAATACTATTATTTAGCAGCTCTCACTTTGTATAAGATTAAACTCTACTCTATCATCATTTGAATCTCCTCTAATCCTTTATTCTTTTCTTTTCAGATTAATCAAGATGTCCAGTCCCTACATGAATAACCTGATCATCCTGGGAGGCATGCTCTCCTATGCATCTATCTTCCTGTTTGGTCTGGACGGAGGTTTTGTTTCTGACAAAGAGTTTGAGACCCTCTGCACCGTGAGTCCTCTTAAGAGTGTTCTCCTATAAATAAAATAATGAATAAAGGCAAAAATTTAAAATTTGCCTCAATTAAAAAGGAGAAAAAACTACCCATCCACTGCCACACCACCAAAGTATATTTTATTAGTCAAAAAAGAGATGCAAGCTTTATGTCTTTGTTTTAAATCAATTTATCAGCATATTAACCAAACATATTCTGTGAGCACTCGTTGGTTCAAGTTGATTGGTTTTTAAAAAAGAAATGGACTCAATCGTGTCCAGAGGAGGCGAAACCTTTATTATAAACAGTGTACA
Source organism: Maylandia zebra (assembly GCF_041146795.1). NCBI lineage: Eukaryota > Metazoa > Chordata > Actinopteri > Cichliformes > Cichlidae > Maylandia > Maylandia zebra. Next base: position 20,144,949 of record NC_135187.1, read on the forward strand.
CATCTTATCTGAATATGTGTATACAAATATGAAATTCTCTTCTGGCCATGTTTGCTCTCATCTTATGTCAGTAATGTCAAACTCATACAGCCCACTTTGATATTACGTGAAACTCTCCTTGCTGTCAGTGTAAAGGAATTTAACTTTTTATTGAATACCTCAGATATTTTAAAATAAGATTTATCATCGCAGTGTTTCTGCATGATAACAAAATGCTGCTGCAGTAAATGAAAGACAGCTGTCAGCGTGACTGTTTGGGCTTAAATTTGCAAAAAGTTCTTGTAGCTCTCTGACTGCCGTATAATAATAAAACAAAGTTTTTGTTATTTTACAGAATTTATTTTATTTTATTTATTCTTTTTGTTTTACTATGGATTTTAAAAAAAATAGTATATAGTGAAAAACTTTTCTATCGTGTAATTGTTTATCAGGTGCTTAGTTATTTTGGTGTAGTATGAATGGGCTTTATCTGTAGGAAAAACGGTAAAACGTAGGAAAATACAATTAATAAACCGGAATTGATGTCCTCCTACACCTTCAGTGGGCCAGACAGAAGTCTTTGCTGGGTCACTTCTCATCCCCAGAATCTTATGTCATATAACGGTTTCTAAAGAATGGAAAGCACTACCAAAAGATGAATCGTATTCACATGTGACTGTGTGAAAACTAACAGAATCTCTCTCTGCAGGCCTTTTGTAAGCATGCTGCATATTAAGTATCTCCCCTCAGGTAGCATTACTGTGTGACTGTGTAGATACTGGATTAATTAAAGAGTTTTGATTACAGTGATAACTGGTTTCCACTGAGACACCCACCCTGTTCAGATATAGAGACACAAATATGCACATGTGTACCAAAGAGGTGTTAGGCAGAGCACGTCTTGAACTTCTGTCACCTGGTTCAAGCTCTGCTGCAGAGCCACAACAGAGTTTGTCACTTCAGACTTCGGGTGCTGCAGCAGAGGAGCACAGAGGTTTATCCATTCACTGCTACCGATCAATATCTGCTGGTTGCTTTGAGAACAAATGGCATAATTGTTTTTTCGCTGTCTTCTTCTTTTCTTTACCGCTGTGCCACATTTTGTTGCTTTCTCATATGTGTATGCAGATATAGAGAGCTTGTACACAGATACACAGGTAAAAAGAAAATATGTACCGTATACAGTAATCAAATACAAAACATGAAATCGTGCACACAGGGTCTCTGTGGCTGTATTAGGGTTTTCTCAGTTATAGTTGCACTTGAAGCTTTAAAAACACATCAGCGGTGCCATTTGTGCCGTGGAAGTAAGAGATCTACATTTTGTTTTTCATTAAAATTGAAATGCGCTCAGGAGTGTGACAGCTTCATAGTCCAGGATGTTCTCCCAGAGCTTCAGAGATGGGAAATAAATCTGACAGCACCTTATTTTTAGAATGCTTCATAATGCTACTTTGGATGAACTTCTGGAGAAAAATGCAAATAGCTGTCAGATCAGATGTTGTTTCCAGCCTTGATCACCAGTTTATGACATGACACAATTTCATGTCTCACTGTTGTTCTGATAGGTTCGGACGTGGATCCTCATTGTTGGATACACAACAGCTTTCGGAGCCATGTTTGCCAAGACCTGGAGGGTACACGCCATCTTCAAAAATGTGAAGATGAAGAAGAAGGTATTGAAAAATATTATGATTTTTTGAAATATTTTTATAAAGGTAACTCAGTGGGTCTAACCTAATCCATTTTCTTAATCGCTTTAGCTGGTTATCCACCTTAGGGTTGTAGGGTGGTCTGGTGCCTATCCCAGTTACCACAAGACAAAAGGCAGGGAAGTACTCCTCACCACTCCATCCAGTCTATATCTTCTCATTTTTCTGATGTGATTGAAACATGGCCCACACACTCCTGCTTCATAGATTTGCAGTAATGATTCCTCCTCCTTAAAAACGTGGTTTAATTTTTCATTTATATTCAAATTTGTTTATATCAAACAAATCTGCAGCTTTCCACTTAAACGGCCATATGCTTTCTCGAGGTTTTTAACCTTATATTTTTCATGACATTACCTACATCTGTTGGATGGCATAACTGGCGGTTGATACAACCACAGTCGTATCTGTTGGCACATGACAGTCTTTTCCAGGAGGCTTCGCATGCCTTTTATAACCCCATCGCTGGTGTGTGGGTGATTGTATTCAGTGCATCAGTGCTACTCGTGCTTTTTACAAACTGAAAGACTGGCAGCCCCATGGCACCTGCTTTTAGAATCTTCTCTGTGAGAAAAAGGATCTAGAAATACAAATGGCTTTTTAAACATCTAACACAATCTGCTTTGCTGGCCCAGTTATATAAAAGCGGTGTCGAGCTCACCAAGTGTTGCAACTCTGCTTGGCCTTTTTGTATTTATAGACCTCGCTCTCCCCTCTGTTTCTCTCTCCCTTTCTCTCACCCTCTTGCATATTGGAGGACGTGTGGGTGGCCTGCCAGAGAGAAAGCAGGAAGAGAAGGAGGAAAGAGGAAGGATCGAAGAGTGGAAGAGGTTGGAGGGATGCAGGGAAATAGTGGCAGAAGGGAGAGACAGAAGGGGAAAGGCAAAGCGTGGCAGAGAAAGGGACAAGACAAACAACATGGCCCAAATGGCAAAAAAAAAAGTAGGTTGGACTCTATGAAAAGAAAAGGGGGCGCCGAGAAAAGAGGGCAAATGATAGATTAAGATAAAGAGAATCCAAGAACTGAGGCCCAGTTTAGATTGAGTTTCCACTGCAGTTCAGTCACAACACATTTGTAATCATTTTTTGTAATGTGTGACTTTGGTCCCGGCCTTTTACATTTCTGTAATTCACTGTCTTTTTCAAAGTGATCATTTAATGAAAACAAAAGAGTTTTTTCCTCTCTGACCTTTCACAGCCAATTGTTTTGCTCCGTTCCCATCCTCTCATCCTCTTTCCCTTGCTAACAGAGACATAACAAATGTTTCTCCAGAAGTAGTATTCAGGCCCTCAGGGTGTGTTTTCTGATGGTTCAAGGCCTGGGTTTGTGTGAGCAGGACAGACACACATCCCACTTCACCCACACTGATTGAGTGCAGGGGCTTTGGCTTCACTAGAGTGATAGTTGCTGGTGGTGTCCTGAAATGTCTGCCAACTGCTGTCAGGGGAGGGACAAACACATCTTTTCTTCAAACTGTGGGATTGGAACTGCATCCCTCACTTCTTCCCCTATCCTCCCCTTCATCTTTTTTTTTCTCTGTAGGAGAGCAGGGATTGTAAATCAAGGGTGAGCTCAATAAAGGTTCCACTTGGTGGGCTGTAGCTGGCACTTGTTCACTTCTTTAAAAGCTCAGTGCCACAGACGATGCAGAGAGAGGAGAGCCAATCAATGTCCTATTATTCCAAACACATAAACACAGATAAGCATACAGTATGTGCTCACAAAAGTCCCCCTGTGTACGAGCCACACACACATAAGTGTGTGATTTAAAACCTAAAAGTAGAGATTAAACATGTTGTTTTTACTGCTTCCACATTTTGATCATTATTTCAGGGATTAGATGGATTGCTTCCTAACTGATAAACATACATGAAAGATACAATGCACAAAATCACTGCTGCAAATATTGTTTTCTTAATTTAATAACAATGGGAAAACAGTGGTGTCAAGAAAAAGCAAAAATGGAGGATGGAAGTCATGCAACAAATATTTTAACTGTAAAACTGTGACTCTGTGCATGATCAGCTCCTCAAGTCTGACGTGTAGATAAGTGTAGACTGTGATTTATTTGGTCCTAACCAAATCTCATCTCTGTATCTGAAATTATTGATAGTTTTTAAGTAATTCATTGACTTTCAGGGTCTCATATCAATCATATCAGTAACCCTGTAAATTTGAATTAGCTCTGAGGCAAAATGTCCTACAGTCGCTAAAACAATGATTGGAGACTGCGGCACAAGCAAAAGTATTGTGGCCATGTGTAATTGGCTTGGAGTCTTGATGCCTTTGAAGTGACTGCTGCATGGACAGAGACTGGTCCTGCGTCCACTTGGAATCAGTTGGCAAATCTTCAAAGCAAATTTGGTGTTTTAAGATGGTGATGAAACAGCAATAACAAAGAATCAGTCTGCTTGTGATTAAATGAGCTCAAGGTGGTTACATGCAATCTGTTTCTGAAAATGCAGCAATTAACTGTGACAAATCGATGAAAACTGCAAATTTGTTGCAGTTTACAGACAAAGAAATTCACATTTACTACTTCTGTTCAGAGTCCATTGTAGACCTTGTAGATTTCTCAATATTGAACAGAAATTCAATAATTCCTCCACAAATACTGACACAGTTGCTGCAGGATGGCAAAATGGTATAGGCACCTAGCAGACCTGCCTTTTTCTAAGAGTACAATAAGAATATAACCAACTAGCACCTCAACTAGTTGTGTTGAGTTGACTATGCTGCTTTTGTCGACTATCTGCATTTGTACAGCAGTTATTTGTAACCTCTGCCAGTCCATCTGAGTCACAGGTTGCCTCCCAACATGCGATATGTGCTATCACCTTTAATCAAAAGCTGACACCCAGGGACTGAAGGTGTTGCACACTCAACCTTTGGTTACCACAGCTACTTGCAACCAGTTGCCAAATGAGAAAAAATGCAATGTAATCACCAAGGTAACCTCCAGTTTTTCCTAGTTGCAAAGACAGCCCTCTCTTTACTGTAGTGTTACTGAGGTAGATCGCATGGATAATGTCATGATAACTACCAGTGCTGTCAGATGTTGGTACTCTAAACATGACTTTAAAAAAATAAAAGAAGCAACCATCTATGTCCCCAGTACCATGGACTCACAATTCATGTAGAGGGAGAAAAGAAAATCTGTCTGTCTTTAGAAATATTTTGCCAAGAAAGTACCGAACCAAGCAGGATACAGTCATGGAAGTGCCACAGAGGCAGTTTTCAGTAATGAAATGTATATTTATATATACATCTACCTGTAGACAGATTTTCACACATCACAACACAATGCAGATGTGGATGCAACATAAAAATTATCCTGAAAAATCAACAAAAAGGATCATTTTAAGAACATAGCTCTGTGGTGGCTCTAAATTATTTGGGCTTTTTCCTCAAATTAGTAACTACAGCCACACTGGAGCCTTACTGGTGTGACTGGTGGAAAGAAAACAGACAACACTTCAGGTAATTTAGATTAATTACTGCCTTGGCAGAATAACATATCACAGTTTAGCAGATGGTGTAGGGTAGAGTACATTTCTCAGAAATATAACATGTCTAATTACTTGTTAGATTTATAGAATTTTAATCAGTATATGTAATATATGTTGATTTTCTTCTTCATGTTGTCCTAAATGGCCCGAAGCAATGTGATAAACAATAACAGAGCACATACCTTGTTTTGCCTTGCCGACATACATCTGCTCAAAAGCACTGCATCAAAAGATGGCAGATCAAAAAACACAGTCCCATTATTTATCTCATCCTGGGCCCACTTATGGGTGGAGACCTGCACAACACTGCTGAGTTGCATCTGGGCTATGTGATACTCACCAAACACAGCCCAGCCTGCGTCCCCTGACCTTTCCTTTGATCTGCGGTTCCAGACAGTCAAACGCTATTATAAATAAAGATCACAAACAGGTCACAGCTTTCATCCCTCTAAAGTTCAGGGTACAAAAGAGGAGCTTTTGTGGTTGCAGTGGCTCTTGTTTGGTGGATCTTTTCCACATTCTCTCACCACAAGGTAACAAAACTGTTGCTTGTTGGTGGCATAGTATTGACACAACTGAATGTCAACTCGTGGTTTACACCCCCGGGATGATTACAGTCTGCTAAATACGCTACGTGTCTTTATCGAATGTTGAACCAGGCCTTGGTCTTTTGGACTCACAGGCCTGGCTGGATTCCGATCCCAGCAGGTGGTCATTTGCAGTTAAATACATTATTACCAGACCCTGATTAGATGGTTAAAATGAAAACAGCAGGGGTCTAGGACCTCAGATGGGATGTGAATAACTCACTTCACATAATTAGTGTGGTCAATAAGAAATGCTGTCTGAAATGACACTACAGATACTTGCATTATCATATAACATTAGCAGGTGTGGGCTATTTAGCTAATAAAAGCACCTAATTTTCTCTTCCCTCTTCAGATCATAAAGGACCAGAAGCTGTTGATTATCGTTGGCGGGATGCTGCTAATCGACTTATGCATCCTCATCTGCTGGCAGATTGTGGACCCACTTAGGAGGACTGTGGAGGAATACAGCCTGGAGGTCAGTCATCTTGTCTAAACTTGTGGTCACTTGCAGCGCTTTTGGTAATGAAGCTTACCTTAGCTGGTGGGGAGTCTTGGTGACATAAAGTCTTGCTAAAAATGCCTGAGTGTTTTGAGTTTAACCAAACAAAATGTCTGCTATAGGCTCCTGCACGAGCATCTTTGTTGTGCCTGTTATTTTTGGGTCAGGATGTTAGCCATTGCTGCCTCCTGTGCCCATCCCGTGGCCGGACATTTGCCAGCTTGAATGGGAGACTTTGGCAAGCTCCACTGGAAAAGAGGCACTTGGCATCGTTTCATCTTCGCTGGAGAGTTGGCATGGCAGGGAGCAGAAATTAAAACTGCTACAGTATACTGTGACTGTAAAGAGACTGAGATTCTCTGAGATTGGTGCAGGATTAGTCTAGCTTTGCGCGCAATTGGCTCAATTGAACATACTGTAGCTCTGGCATTAGAGGTTGATGATGTGTGAAGTGTGTTTTCAGTTAGGCATAGCATATTAGCACATAACTAACAGTGATATTAAGGGAATCCACACATTAGCAAGGCAAGTGAATATTTCTATACTCAGAGGTATTAGTCGCTTTGGTTGAATTGGGTGATTTATTTTTTATTTCATATTTCTGTGTTGAGCATACTGCCTGAAGTCAGTAGGAGTGCCCTTTTTTTTTATCACTGGTGCAGTGAGGACCCACTGGCGAAAGGATCTGGCTATAATAGTGATTTATTAATGAAGTATACAGCAGCTGTGGTTTAGGAAAGCTAATTGTTTGAGTACATCTGCTCACTTTGCTCCACATGAAACTTCAACCAGGGACACTTCAAGCTGTGCATGTTGTTGTTGTTTTTGAGAATATCTGCAAATATCGATGCAGATAGTCTCAAAATAGATGATAAATCAATAACATATAGATGATTACAAAATTCACTGGTTTAACCAAGTCTGTTAACCTAATCAAATTATCAGATACATAAGATGATGGAATATGTTAGGCCAAGGGATACTTCAAATCCATAATCCAGTTGTAGTTTTTATAATCTGAGTGTATTAAAGAACAACTCTTCACTCAAAAACTGTAGCCAGGCAAGAAATTTCAAGTGAAGATTAGTTTTTTCTGCTTAACTGGATATGGATATGAACATACTGGCACAGAATGTTGGGCACAAACACTTCACATGAATATTCCAAGCACAGAATGTTGCGAACAAGGACTTTGCACTAACATTCCACACGAACATTCTGCCCAAACATTCTGTGCACAGAATGTTAGGTACGAACATTCTGCTTGAACATTCCGCGAACAGAATGTTGGGTACAAACATTCCGCACAAATATTCCATGCACAGAATGTTGGGCAAAAACACTTTGCACGAACATTCAGCACAAACATTCCGTGCACAGATTGTTTGGTACGAACACTCCGCCCGAACATTCCGTGTACAGAATTTTGGGTAAGAACATTTCCCATGAACATACTAGCACAGAATTTTGGCCACAGACACTTTGCACGAACATTCCATGTACAGAATGTTGGGCACAAACATTTCGTGTACAGAATGTTGGGTACGAACATTCCGCACGTACGAACATTCTGCCCGAATATTCCGTGCACAGAATGTTGGGCAAAAACACTTTGCACGAACATTCCGCCTGAGCATTCTGTGCACAGAATGTTGCGTATGAACATTCTGCACAAACATTCCGTGCACAGAATGTTGGGTACGAACACTCCGCACGAACATACTCTCACAGAATTTTGGCCACAAACACTTCGCACGAACATTCCATGCACAGAATGTTGGGGACAATGACTTGGCACGAACATTTCGCACGAACATTCTGCCCAAACATTCTGTGCACAGAACATTCTGTGCACAGAATGTTGGGTACGAACATTCCTCGCGAACATTCCGTCCACAGAATGTTGGGTACGAACATTCTGCATGAACATTCCATGTACAGAATGTTGGGTACAAACATTCCGCACGTACGAACATTCTGCCCGAACATTCCGTGCACAGAATGTTGGCCACAAACACTTCACACGAACATTCCATGCACAGAATGTTGGGGACAAAGACTTGGCACGAACATTTCGCACGAATATTCCGTCCACAGAATGTTGGGTACGAACATTCTGCATGAACATTCCGTGTACAGAATGTTGGGTACGAACATTCCGCACGTACATTCCGTCCACAGAATGTTGGGTACGAACATTCTGCACGAACATTCCATGTACAGAATATTGGGTACGAACATTCCGCACGTACGAACATTCTGCCCGAACATTCCGTGCACAGAATTTTGGGCAAAAACATTTTGCGCGGACATTCTGCACGAACATTCCGAATGAACATTCTGTGAAAAGAATAATGGGGACGACCATTCTGCCTGAACATTCCGCCCACAGAACGTTGGGCACAAGCACTTTGCACGAACATTCCGCACAAACATTCTGTGCACAGAATGTTGGGTATGAACATTCCGCCCAAACATTCCGTGAACAGAATTTTTGGTACAAACATTCCGCACGTACGAACATTCTGCCCGAACATTCGGGTACGAACATTTCGCATGAACATTCCGTGCACAGAATGTTGGGTATAAACACTTTGCACTAACAATTTGCACGAGGTTCTCCAGGCTGCAGCTGAAGGAATAAGGCTTTCAAACAACATACCCTGTTAATTCAAAGGAACAACTGAAGTTGGGTTATTAATTTTGTCCTAATATTATTGCTTGATTAACTTCCACAGTCTTCCTAAAACATACCACCAACCATCGTCATAGATAGATTGTGAAGCTCTGTTTTGAATTATTGAGTTTATCACCACCATCACATACAGTAGGTGACTGCTATTGTTAGCTTAAGTGAACTCAGATGGCAGAAAGATATCCTAGATATTCTGAACCTGCGTAGTACTACAGGTCCCAGGTATGTTGAATTGAAAACACTATTTAAAAACAATCTGCTTTCCATTAATGCTACAGTGTATTATTCTCTTTATGTGTTGGCTAAAAACTCAGTGGAACAGCGCGATTACATTTACTTTACTGTTGCTTCTTTCAAATTACAAACAGGAGATTACGGCTAGTACGAAGATGACATTTCACCTAATGAGCAAAGAGTTCCACAGAGTTCTGTATGCAGGCCACAAGATGGCTAACTGCACCCTAGGAATCCTCAGAAACTGACAGCATTAGCTGCATACTCATTGACCCTGCTGCTAAACAGAGGTTGCCAGAAGTCTGGTGCGGTGAAAATCTGGGTCTGTTGTTGGAGACTTCTTTTGATCATCCTGAATAGATTTTCTTCTTGTTTGCCAGCTTGTTGCCAAGGTCCTGTGGGGGTGGAAAGGTACCTTGCACCCAATTTTGACTTTCTTCAATTAGATGAAAATCTTGTGAAGTGATAAATAGCGCTTATCAAAGAGTAGCAGGTCAGAGAGCCTCTCTCTCTCTGAGTCCTGGATAAAAAGATTCCAGTTTGCGAACCCTGATGAAAACATGTAAATTATATTGGCAGTATTATATTGGCAGTATTATTTGACTACTTCTGATCTACAATGAAAGGTATTTACACAACTCTAGAGAAAGCTGTATTTCTTTTGTGTTATATAGCCACTTATATATTTAAGCCTGCTGAAAGAGGAAAACAAAGCCTTGCTTAGTATTTGTGAATGTTATCAGCATGGGCAGCTGACTCCTTATGGAGTAGTCTCAGACTTTATGTCCTGGCCAGTGGAGGGTTGTGAATATATATAAACCACTGAGTGCTGGAGTCTGCATTTCCCCTGAGGTTATGAATCTGCATGCCTGCGCTGAGGCATAGGGTCCACAAACCTGCCTTGCCTGCCAGATTTCAAACACCGGCACCAGTGGACCCTTGGGGCTCAGCTGAGGGAAGAGACAGCCTGGAGCTCATCTGCACCCTGGGCCTCCAGGCCTGCCACGTGGGACCACAAACCAGAAGGCAACCCAAATAAACTGAAAGTAGACAAGAAGCAAAGAGAGGTTAGGAGATAACGATAACTCATCAATAGCTGTGGTTGTAACAATAATTTTAAAGCAAAACTAACAGAGAATATTACTTTATAAACAGAGGCAGAAGGGTTTTAAGCCATGTACATAATGGCATAAGCACTGCAATAAATAACTCAGCGTTTCCACTGGGTTCAGTGAGGTGTTGGAACAGTTGGTGTTGTGATCTACTAGTATCCAATGAAAATGAAAGACAATTAAAAAGAAGATAATAATAAACAATGCAGAGTGATCCCATCATATTTCATTTTCTCCCCAGTACTATTACATTATCTCCTGCAGTTGTAGTCCAGTGTGTGTGCATACGCGTGTGTGTGTTTGTTTGTGTGTGTTGTTTCTGATCTGAAAGGTAGATTAAGTCTGACTGTTTGAGGGGATGGGGAATAGGACCGTGGTAAACGGTCTCCATGGAGCTCAGGAGCCAGTGACTGACTCACTAATAGTAAATTGCTCAAAGAGAAGGACTATTAGTTACCCAGTTTCCTGTGAACTACCGCATCATGCTTGGCCAACATTCTTTTTCGTTTTCTTTTTTTTCATTCCCTCTCTCTTTCTCGCTCTGTCTTTGTCAGAAACTCCCCTACACCCCCTCACATTTCACCTCTGTGGAGAATTGAAGTTGACCTTGGGTTCGCTAAGCTGTACCCACCTGCTGTATCCAAGGATACATTGTATGTCAGTGCAGTGTTATTGAACTGTCACGGTGCTACCTAGTTTGCCAGTTTTGCTGTTTGTACCACTTCACCGGAGGGTGTCTTTGCTAAACAACAAGCGTATTCAGTTTTTCTTTTTCTTTCTTTAATTTAATAGACACAGTCAAAGAGAGTGTGTGGCCAAAGTCAGTGGCTATCGCAGATTTTGGATGAAATGATTGGGCTTGCGATGTACATGGGCAACTTGGAAAAATTCAGTTCCGCAGGGTTAATCCCACTGCTGAATCTAGCAAGCTAAGCTTAATGAGCTACCATTCACAAAACTGGGCCATTCCCCTTTGCATCCTTTATTAGCATTAACAAGAAGATGAAACTAAAGAGGCTGACAATAGATCCTTGTGGAACACTTCATAAAACATCACTGATTTAATACCCTCCCAAATAAAAGTAAAGAAGAGCCAAAGATCGTGCGGGGAGTTAAGTCTTTAAGTCTTTCAAATGGGAGGAGAGTAACCTCACACCCCCCAGTCATATTTTATGGCTCCACTTCAAGCCTGTAGTTTTAATTGCACTACATGGATGATGGTGCTCTCCCAAAAAATGACTTTTGACCTTGATACTATAAGAAATTTTCCTCTGCTTTTACTATATACTATACTATGAAATAAAGACTCACATGCTGAATATAGAAAAGCACAAAACAAAACAAAGTGGAATGTAGATGGACTAAGATGATAATTACAGCCCTCCCTCTTAAACTTAATGTACAGAAAGCAGGAATCGTTCTGACCGCTCCCCCAAATATCCTGGGAATGCTGATGGAATTGTTGGGCTGCAGTGAGCAATTAAAATCCCTTCTGTGGCTCGTTAATAATTGTCCATTCCTTAATGGCATGGATGTTTCAGCAGCTGCTGGCTGCTAGAAATTAAGCCCTGCAGTACTGACACATGCTGTAGTGTCAGTGTACACACGTGTGGAATGTGGCAAGTCATACGCAGATGTGTTTTTGTATGAGTGCCTGTGTGTTTACGGATGCATTCATATCCACTCTTGTGGATCCAGGGTATTGTCCCCCCCGCATAATGAAGGACAAACTGTCAAGAAAGGATGATTAGCATTCTGGTGAATCCTGCCGCAGACCCCCTCTACTCTCCTCTCCTCTCTTTCTTCCCCTCCCTCCTCTGTCGTGTATTTTTTTTATTTATTTTTTTTGCAGCCTGGAAGCTGCTGCAAGCATCAGCGGGCAGGAGAGCTACAAAAGAATATTGCAGTGTGGCATCGCCATGGCAACGGCCATGGTTCCTGACATCCATAACGCAGAGAGCGGCACTGTTGATTCACGAGACAAAAATAATGGGTTGAGGCACCCGTCTCAGCATGACAACGCATGCTGGGAAAACTTTAAGCATCCACACAGAAATACATGCCCAAGGCTGATAGATCGTCAATGGCTGATCGAAGCAGAACAGATTTATCAACACATACATATTCATGCATGCGGATTTTCTTCCAGAAGATCTCTGAGAGTTTACCTCTGCTTCTCTGCCTCTGCTGCCCCACCTGTATGCAGCAAGACGAGGAGAGAAAGGGGGGTGGAGGGAATTTAATCCGGGTGCTTTGTCAATGCACTCACCTGGTCCCAGTATCATATCATAGGAGGAGCAAGCAAAGTATGACTCACCACTAGCATTTAATGTGGAAATATTCATCTTTATGCAGCGATGATATGATGCTGATTAGCTTGAATGGGAGCCCCCATTATCAGCAATGGAAATCGAGACAGGGTCTTCACTGCCAGGCTCAGACAAAAGCGGCGAGGGTTAAGATGCATAACTAATCTGACCAGAGGCTAAAGGACGCTGCTATGGTCTTCATTATTTGCCCCAAACATAAATGCATTTGAGCGCTGTTTAAAAAAAAAAGTTGTGCTATGAAAATACATCTTAAGTAAGGCAATTACTCAGATTACACAGCCATTTCTCTTGGCGGGAGGCTGTAAAATGCCATCTGTTCTTGTAATACTTAAAAATGCTATTTTTAAAAGATGGAGAAAAAAAACATTTTTGTTCACATCATTTCTAAATAAAAGAGAGGAAAGGTAACCGCAGACAACAGTCACACTGTGGGCAACAAATAAGAAGGCCAGTTTTTGCATCTGTTGTAATTTCTATTAATAATGACATCAGACCAGTCTGACAGCAGGCACCTGCTATCAATGTGACTCCACACTTTAGAGTCACTCTGCAAAGCAGTCCTGGCAGTTTTTGCTGTGCTGTTTGCATTGCTACTGCCTGCCACTTGTCCTGCTGAATCATTTCACTCTTCATTCTTGACATTTGTCCCCATTATTTCGCTCCGTTGCATTTGACTGCATATGCTGTATTAATGTGGCATGTTGCATCCATCACCCCCATGTGATAGTAAATTGCATTAAATTATTCATTCATATGAATATCAAGTAGAGAGGTTAATACTTAATGTGTTTATATCCAGATTCAGACACAGACTTAACGAACACACTCGCACACACTCTCCTGCACCCACAGGTATAAGGTTTTCTCACATTCAGTCCCCACATTTCATTTCATGTTGTTTTTTCATCACCATGCGCTTATATTGTTTACTTTTTGAATTGCCTTCTACCTATGTTAGACATTTAACTATCAGAATCATGTCACCAGCCCCTGTTCTGTTTGCCAAACCTCCTTATTTATTCCATGACTCCCAGCCTATCCTCTACCCCTCTTCTGCTTTTCTTTATTTGTCCAGCTATTACCCTTTGGGAGTGTGCTAAAAAAGCAGGGGATGAAAAAAAGTGCTTTCTGACAGCAGTGCCAGTGGATGAAACTCAGGCTGGACTGAACCACTCTTTTTTTTTTCCCCCCATCCTCAATTTTTTTTTACCTCTCTTCATCACCCCCTTTTCTCTGTCTCATTTGATTCTGGTGTTTCTTTTCCTTTTTTCTACTCTCAGTTCACCATCTTCTGTGTAGTTTCTCAATTCCACCTCTTCAAAGGGAGGGATCAACATCTGGCCCAATTCCGGTCAGGATTTGGTGCTGATGGGCCGAGTTGGGGAAAGTAGCGAGTGTGGCCAGAGGGAGTGAGACATGTGCCAGCAAATTTCCTTGAGTCAGAGAACGCGTGTACTACTCCAGTGGGAATCTGTGTGTCAAGGTCACTGAGGCTATTTGAGTTTTTATGGTTATTGGTCACCCTTTTTTTGCACCTTACATGGGTGTTACATTTATATGTATAAATGTATTCTCTCTAAACTCTGATTCTGTAGTCGGAGCAGCCTGTGGGTTATGTGACCTCATTAATAAAATCAGCTTTTAGTTGTGTCAAAAATTTCAGATCCATCACACTGTTGTGGTCAGACGATTGTTTTAGAAACCTCTTCCTCGTGGGTGCTCATTGATCTAAGAAAAGCTGCCAAGACTAAACAGAAACATTTTAGATTTATGTGGGCAAAGGTCATGTTTCTGTTTCGCTAGTGGTGTGTGTGGCTTCTACTCTGACAGTTAAGTCAGAGGTGTTAAACTAGCAGCTGGTTCAAAGGGTCAAATTCAGCCCACTGGATAGTTTTGCACAGGAATTTGTAACATAAGGAAAGATTATAGTATTTTTAGATTTAGACAAGGTTTTTTTTGTAACTATATATGTAAAATACTCATGCACATGTGAATACTTTATGACTTTCTGTTAGGCTCTGTAAATTGTAGAATATATGACAGACTGTGAATTTGGGGGAAATAGGCTTTAGGCTTATGGTTTTAGATTTTTTTTCATGTCTTGTCAGCTTTTATCCAGTGTTTTTACTTGTCTTGCCCACTTGAGGTCAAATTGAACTTTATGGGGCCATGAACTAAAATGTGTTTGATCCTCTTGGTCTAACATGCTTCTGCAGTCCTGTGAAAAACTAAATACAACTCCCAGTGATTCAGTAGCTTTTAAAGCAACCTTTAGCAACAATAACTTGAATTAATCATTTTCTATATAACTTTATTAGTCTCACATTATTGTGGAGGAATTTTGGCCCCCTCTTCTTTCAACATTGCTTCAGTTCAGGTCCCGCAACAGCATTTCATTTAGGTTGAGGGCTGGACCTTGACTGGTCCATCGTAACAACCTGCATGCATTCATTGTGGTGTAGATTTGCTGCTGTACTTCTTTGTCATGTTAGACGATTCAGTTTTGGCCAAGCTTTGGCTACTTGATAGATGGCCTTACATTTGACTGTAGAGTAGTTTGATAAGCAGAGGAGTTCATGGTTGACTCAGTGACTGCAAGGTGCTCCGTTCCTGTGGCTGCAAAACAAGCGAAAATCATCACCCCTCCGCCACCATGCTGACAGTTTTATGAAATTTTTGTGCTGATATGCTGTGTTTGGTTTTTGACAAATGTGGTTTTGTGCAGTGTGACCAATCGTCTCCAAACCTACTTTGGACTACTGTCCAAAGTAGGTTTCTTTTTTTTCAGATGCAACTCTACAAGCTTACTCCATGCTGCCATGTTCTTTTTAGAGAAAATTATTAAATATTATATTATATTTATATTAATAATTTATAGATGTGCTATAGCTTATGATCAGTTTATCAAGTGCATTTTATTACTGGTACCTAGTTGCTACTTACCGTCTGGATTCCTTTGGTAGCAGTAAGGAACTTAGTTTTTCACATGCATGGAGTCCTGCAAAAGTTTCCTTTTTCACATGACTGTATCTTCCATCGAGCACCGGTTGTTTTCTACTATTTTCCAAAATGGACTCAGAACTAATTACTAGGGCTGGGTATCATCACTGATTTCTAAAATCGATTCAATTCCGATTCACAAGGTCCCGAAGATTCGATTCAATTCAATTCGGTTTGATTCGATTCGATGTGAATCAGGGAAATTTTGCCTTAGACAGTCAGAAATATTATAATTCAGATCATGCATCAGTACATTTCCATATTTTTATATCTATAAAAAGAAAGCTGACACTTGCGAGACTTTATCAAAGGTGTGAGCATTACAGCAGATGCCTTTGTGTCAAAGTAGCTGAGGATAAAACACAGAAAAACATGAAGGTGATTTTCCCGGCCTGGGATTTTATAAAAATGTTCTGCAGTAGATCAAAAACGAAAGAAAACCCTTAATCAACATATGAACATTACCTGATGCT
Organism: Maylandia zebra; assembly: GCF_041146795.1. Taxonomy (NCBI): domain Eukaryota; kingdom Metazoa; phylum Chordata; class Actinopteri; order Cichliformes; family Cichlidae; genus Maylandia; species Maylandia zebra. The sequence continues at coordinate 20,161,083 of NC_135187.1, forward strand.
GCTGAAGGGAAGCAGAGCAAAGTTACAGAGGTTTTATTAGAGACACAGCTAAGCGTTTTGCAATTTTGCATAGTTTTAAAAAGTTTAAATTTGTTCAGTAGCCTATTGAACAACAGAAATGAGGCTTTCTTTTCGGAAGTAAGTAAAAGGAAAAAAGCAGCGGCCGACAGCGCTGTAAACAATAGTGATGGGATTTTCGGCTCTTTTTAGAGAACCGGCTCTTTCGGCTCCCAACGGGCTCTTCAGGTTGCTTTGTTGCTTTAATTAATTTATTATTAACAACAATATAAAATTATGCACAAAAAGAATTACTAATGTAAACAAACGTGGTTTTATTTATATATGTTTAGATATAAATATATACAGTGGGCCCTGGAGACGAAGCATGTATAAACTCCAAAAAACAGTGTGAGACTGTTTTTTGGAGTTAGACTTGTGTTTGTAAATGAACCGCCCCATGTTGTGTAGCTTTCTGGATTTTACACTTATTGGGTTACATATTTATTTATTATACAGGCTATACAGTACATAAAATCAAAACTCACATGTTTTATGTAACTAAAGTGTGTAATCATGTCAGCTACAGACAATAATTAAGTTATAGACTATATTTATATGAAAAAGGCTTTGATTTTGCCACCCCCATTTGATTTCTTTGCCACCCTCATGCCACCCTAAGAAAGTTTCTCTAGATGCGCCCCTGGGTGGAAGCAAAACAGTAAAAGTAAGAGGGAATTCATGACAATGTTTATCAAATGTGAAGTGTAGTTTGCTGCTTCTTTTGCTGCTGGTTCAGTGAATTTTGGTTGGAGAGAGATAAAACCTGCAGCTTCAGAATCTAGCGCAAAAAAAAATACGTATACACAAAGCGGGGACCCGCCGAAACATCAGAATCAGCCAGTCCGTGCCATCCGGTAAGAAAGGTGACATCTCACTGATTCTGATCCGTCGGCGGGTCCGCGCTTTGTGTTTACGTCTTTGTGCAGAATCCGTGTACCTGCTCTCATTTACTGTTTGGTGGTTGTTGAAATTTTGTGAGGTTTAACCTGAGATTCTGGCTTTTCGGGCAAAATAAATTTATATTAAAAAATCGATTCAGGATTTTAATGAACCGATATCACGTTATCCAAGCTAGAATCGATTTTAATCAACTAAGACATCTTAAAAATCGATGTTTTAGTTGATCCATTTCAGTCAACTGTTGATTATGTGAATGCCATCTGAAGGACACTATGCTCTCCTTTCACTAGAGCCCAAATCAACTCCTGTTTTGTATTTATTGCACTCTGGTTGGCTTGTTGGATTTCTTTTAAAAGTAAATTATACAGGGATTTACCAATGAGTGATCACAGGACAAGCAATGAGAGTCACAAAGTCTTCACTCATAATGAAGGAGAACATCATCTGCCGCATTATCCACGCAGCAGCAGCATTGCCAAGGTGGTGCTAATATGGGTTTTGACTCTCCTTTGTTAGCATTAAAGCTCTGGCTGAGATCAATGCTTTTTCAAAGTAAACCGGGTCATTAAGGGATAACCGCCACCCACCTAGGCCTCTTCTCATCGACCCTCTCCAGAGGGAAGCAGGATATGAGGGAGAGAATAAAAGGGAAGGGTACACAGACCTCACACATTCCTTGGTGCTTTGCATGGCTGCATGAGCATCTGAGAGTTTGCCTAATAGATAGGCAAGCTCTGTGTTGTTGCATGTATAATAAGGTGTTGTTACTGTGTGTGCTGTGTTATATTTTACTTGTGTTAAATTAGTGTTTTGAATGAATGACAAGGTGCTCTCCTCTAAGTAACTGGATAGTTAACTGTTGAAAAAGACCCAGTTGCAAGTGACTCTTTGACGATCACATTTCTGTGTACCCATTTCTACACATACTGTGCAGCTACTCTGCTGTACATGCTGTAGGTCCCGGCACAACATGGTGCCTTTGTCATTGGCCTGTTATTTTGTGGTACTCTAAGTAACTGTGTGACAGGTCTTCCCTGAGGGACGTCCTATTTCTATTTATAGTTATGCCTGTATTTGAATGTCCCAGCCAGCAGCAAGTTTAATCTAATCTCCACCTGGACAGGACGCATGCCCCAACCTATATAAAGAGTGCTGCATTATGTGCTAATGAAAACTCAAGCTGAATTTGTTTTTAGGGCCAAATGTTTTGTGAAGGGACATCGATTTTGCAACTGTGGTCTAAATGTTAACTGTTAATTAATTGATTTATGGACCAGAAAGCTACTGGAGCAAGTCAATTAGAAATTAAAGACCACTGATAGATTGAGATTAAGTTATTCTCTTCGTAACCATCAAACTGTGCCAGCTGATGAAAGTATATTGTGCTGCACTTGAACCCATATGGAAAAGATATATATAAATCTTATAAAGTTTGTATCTGTCTTGTGTGAAACTTGTATGAAAAGCATACAAGAGTGAAAACACATATAAGATCCCTTGGAAAATTATATAATGAAACTTGTATGTTTTGTATACTTACTAAAAAAATGAGAAAGTGGCCACTTTCATGAGTAAATCATATATGTTTTTACTATTTCTTTTCCATATGGGAAATCATGTTTGTGAGAAGATTATGAGTGCACGCTGTACCTTCTGAATGTCTGAATATTCAAAAATAAATAAATCAATGGAGTTCCGCCTCCATGTTTCTATATTTAAAGCTGATTTAGCTCCACGTGTCTTGTCAGATATGTTAGCTCCTCTATGATTTACCCCTGCATAAAGCTGTTTGAAGTTTGAAAGCATTTTCATGTTTCCTGCGTTTTTGATTTATTTCCTCTCTGCTTCAGTCTGTTTTGGGAGGGGAAGAAGAGGGGAACCCGGACATCTAGCCAAGTCAAAAGAGGTTGTAGTTTACACAGGATTTCATCATTTTGTGAAGATTATTTGCCCAGTATGTTTTTTTTATGGTTTGGCAATGCAGTGGTATTTGTCTTGTGAGGGACAACAGTGTACTGTAGGTGTAAGCTGACAGCATTATCGTTGAATCATGCGGGAGAGCACTCTTAGGACTGCTTCGCAGGTGCAGTATTTGTTGACACTAGCTGGTAAATTGGACATGTGGTTGTGCATGACTGAGCCTGTTCAAGTGAATCTGTCGAATATGGAATTCGTTGGCAGCATTTGCTTCCTTTTGCTTTCTGCTCCATCTGTATGTGCTGTGTGATTTCTCTCCCTCTCTCCGTCTGTCCCTCCCTTTCTTCACTCACCTCCTCGTGTAGCTGTCTTTCATTCTCGCAAAATAAGCACAAACAGTGAATTACCCCCGACCTCCACCGTCACCTGCACCTCTTTTACTCTCCTCTCACTCTTTTCCCGAACCTTTTTTTTTTTCTCGACTTCTCTCTCCTTGCTCCCTGGACTGCAGTTGCTAGGCAACAGCTGATTGAGCATGAGGGGTATGCAATTGACCAATTAGAAGTCTTTTAAATGAAAAGTGGTGTCAAGAGTTTCCACACTTACAGCTACGGCTTTAACCGCTGTAGTGTGGACACTGGTTGTTGATATACTGTCTGCATATTTGAATTTGCATGAATCTCATATGTACGCATACAAAATAATATGGGTATGTACTTCTGTGCATGTGTGTGTGCCTGTAAATATCACTGTTGAAGTGATTACGTCTGTTTTTGAGGCTTTAGTATGAAATAGTATGCTTGACTGTAATCTCACTTATGCAAACACTCAGCTGTAATATGCAGCTTCCCCTCCCTCGTATTTCTATCAATATTGTGCTGTCCGTTTCTTGCACTCTTCTGGGTTTCTTTCTTTCCCTTGACTCTTATCCCTTCTCACATTTCTTCTATCCATACAATTGGCCTTACCCTCATCTTTCCATCTTCCTGCCTCCCTCTGTCTTTCGTTGATACCAGAGACACCTCCTATCAATGACCAGGCGCATTCATCAATGCTCCTCGTCTGCTCATACACAGCCCTGAGGATTCCATTAAGGCTTGGTGGCTAACACACACACACACACACACACACACACACACACACACACACACACACACACACACACACACACACACACACACACACACATTCACAGATTAGGGAAAGGCAGCTCTATCTCATCTGGCCAGGGGCACAGCTATGATTAGTTATTAACTCCAGATAGAGATGCAGCATTTGATGATGCCAGTGACTTTTTGTGATGGCGATGATGATGATGATTATGATGATGATGATGGTAATGATAGTCAGGATAGCAAAGATGATGATGATTGTGGTCCCAGAAGCAGTCAGGTGATGATGAGGGACACCTAGAGAGAAATTAAACGGGAACAGGGAATAACATAGACAATTTGCAGATATGCCAGGGATCAAATAAGAGTGCATGGGGCTATCCTTTTACTTGATCAGATTGGAATATTTGAGTTGTTATTGTTTAGTTGTTTTATGAGGAATAAGCTACCTGAAATTTGTCATAGCTAAACAAGTGGACTGACTGACTGAGGTACTTCAGTAGAATTCAAGCTTTAATAAATATGAGAAGACAATGGCAGGAAAGAAAGAACAAACAGTGTGTTTTTGTCACTTAGTTTAATGACAAATTTGTTGTTTGTGGTCTGATGAGTTTTAAGAACATTTTGTTTTGATCAGCACTACAGTTCAAAGTTGATTTTTATTTCCATTAGCAGTAATTGTGTATCATCTGGACAGCTGTGGTCTGAGACCTCCCAGTAATTTCATTTGTAGGCGTGGAGTTGGGGAGTTGGAGAGAGCAGCAAGAAAACTGCAATAGTGGGTTGGAGGTGGGTTGCAAAGCAGCTTGCAGAGAAAAACAAGGACTAAGTGTAGGCACACTAAAGCATTTTGAATAGCTTGCTCTATGTAAGACTTGTCAGCTTGCAAAATGGTATCAGCTGAGTAATCAGCTGATGTGGTCTGATGTTGTGATCAGCTATTCTGCCAGGATTACCACTGAGCTCAAGTTTGCTACCAGTCTAAACTGAACAGTATGCTTGATGCAGAAATGCTAATTACTTTCCTGCCACTAACCCTGCACTGCTAAACTGATACTACTTGTAAGAAATGTTTTCCCTCAAAAAAGAAAATGATGTTATATATATATAAAACTTAGAAAAGTAGTGTGTTTTTTTCACACCCTTTTTTAATCTCCAGTGACCTAATACTATGGTCTTTATAGCTACTAATCTCTACTCTTTGTCTAGACAGCGTGAGACAGGATAGAAAGACCGACCAATAGTAGTCACTGTGACCTTTGCTGGCTTGCAACCCAGCCCTTGGCTAAGCTGAAAATACTGCTGCCAGGGATTGAGTCAGGAAGAGGATTGTTTTCTTTCTTTGATACATCCCAGGTCCTCAATCAAGGTGGTGCTTTTGCTGACTTTGGTGCGGGCTGATGTGAATGAATAATAAATGATAATCTAAATTCTGATAAGTTAAAGTAACAGCTGTGTTTGAGGTGTGAACTATGTTATGGTGAGATCTACTGGAGATTTATTCTTTCGCTAATTACTTTTCATGCGAGGCCACAAGCTGTTACAAACTGCAGCGACACCGCACTGCATTGACCGAGCTGGGTTCACCTCAAGGACAACGAGCCACCACTGAGAGACTTAGTGACACAGTAAGGGGGAGGGGGCAATTACAGAAAGGTTAATCACTGACCCAGCCAACCCTCCAAATTTATGTACTAACACCTAAGCACACATATACCAGTATGCAGAGAAGTCAGATATAGAAGACGACCAAGGTCTGCCAGTGATGGGGAGCTGAGAGCACTTCTGTGCTGCTTGAACAAACTACCAGCACGGCCTCAGCATTATAGCCCAGGCATACAAATACATCCCACTAAGTGCAAAGGTTCTTTTACACAAGACCTTGAGCTTTTGGCACGCTGCAGACACTAGCAGTATAGAGACCTGAAGATAGTAGGAATGGGAAGGAGGGACCGGGGACTTAAGGGAGAGTGAAAAGAGACAAGGGCAGAGCTGGAGGAGAGAGAGAGAAGGCTGAAGAGCTACAGGGGGCACGGGAGCTAAAATGTGAGAGGTCTATACCAGCTAGAATTATGAGATGGAGACATTAGAGGAGAAGAAGTTGAAGATATGTGATGAGAGACAAAGTGAGACAGGGAAGGGGGGAATAAAGGGTGTCATGGCTACTTATCATCACACTGCCGAGGGTGACATTGATTAGCGCTTGCCATCGGCAGGAATCCTGCAAGCCAGTCGACGAGAAGGTCAGATAATTAAACCCAGCGCAGCTGCAGGAACCTGGCACTACGCCCGTCCTGCTCCCGCCTATAAATCATCAGCGGTAGCTGTGACAAACTATTGTTGTCCACATGTTTGCGTTTAATATTTGTATATAAAAGGGAGAGGTTTTAGATATGTATATATAAATATATATACACGCCTGAGTCATGTAACCCAGTTCTCCAGAGAGAGTCTTTTTTTCAGGTTCACTCACTCAGGATATATGTAGTAAATAACCCTCCCTCCTCTTATCTGTCTGTGATCTGTAGCATGTGGTGTTTGTGCGCATGTGAATTTCACCTCTATTTAAACTCTTTCCAACCTGTGATTTTATTCACTGTCATTTCCAAAGTCAACTCTTCAAAGAGCCCAGAAGATTTTTTTCCCCCTTTTTTGTTGTCATTGTGGGAGTAAGTAGCATGGTTGAGATTGGATTTGACCTGTGTGAATTTTCCACTCACTTTGATCTGCAAGCATCTTTTTTTACAGACAAGCCTGCACATGCTGCTTTAACCGATATTAATAATGCTCTTTACATAAAAACGAGGGGTTGGTGTAGGTGATAGGAACAAAACACTGAGGAGGAAATTGGTTCCAATTAAGTGATAATCTGATGTGAAGCATTTTAAATGTATAAAAGCCACACAAGTTTCTGTGTTAACGTACCTGTGTCAAATTTATCATCTTAACTTGGCAATGCTTAGGGTGTGTTTTACACCTGACTGCCTCCTGTCTTCTTTAAATGCACCATCCCTGCCAAAGAACACGTCTCCCACCATCACTATGCTGAAACTGAAAGTTATCCTTATGTAATGTAGCAATAAATATGTCCTATTTATTGTGGTCTTCTCACTTGAGTGAATGTGACAGGCTGTCCTTGTGCCTGGTTTCCCTCCCTTTATTTGTCTGTCCTCTGGTGTATGCAGCCACCTCTGCCATTGCAAACCTCCGGAAACACAAAGAGCAGAGAGCGATTATGAATGTCCCGGATCAATAAGCTCACAAGGAGCACTGGGAGGGCGGGATGTAAACTATATGGTGCTACTTGAACTATACCTCATCCACTTAAGTGTCCTACTGCCCTTTATAGTGCTTTTTTGCTCCTTTTGGGGGGTTTTGCTCTTCAGAAAGTCATTTATAGTTTTATTGTTAAATGATACTGGAGAAACTTTGCACGATCCAGTTTAAAATGGCCTTATTTATTTTGTACTATGGCTTGGTGTAGCCCCTCAGTTCAGCCACTATTTGAACTAAGCTTATCTACCCCTCCTTTCAGCTTACTTTCTTCTGATTGGCTCCTCCTCTCAAACAGAAGGTCTGAACAACATGTCAGAGGTTTCTTTGGGCTGAGATGATGTATTAAGTTGTAAGCTCTACCTATACTTAGATTTTTTTATACATATGGTGACCTCATTAATTTCAGTCTTTGGCCATATTTATTGACATCCAGCATGTAATTGTATGTATATAAGACAAAAAATTAGAGTTATATCCTTCACAAAGTTAAATACAGTACATCAGGAGAACGTTAGTGCCTCTACTCAGGGTGAAAACATTTAGCATCTTGCTGCAATTAGCATGAGATCTCCCAGTGCTATGCATCACAGATTTGTTATCATAATTTCCAGATTTAGAAACGAAACACATCGTCCTAGCTCCGCTTCATTTAACGTTATATGACAATATAGCTTAAGCCCATATGCTTCTGGCTTTTTTAATATGTGATTTTCACAATGGAATTGAGCAACAGCCGCATGTTGACATGTTAACTATAGCGGTCCAGAAGTAGATACGACTGCTGAAAATTACAGTCATTAATGACGAATTACCTGTCATGTGCGAACTGCTTGTTTATTTCTGTGTTAAATCGTCTGATTGCTTCTCTGTGGCGCATTGCACATTATCAGCTGCAGCAAGGCAGGCGGTCTCTGTGTGAGATTCGAATGGTGAGATGTGTCACTGTGGATTAGTGAGAGCGCGGCGACGCAGAAGGGGTGTTAGGAGTGCATAAAAGAGAGAAAGAGCAAGAAGAGGTGATGGCGAGAGGGAGAGCGACAAAGTAGTTTGGAAATGATTAGGCAGGAGGAGATCTTTCCATTGCTGCAAACAGAGTCTACTGATTGTCAGTCAGTTTACGTCGGCGTGTTCAGTGCACTGTACTGTACTTCTCACCTACCACTGTAAATGCATTGCATATGTATGTTTACAGAAGAGGTGTCGTTATGCTACAGGCACGCCACCTCCCTGTTATGCACATCCACACCCACCCAGTCGCGCTGACAACCATCTGTCCGGTAATTAACCTGAATGACATACTGTGCAACATTGACTGCCTTTACTGAAAACTGTGTGTGTGTACGTGTTTGCTCTGCCTGCCTATGACTTTATTTCTCCAGGCTCTGATCCTAATGGGTCTGTGCTCCATGCGTGACAATTTGTGTCCGTGTTCATTGCTGAGATGTAATCTGATGCACAGTGAAAACAAATAAATAAGAAATAACAGCGCTCCGTTAAAGCATTTTATAGTGCACAGTAACTGTACATGACAGAAGAGCAAAGACAGAGAGGACGTATGAGTGGAATCTTGTTTCTGAAGGTAAAAAAGCAAACTTAGTCTATACTGCAACCATAGGAGAGGTGTGTATGTGTGTTTGTAATATTGAAAGAATTACACAGCAGTTTCAAAACAGTCCTAACAGCAGTGCAGTATTTTTTTTATATTATCTGCAGCAAGGTGTCAGGTTGCAAGCACCTACGGAAAGCTACATTTCTTGTTACTTCACTTATCTGCATCATTTTATCTACACATGGCCAGTATATCACCTTTTCTTATCCTAATCACTCACTAAGGAGGCAGCACTTTAGTATAAAGTGGAAGTTTTTAAATTTAGATTACAGATTCTTAGTTATTAGAACATTTTAAATATAGGCCTGAATGGTTAAAATCATACTAATAATATGCAGCATTTTTCTTGTTTCCAGCTTTGTATACGCACACATTTCCTATGCATAAATACATATACAGTTTGCATTCCTTCACAAGACATACTGCTATTGATTTGTGTTCAGATTAAATGTGCTGCCATGTCCTCAGAATGAGATTCACGTAGCCGCAAGAGCCTGATTGGATTGGAGGATCGATAAGGTGGCAGAGAAATGGAGAGACGAAAGATGGGAGAGAGCAAGAATGAGAGGGAGGGAGCGAGATGTATTCGCTGTTCTTCATTACACCTATAAAAGGAAAGAAATGAGAAGTGGCAGCAAGGGAGTAGTAGCATTTTGTTGCGGCACAGTCCCAACTCGACCCTCAAGTATTTAGCGTCGTGCCTATCACAGTATCCACTTAAAAAAAAAGAAGTAGAATAAAAAAAGCTGTCAAAGAAAAGTGTAAACCTTCACTTATTACTAATGCATAGATTGAAAAGTACAAATTATGAGTGAGAATAGAATTAAAGTACAGGAATCATTTTAACAAGGGTCAAAGTGGGGCTGTTGTTTTATCTGCGGCGTGAACTTATGTTCCCAGCTGCAAAATGTGTTAGAGACAGGGGAGCTGGAACTAAAGTGCGACAGCGCCAGAGGAGCTGAGGTGAGCTTTACAGGGAGCGACAGGCAACGCATCAGAGGCCTCATCTGTCTGAGATAGCTGGGTATAATTAACAAGGCTTTGGTTTTTAATTAATCTGCCTCAATCAGAGTAGAAATTCTATTCTTACATTTTGGACTAAATTAATTCAAAGACACTCCAGCATCACATGCCCACAGATTGTGTGCTATAGACTTTTTTCTTTTCCCTTTGGACTCTCCTTGCTTTTTTTTGTTCCTAGTGTGAGTGTTGTTCTTTGTTTATGAACTTTACTTCTGCCTCCCTTTATTCCTTACAAGCTTTTATAAAATCCATCTACATTTAGATAAACTGATATGATCTAAATCTGATACTATCCTCCAAGGGTAAAAAAAAAAAATCATCATATGCTTCCCACATAATTCTAGTCACATTGTTGCCTGCTAGGGAATGCACTTACCCTGCAGTGCCCTCCAATGGTAGGTCTGTGCTGAGAGAGGACGTGGCAGCACCTGGTGATGGTCCCGATGGCCAAACTCAACCAGCTGAGCCATGAAAACAAGCACCATCTGACGATAATAATAATCTCTGTCATACTGCCAGTTCCATGTGGCCGGCACATTAGAGAGAAGATATTACTCTTCTCTGCTGGGATTTCTGCTATCATCCATCTTTTGTTCAACTTGTTAATGCTATATTCTGTAGATAGGCAACAATCCCTGGATGTGTAACCTCAAAAACTGCAACAGAATTCTCAATGAGGTGAAAAGAAAAAGAATAGAAAAAAAGAAAGAACCCTGGAGTGAAACTTAAAGGCTTCAAGGAATTGTTGTAACTGCTGACAATCTTTGGTCATGCAGCAGGGTGCTGTCCTGAAATTGGACAGCCGTCTTGGGTAGTGTTTTGTGGCATGATTAAACTATCTAATGTTACACACGAATCAACAAATGAAAAATCAACAACTCTATCAATAAAATGAAATCAAGAGCCGATCTCCTGCTACCAGGAACTAGATCTAGATGCTGATTTGATGCATTGAAAACTTCCTAGATTAGTTGCTGATGAGAGAGTGAATAACTGATTAGACACATGATATCCTGAACTTGTCTTTGCTTGTCTCTCCTAACAGGAATTGTCTGTGTACCTTTTTTACATTTTGACTGGAACGCAGCGATAGAGAAAAGAGCCAGTGGGCTTGTTTCCAGAGTTGTAGAGGAGATATTTTGGATTAGCAAGGAAAAAGGTTGAGAATTTGACAAAAAGTAAAGGTGTGCTTCAGTGTGCATGCCTGAGTGTGTGTTTCTGTGTCATCACAAAGAAGCGGGAAGCTTTTGCAATCTGATTGCGCTAAGTTTCCACCTTGAGGACAGTCAGTTTCAAAAATACTTTTTTGACTAGTTTCATTTTCAGTAGAAGATATTTGTGTGACCTCATCTAACACAAATATATTTTTATGCAACACATGAGTGTTTTTACAGGCCTCACAGGGCTGGAATCTGCTTCTCTTCAGGTATTTTATGGTCTAGCATTCTGCATTAATTACTTATTTATTATTTACATGCACATCGGCAGGCCAAAAACAACCATCCCAGTAATGTAATGATCAATACCTATTTTCTCTTTCCCACCTGAGAATGCACCTGCCCTCCGTGGCTCAGGTGGGATACTACTTTGCTTGGATTGGTGCTCTTGCATCATTCTTTGGAGTGACTGGTTTCTGTCCTTGGGGAAGCCAGCAATGGCAGGCCAATGACAGTTGAAGTAATTGACTGTCAAGCTCCTATGGATTTCCTGCCTGCTGCTGATGTAGCAGAGGGCTGATCAACCTGCACTGTATACACACTGCTTTCTGTCTCTCTTTCTCAAACACAAACAACGAAAGGCGAGAAACCTTTGCTGGCTTATGTTAAAGGGTATGTTGCACTGAATAGGAGTGCACGGAGATTGCTGCACGAAGCGCTGTTTGTGCTTTGTGCATTATTAGAGATGTTAGAGACATGGAATAAGAACGGTGCCTGTGTTGCTGTCCCTCCTTGGGCACCACCAGTAGCTAACCATAAGGTGTTGTGTTTGTCAGAGCCAAGTTTCAGCTAGGTGGAGAGATGCCCCCTGGGAGTGTTGACTCACCCAAGCTTATGTGGAAATGTCCATGTGCATGCGTGTGTGTGTGTGTGTGTGTGTGTGTGTGTGTGTGTGTGTGTGTGTGTGTGTGTGTGTGTGTGTGTGTGTGTGTGTGTATGTCTTCCATGCAGAGGCTGCAAGGTGCTGGCAGGACTGTCACATTAAGCCAGTGGCGTTGAACTCATTGTGTCAGCCCCTGCAGGCTGCTATTGATGCTCCTATCATATAACTTTCTCTTCCTTCTCTCAGTGTGACACACTGTTCACATTCTTGTCACTACTTGCCCCTGACATGTGTATGGGGGCATCTGGGGGGCACTTGCAATTGTTGCTCTGCAGCTGTGCCTGAGTGTGCATTTTGTATGTGTGCCTGTGTTTGTGTTTTTGTATGAGGGTGTGCGCTTCCTTCCTGCTCTCACAGAGCATCATGGAGATCCTGCAGAGCATTTCTGCATCATTAGGTCTCTCCCAAAAGTTGAGCACGAGGCTGGACCCCGCAGGCAATAGATTGAAACTAGGGAACGGAGAGAATAGAGAGAGGATAGGAATGGAGAAGGAAGCTAAAAAATGGGGGGGGGGGGGTATATAGTAAGGAGAAAAAAGAAACAAGAAGGGCAGGTGGAGAACAGGTGGTGGATGCCAGGCTCTGCAATGCAAATAAAATTGTTAATCCATTTTTTAAATGATTTTCATCCTTTAAAATTCTTAATATGGCTACCACTGAGGTGGAATAATTGCATTAGGTCTAATGTCCTTCCACCTGCTGAGAGACCTTTAACAAAGCAAGTGATTACATAAGGTTTTCACATGGTTGGCTGTTTCACATGTGCCAAGATAATATTCTTCAATTCCAAATCCATGTGCAGCCATTGGACATTTTTTGCATTTTGACTGTACGTCAAGAAACACCCGAGTCCTGTAGGCGAAGCCAGCTGATGGAAGGGTGAAGTGGAGAAGGGATGCATTATGCTGTCTGCTCCTATTAGTCTCCACATGCAATCACACACACACACTTCGGTGCGTGAAGCAAGCAAGGCAGAAAATGTCCATCTTTACACACTGTTCAAGAGTGTCTTGTCACAACTTGGCTCGAAGAGAGATAATCAGGGCGACCACACATGGGTCACGGAGTTAAAGATTTATTTCAGTCCAAAAATCTCGGCCCTTGCCTACAGATTGTCCACATTAATATGCAAATATCTGTTTAGAGAAAGATATATAAGAAGACAGATTTTTTTTAATGGCAATGCTAAGGAAAATGTACAGGATACAGTTATCATGTTAACAAGTATGAAGATTATGAGAATGAAAGCAGAGTATAAAGCACAGTTCCTAGACACACATGCATTGACTAGGAAATATATAGTTAGTATAAATTTTTCCATCTGCTCCCTTGGTGAAGAAGACAAACACTTCTCAAAGGCCTCCACCACTGACGCAGTACAGTACAACATGATTCACTTGTGAATAACACAGCCAATTAAGCAGCCACAACACAGGGCTCATGGCAACTTGAGGCCTCGGAGGACTCAATTACTGTTCTCGGTTTGGAAGGACAGAGGATGAGGTAGAGAGAAAAATACGTATAGGGAGAGATTCCTGAAAAGAGGATAGTGTGTTCTCTTCATGCTGGAAGTACAAAGATTCTGCTTGGCACCCATATGCATTATGGGTGATCATTAATAATGACTACGTGTTCGAGGAGAATAACAGTTGGATTCTTTAAATAGGGAACTACCTTATGGGGATTTCCTGCCCCAGTTTCATCCTGTATAAAGATAAATGGATATTTGCAAATAGGTCATTTATAGTCTGCTTTCATATTGTGTGAAATCACTGTTGCATTTGATGTTATTAGGTGCTGGAGATGAATGTGTCCGTAAGCAGATTAAGTCATTCTGTGAACATAGTGCACTTGCTCATGGCGGGTTCAGATAGAATAGCTCTTCTCTGTTCAATTAATGTTTAACACGACAGGTCATTTCCAGTAATTTCCTGAGGAAGACTTTATATGATATATGAGGATGGTGTTCTGTCAGACACTGTAAACAAGCAGGAAGAGAAAATGAACGGAAATTAATTCCTGACAGCAAACCCCCATTTTTTTGGCACGGGTTTGTTTGACAAAGGATGATGGGAAATGTAGTGAAGCAGGTAGAATGGAAAAGGGTTATTGATGACATAATGATGGGCTTTTATTTCAGTGTAATGCGGTGTGTAATGACTAAGACTGGTTTACAAGAAAACCCAATGCCACCAAAGACTCTCCAGGTATTAAACCAAATTGTGAATTTTGTGCCTTTAGAAAGAAAGCGGGCAAAGGATCAAGAAAGAGCTGAGAGAAGGCTGAAAAGGGCATCAGTAATTGCAATCCTCAGTACTTCAATCAGGAGCTAAAGTTAAATTAAGCTTTGGAAATTGTGCAGGGCTATGTGTGTGTTTGTTGCTGGAAAATGTGGAGTAAAATATGTAGTGCTTGGGTGCTCAAACTTTCACTAATATATGGGACCTATGATTTAAAGGGACATTGAGGGCCAATCTGTCCTAGAGAAGAGCATATCTGAAGATGAAGTTTGGAGTCATCAAACACTGACCTGTCTGCAAACTGGAAAATGGGCCTTTTTTCAAGCACCAGGTAAAACATGGAGCTGAAAGAGAGATGGCGCTAAGGGAAATCAGAGTTGGAAAGAAAAAAAGAGGAAATTCTTAAGAGTGAGGTGATGTATGAGAGTAACTCGTCATATTAGATGGCTTATCCTTCAAGTTCTACGTGGCTTTCATTTCTCACTGAATCCACTGAGTTACAAACCCTGATTGTGGCCCTTCAGATGAAGAAGTCCACCGAGGTGTTAAAGGGGCGTGTCTTTGAGTGGACTGGATTTTAAAAGTTTAGATAATGGGGAGGGACATGTGAGTGGAAATTGTAGCTTATTTCCATGTTTCACATGTTAGCAATGCAGTCACTTTTGCCCCATACACAGAATGAGTTTAGACACAAATATCAACAATTCATCAATGCATCACAGCATCACGTGATCCCAGTGGTTAAATCCAAAGGCAGTCATTAGAAAAAATAAGTGCTTTTCTTTGTTCTTCCTTCACTGACCAAATACTCTCCTGTTTAGCTCTGACTGATGCTACAGCAGCTTCTAGTCTAGTTCTGCCATTTTTGTGCAGCCAGTGAGCTTTGAGTGTACCAGGATATACTTTAAGTTTCTAGATCACTGGATATTCTTATCTATGTATAAACCCAGAATATAAACTCATGCCTCTAAAAGGATGCACCTGCTTCCCAGCAGTACACAGATCTCATTAACACTATTCCCATTTCTCTGTCATGCTACCACTTCCCACAAGTACATGGAATTCCCCAGCAATGTACAAACTTCCATAATGATGAAAACGGCAGCAACAGCGACATAAGGCAGTTACAGTTGTGCCCAACATACAGCAACACAGATGGGCAGTTTGATGTAAGCTAGGGTTATGGCGGGGAGTTGTGTTAAAGAACAGCAGCCACATAAGCATTTGGAGCCTTTGATCGCAAAAGAATGTGAGGCTGTACCGCAGCATTTGCATATTCTAATGAGTCCAACGTTCAGGGTTAGCCGCTTACACTAATGACGCGTTTAGCTCTTAATAAATCAGTTAAGGCAGCTCCCCGTCGGAGCCCAGGGAGCTGCACCAGTGTGAGTGCGTGCATATTTCATTATAATGTAGCTTTGTGTGTTCGTGTGTGTCATTGTGCCGTAATAATACGAATGCATTAGTGAGTAAATAAGTCTGTTTGGGAGCGCTCATCTACTTGTTTCTATTTTAGTACTTGTTAACAAAGTAAACCTCTCATGTTTGGTTGCACAACTCTTGCACAAAACACCCAAAACGTACCACACTGTGAAAATGAATCTGGTGATGACAGTGCTAATAAAACGCAGCATTCTGCAGTAAATGTTTTAGTGCTACTAACCAGGGATCGCAGCACACTTCTGACTTTGTTGATAATGTGACGATTCATGAATTTTTCAATTCATAGCCCTCAGATGCTGGTAAAAATACAAATATGTGAATCTCAGGTAAAAAACGTTCAACTTGACACATGCTACTGATACAACAAGACCAATTTAATGCTTCAGATTAAAGCACACTCTTACACAGATAGATGATACAGCATCTACTGGTACCCGGCGGGGGGGATACAGGAAGTACAGGCTCCTGTAGCCACAGACAATCATCACTGAGAATATGAACCCATAACCAGTGGTTAATTTCTCTGCCTGAAGCTCTAGGTTTTTTTTCTGCTTTGTCGAGCACTAGCAGTTCAGCCAGTTATCTGAACAACATGAAATCAGTCTTTTGTCAAAATATTATTGTGCCCTTTTCTTTGCAAAGATGAGAACAACAGAAAGAAGGAAGGGGAGAAAAAACCCTTTCACAGTTTATGCCAATTTGGCCCAGTAGTGGTTAGAAGGTTGTTGGGCCACGGTTCTATCAGAGGGATTAGTCCTCAAATGGGATTACAGGCTAGTATGAAAAAAGGAAGAAAAGGGGGTGGATGCTCAAGCAAGCAAGAGAGCAGAAATATTGAAATGCAGACAGACACATTTAAGTAAAGAGATCGCTTTATCTTCATTAGTGGGGAAGTCGAAAGGAAGAGGAGGAGACTGTCTTAAGAGGGATGGAAACTGAATGGTGAGATGTGAATTCTATAGTTTAATGAAGATTAAAGACCGAACAGTTTAAAGCGTATGCATGTGTGGAGACAGCACAGAGGACAGTGAACTCGTGTTTCGTTATCTCTGTTGTTTTTTTCCCTCTTTCATTCCACCTCTACCTTCAGTTCTCCCTCTGAAGTGAGGCAGAATAATATCTGTGAAGATGCACTGGAGTGGAATATCCTAGTCACCCATCTGGTATGACTAGGACACTACAGTAAAACCCACACAAGCTCTTTCACCCAGTCACACACACACACATATACACACATGCGCGCTCATACAGTTATATGGTGTTCACATATACTGTGAAGGACGGCTGAGACCCACAACTTGGAGTGCCAGCGGCATGTTGCTGCCCTGCCACCATGCCCCCTCTGCATGTAGGTCAGCCTCTCTGGGCCACCCCTTCCCTCCCTCAGCTATCTCCCTCAGCTCCTTCCTGCCCTTCCCTGATGGCTTATTTTTTTCTATACTTCTGCTCATTTCTCATTCTCACGCTGAGAACGTGCTGTCCTGTTTTCAGTAAGAGAGACCACAGTTTACTTTTGCTTTCACTCATGAGGTGGAGGGAAAGATTGTGTTTTGGGTTAAAATGTGCCCCTCAAAACAATAACCCTACGTACTAATGAATGATGCAGTGCCTATAAATATGATACCAACTGTCCTGTTTGACATTTTGGGAAAGACACCCATCTCTGTTAGCGCTGTTGACTTTACATCCACCTCTGCTGAACTCCCCTGGGGGTACCACAAGGCTCGATTCTTGGACCTCTCCTTTTCTCTTTATACCTGCTCCCATTTGGTGCTATTTTCCAAAAAGCCCCATATAACAAAATCCTTATCACCAATTTACACTAGGTATAAAATGGATCCTACTCTAAAGCTCAATACTCATATAAACACATTGGGGAAATGATTGCTTTATCCAGTTGAGGCTGGTGTCAAAAATCAACCCTTATCCATCCAAATCCAACCTTGAAACTCTAATACATTCTTTTATGTCTCATCTCTTTTGCTGCAATGTGCTTTTTATAGGAATGAGCCAGCCCTCCATTGCTCACCTACAGCTTGTGCAAAATACCCATGCTTGATTTTTATCTGGTGCAAGCGCGCAAAAGTGCATCACTCCAGTTTTAGCTTCCCTTTACTGGCTTCTGTTTTTTAAACATATCTCTTAATGATCGCGTCTCATTTTAATCTGTCTGAACTGCTTGACCTATGTGTCCCATCTTGTTCTTCCTAAGCTCAGCAGACTAGATGCTTTTACTGCTTCCAGTGACGCAATGCAAACTCAAAGAGCTTTCACAGTTGCAGCTCCAAAACTGTTGAATGATTTGCCACTATCATTCAGGCAGTCTCCTTCACTAAATCTTGCTTAAATACAGACTTTCACTCCCTGGCCTTTGACCCAGTGTGAGATGCTGACTGTGATTTTAAGTTACTCCTTTATTGTTTAACGTCTACAGCTCTTTGTGCCTCTTTATTTTTTACCCTCTGGCCTTTTATGTTTGGAGTTATTGTTCAGCACTTTGGTCAGCCCTGTTTTTGTTTTAAAAAGTGCTTCATAAATAAAATGGTATGGTACAGCATGATAAGGGCCTAGCCTCAGGATCTCAAAACTGAAGCTCAGGCAAGTTGCTTAAAACTGCATTTATGCTGATGGCCAGCAGTAGGCATCCCCTCTGGTTACAAAGAGTGAACCAGAAAATGGTCACACTACTTATCTGATGTGACCTCAGTTCACACTGTGATAATTATGTTATGTTCTCATTTGGATGTTTATGTTACCATGGTATCACAGCTGTAAACAAGGTTAACTTTAAAAAAGTGAAGATTCTCTGTGGAGAAAAAAGTGTTTCCAGCTACTAGCCAAAGAGCAAAAGTCAGAGTACAACTCAAGTATAAGTTAGGCCTAAAGTTATCAGCCTTGGCTCAGGCGATAGAGCAGCTCCTCTATCAGGCAGAAGGGCAGTGGTTTAATCCCTGCCTCCTCGTGTCCATGCATTGAAGTTTCCCTGGGCAAGAGACTGAGGCCCCAATGCATCTATCAGGGGGTGAATTTGTGATCGTTAGAATTTGCCTGATTCATAGAGTAAGAAAGAAAATCTATGTGAATAGATGAATGTGTCTTACAGTAAATCAGTATTCATACAGAGTAAAATGCACTATGTAAGAACCAGTCCATTTACCACTGATTTCTGTCTTTTAGACCCTGACAGATGACTTTTGTGCGTCATCCCATGTTTGTCATCTGACACTCAAGTGATGAGCCACATCAAGTGACACAGTCAGGTGCTTTGCTGCCACAGAACAGCAAAGTGCCTGATAACCTCAGGATAAGTGTGGAAATGTCTGTTATTAATCTCATCTCACCTCTGTGGAGAGGTGAGATGAGATTCAGAATTACAAGCTTTCAGCATCACTCTATTTATGGCAGTATGACAAATGTCTTTGTTGTTGCTTGTTTGTTTGTTTTTGCAAAACACCGCATTGAAAAGCAGTCAGATAAAAAAAATATGCAATTCAGCATTGGCAATACCCTGCATTAAAAACACACACGATACCCCCTGCTATTGTTTTAGATCTTCAATCTGGCTTTCTACTCTTTTTTGGATATAGTGCACATATGTGTATCTATTTAAAAATTTATGAAAAAAAAGACATTTGGTGTATTTTTACACATACACTTAAATTTGGAGGGAAATGTAAGTATTACATTATGTATACAAGAAGGAAAATGGCAGATTTTTATGTGTTAAAGGCTAAAAAAGTTTTAAAAGTCAAATCCAACAGTTTTGACGATGGCTTTGTTTCTTGTTGCCAGTGTTACTGCAGTATCAGATCACAGTGCACAGTGTGAAAATATTTCTTTTTGGCTGCAGGTAAAATATAGAAAGTATAAGAATTTGATTGCCTAGAATCCAATAGTAACGACAGTTGCAGGCAGCCAACTGTTCCATTTAGGACATAAAATAAAACTTGGAAAAAGTATGTTGGATAATGCAGGATGAATTCCAAGATGTTGTGTTTAAAGTCCTCCACTCAAAACTTGTGTTTTGGTTACTGGTGCGTCTGATGCATGTTCAGATGGTAACTAAAACTCATTTTTCTTATAAGTGTCAGTGACCAGTTTGGAAGTTAGTCCTGATCTTACGGTAGACTTACAAAAGTGTTGTGTGAAAAGTTATATTGGGAATAAGCTTCCAGTGATGTGTCACAAATCATCATTTATTCATGCAAAGGTTGACATCTGGCTTATGCATGGATCTGTAGTTGTTTCTGTTGTAGGATCTAGAAATAAAAGTTCCTAAATGGTCTCTTTTTTTGGCATGAACTGGTGTCATCTTCCATGTCCGACTAGCTGAGCTAATTACCAACTATGCACTGCTTCTTTCTGCTTGTCTAAAGGCCTTTACTGCTGTTCAAAATTTCTTAGGGGGTTCATGAAAACGGTCCTGGCTCTTTCTCAAATGAGTTCCTACAAATTACTCTGGCGCCAGGATGTCTTTTATCTTCTCATCTTTTTGCCTTCTGGGGTTTTTGATGTGGTTTTTTCCACCTGCCACTCTTCCAATTTCTCATGCTCCTTTTTTTCATGTCTTTTTCATTCATTCCTTTAAGCACCTACATCCTTTTCACTTATGATCAGTATGCTAAATACTTCCAGTTGATTTTTACACTTTCCTCAGTATGAAATAAACTATATTGCAGTATACATAGAACTTCCTGGGTATCTCCAAAAGCCATTTTAAAGCTATAATTGCACAAAAAAACCCAACTATGTTTTCATGTCTGAAAACAGTGTATGGCTCACAGGATAATGTGTTTGTCTGACATCTCTATCCATCAGACAGCACAGTATCAGTGTTTCTCTCTCTGTCCCCGTGCCCAGGCAAACAGTTGGCTGGGCCGATTCCCTTGGCATCAGAAAGCCGTAATGCCACCCGCTGACGTTCAACACATTACCAATCACAAATCACAAAATCCAAGCAGTTCTATTATTACGAGATGTACATCATATAATATTGCTTGATGTTTTCAAATAAAGTTCAAATGTTCTAGTGTTATATATATATATATATATATATATATATATATATATATATATATAATATTTAATCTCTGCAGTAATCACAACAAAGTAATGTTAAAAAGGGATTAAAAAATGGCCACTGTAGACAGTTATCTTTTCACTAAATCCCATTTCCGGTGCTTTTCATCTCTTTTTTCCACCACAGTCATTTTCATCTCTTTTGCCCAACGTTACACTGACACAGACTGTTGCAGTAGTCTAAAATTCCAGCCAAGAGACCTATATTATTTTTGTCCTCATCTCTCCCTCATTCTTTCACAGTGGTGAAAATCTCCTGCGTTTTAATGGCTGGTTTGAGGGATGGAGTTCTTCTGTTCAGTTTTTACCTAATAGCTCATTTCTACACACATGCATACACAGCGCACAAACAGCCAGAATGTGCACAAGTTGGCACCCACAGTGACATATGTTTCACACTGACACACCTCTGTGTGAAGTAGCTGCAGGTGACAATGAGTGAGCTCTCCACCTCCCCTCACATACTGGTCTATCTATTCTTGCTGTCCAGTGGGCCAGAGGGCGTGATACAGTCAGATCGAGATCCATATCTTAGAACAAGCCCCAGTAGCTCTACTTTTGGAGTCATGGGAAAACAGAAAGGCAGGATTCTCCATGCGGCTGTAGTTTTTGTCTGAGCTCTTTTCATCTTTTAAACGACTTCAAAGGAACATGACAGTATTTAATGAGGGTTTAGTGAACAAGTGAAATTTTCCAAACACATCATTCAGTTTAGGTTTTTGAAACCTTCCTTTCAGGCAGCTCTGTCTTTTAATTAATTCAGTTCAGTATAATAATCGACTTGGGGTGGGGAGTGGGGGAAATAGACTTCTTTTTGAGATAGATAATTCATCACAATGAGCATATTCATGTCTAGTTTTATTTTTGTACAAGGGCTCATCGTTGTTGCGTGGTAACAGGAAACTTCAGTCACTTGCTGAACAGAATCCCGTTCATAAGCTTAGTTACAGAAGCTGGAAGACGAAATGGCCAACAATAGGAATTTCTAAATTTAGTTTTGTGCTTTCAAGTCTGGTTTTTGCCACTTGTGCTAGTGTAGTAAGTGAGCTACGACAATAAACAGTAAATGTTCATCCCTGTGCAAAACCATGACTTGTGTATCAGATAGTTGGAATCCTAATCTTTATCTCCACCTTTTCATAGCTCTTTCTGATTTCCTCAAGCTTTCCCTTTGAGAAAACAGGATCAGCATCATCTACTTCTCGATCTGTTCGTCCCCTTGATTACTCCACTTATTTCACACTCAATCTTTCCATCCATACTTCATGCTCCGGTCGTCTTTCCGTCGCACCCTTCGTTTCTTCTCCCCTCTTCTATCACTCCCTCAGTCGCTTCATCTAGATCCATCTCTCCATAGACAATCTGCCACCACTGTGCTCGCTGCAGCCCTCCCAGAGTGATCCCGTTAGAAGGCTAATGCTCTGAAAAATGACAGCGAACCGGCACTTTTACCGCCATCACCACCGCCTGCCGCCAACAGCCCTGTTGCCTGGCAACTCCCCAGACAGCTTTTCTCCAAAAGGCGAGAACTCCTGTCTGCTCTGCTGCGATAGAGAGCCAAGCCTAATAAGCATTATATCTCATTTTGTCTTATCATTTAGTTGTTAGTGACACAAGTTTGCTCGGAGCTGCGACTATGCAAAGCACGCCGATGCAGAATGCGTCTCTCGTAGTGAATGAATAAAATGATTTGCAAGAAGTGTGACTTCCTGGAGCATTGTTGTTGGAATAAGAGGCTGCTCAGCCAAAAACACAAATATACAAAAATGACAAAGATGCTGGAGAACGATGGAGTAAAGCTGTTCTGTAGAAAAGCTCTCAAGAGGTCTGACAACATAGATCAAACAAAACAACTTAAAGGTTCGTAATAAATATCTGATATTTAGGTTCATTTTTGTCTATTCAAGCTCGTCTCTGAATCCTTTAGATCCTTTACACTGAGCACAGCTGCATTGGTCGATAAATTAAAGTAAAAAATCAGGAAACTAAGATACTTGCACTTTTCCGCATCTGTGCGTATTTAAATGTTGCCGCAAACAGTGCACTGCAACTTCATCACAGAAGCGGAACACAAGAGATACATAGAACGTATGCCGAGAGGCATTAATGGAGATGCTACATAATTCAGCTGCTGATTTGTACAAGTATAATAACACCATAAATTCCGAGGAGTTAGACAGTAAATGCTGTGAAATTACATCATGCATCGCCTGTTATGTCGTGTTATCGAATTAAAATAATGTCTTAATCGATCTTAACAACTTGTCAGCGGTCTTTTCTAAAACGGAATGTAACATCGCTGACTTTATCTGCTGGTGTAATCAGCATTTGTCTTTCATGGGCGGCCGTTACGTAAATGTCTCAAGGCTTAGTCTTTACAGGCTGTTTACTGCTTGTGGATATTTGACATCAGAAGAACAAGGAGAAGGAGTGGAAAGTTAGATCAAAGGAGACTCATTGTTAGTTTTTTCACAGGCTTCATCAGATAATTTTAGGATTTTGTTTCAATATAGGTCTGACAGTACATAATTACAAAAATTGCTGAAAATGCTTCAAACATGTTGTCTTCTGTAAAAAAAAAAAGAAAAGAAAAAAAAATGTATTTCACTTAAGCATTGTTTGTATCGTGCATACAAATACTGCCCTTCTCTGCGATGTAGTCAGCAGGTTGCAGATTGCTTGTTTTCATTGTTTAAAAACCGCATTACTTCCCATGACCGGAGATGAAACCAGTAACCTGCTACTGCCCTGCGACTTGGCAAAAACCAGGACATCTCATGCATAAGGGATGCACAGATATTCTCATGCTCACAGCATTACTAAGCTAAAAATAAAATGAAAGTAGAAGCTCCCTGTAGCTGCACGATGAAAATCTTAGGATTCCTTTTCCTAATTGTGGTTCCATGTAGAAAAAAAGAAGAAAAAAAAAAGCCTTTCTGTGCGTCATCTCCTGTCCCACTTTCCCGGGTGTCTACCTCTGATGGCTTTTAAAGCAGAAACCCCGTTCCATCAGTCCTTCACCTAAAGCTAACAAGAATCCAAAACTCAAGTCCCAGAATATTCTCAGCCGCTTGTGACATGAACCACGCGGCTGCCACGGAAACTCTCAGAAGGGGTACGAGAGTGCTTTGACAAAGTGTGTGAACTCGCTGCCACCGAAGCGATCCTCAGTCTTCAGTATGTTTCTGCTTTGCGACATCAGAAGTTTTGAAGATTGTGGAGAAGTTGTTGTGGGGGGAGGGAAGGTTTGTGTCGTGTATTTTCTTTTTTATTTCTTTTTTTTTTGCAAACCGTTTGCAATGTTTAACTAACTGCATATGTAATCCTGTGCAGAGCTGAACATTTGAAACAGAAAGAGCAGTGAAGAGAAGCTGAGTAGGGAACACTGTGGAAGTTGTATTTCTACGATAGAGGCATGGGAATAAAAGCTAGGAAACTGTACTATGATATAACTCGCCAAGGATACCCAGAAATGATGTGTTATGGGCCCATTTTCTTTTCTTTTCTTTCTTTCGGGTGAGTCAGGGCACCTTTTTAAGCACCAATTTCCCATTTTAAGCCATCATCCTATAGAGAACCTCTAATATAAATTCATCAAGGTCATGAAGGGAGGCATGAATAGCTGTAATCTAAATTAATGCAAGCTGAATGGAGAATATTCATGTCAGAATGACAAGTGCACAAGGTATTTTGGGGTGTGTATGTGTAGGTGTGCATTTGTGAATGGTTGAGAGCATTAATAAAAAGTACAGTGTCATAGGTATGAGGATGGAAACGAGGCAATCTTTTCAGTGTATTTCTTTTCCCTTTGTTTACTCTTCTTTTTTTGTTTCCCAGGAATTTCGATTATAGACTACGTTTCGTGAAAAATGTTATTGGGTTTGCTTATACACACATACGCTCACACACCATCTGCTGAGACATTAGACATGTCTAATTGCGAATACTAAACATGCACACACCTGGAGAGCATCATGGCATTGTGCCCGGCCTCGCCCCAGGTGTCTCACAGTTGATATATTAGAGTGGCCTCAGATGAGTCCATGCAGCCAAGCTAATGCTCTT
Organism: Maylandia zebra; assembly: GCF_041146795.1. Classification (NCBI taxonomy): domain Eukaryota; kingdom Metazoa; phylum Chordata; class Actinopteri; order Cichliformes; family Cichlidae; genus Maylandia; species Maylandia zebra. The sequence continues at coordinate 20,185,907 of NC_135187.1, forward strand.
ATTAAAGGCTTTTCAAAGGTAGCGAGAGGGGAAAAAGGGAAAGGGGAGGTGACGTGTTTTAGCGTATTAATATCCACCACAGGTGCTAATTTGCTCTGCAAGTCACTCCTGTCATGAGCTGTGGCGAAAGACAAGTGGAAGCGAAGAGAAAGCTGGAAGGAACGGAGAGACGATGGCAGGATTAAGAGATAGCGTGACGGAGACTGAGTGAGAAACAAGAAAGAAAGGAGGAGGTGTAAATCACATTAATGAATAAGCTTCATTAGTTGTGCCCATTAGCATCCTAAGCACAGATTAATTTAACTTTAGCTGACTTTGGAGAGGCCCAGTGGCCGTGATGGGGAAACAGTTTGATTTCACACCTGGATAGCTGATCACAGACACCCTGAATTTGCAGGAGCATTGGATAGTCTGTATTTCCTTTGTGAAGTAAGCCACAAAGCGAAAACTAATGTGAGAACAGCCGAAAGGCTCACTGAGGGCTTTCTTTATGTAGAGCTTATTTAGAGTGTTTCTCTGTTGGTTTTATCATTTCTTCCAGTGACAGTGTTTGTCAATGCAATAGCAAAGTGGGTGGCACTCGCCTTGCCGTCACAGTTAAATGTTGTCTTCAAACATGTCGGGTTAATGTTTTGAAGGAACCAAAACAGCAATCTTTTCCTACTCATAACCAGGTGGTTATGAGTTAACAGCAATGTTTCAATCTCTGGGATGAGATTGGTACTTTTGTGGGAGCTGTACTCAGTTTTTTTTTCTTGTCTATTTGTTGTTTTGTCAACAGGCCGACCCCCAAGGCCGAGACATTGCCATCCGACCTTTCTTGGAGCACTGTGAGAACACCCACATGACCATTTGGCTGGGCATCGTCTATGCCTACAAGGGGCTACTAATGGTGAGGAAACAGGATTTCGTCAAATGTAAAGATTGATCTGCAGATGTGTCTGCTGATGTGGCTTGGATTTTCTTTTGCAATCTATCTCTAGTGTATACTTTACATTTACCAACAAGTCTATATAAAACACCTTTTAATCAGGAAAAACAAAGAAAAGTGCAGAAGGAACAAGAGACCCTCTTCCATTTTGGACAGACATGCAATAGATGATTAGGACAAAAACACAATTTTTGTAATTTTGCTTCTGTACGCCACAACACTGGATTGTTCCTCAAACAATGAACATGTGATTGAAGTGCAGACTTTCAGCTTTATTTTGATTTTTTTCCCTAAAACTTTAGGTGAATATTTTGGAGGATCAGGAAGGACCCTTCTCTCCAATACAAAGACCTGGAAAGAAAACAATCTTCAATAACACAGGAGAAGCTTTGATTAAAAAAGGGGGAGGAAATGAGAGTGGATAATGGCTTCCTTTTTTCCTGACTTTATACTTTCCTTAACAGTTTCAGAAAACAAATATGACAGAGTTTCTCATCTAACTCTTGAGAAGCTGAATGAAAGCACGCAGTTTGCAATATGTCAAGCTACTTGTTTCATTTGCACTTGTATGAGTTTATGGTATGACTGCCTCTTTTTCTAACTGCTACTGATTTAACACTTACAGACATTAAAGTAAATTTCTGTTTGGTTTTTTTTGTTTTTTGGATCAGCGATATTGAGTTACTTTAGACTAAATGGTTTTCCTCAGTGATTTCATTTGAAAACTCTGTGTTACTTTAAGCTCATCAGCAGAGCTTCAAACTCTGAATGTGTAGTTATTATCAGCTAGCTAATAGCTAGATAATATGTGCTTTAAAATCTCCATGAAGAAGGAGAAACTGTATAATGCCTGCCACAAAAAGAGAGACACTGAAGATAGACCATTAAAGATAAGTGTGCTGCACATGTCCAGCTATACAAACACACAGTCAAACATTCATTCTAAATGGAAAAACAAGACCCAAAAATATTGGGAAAAAGCTTAAAGAAAAAGCTAATCTTTAAAACAAACCACAGATTCTGCTGATCTAATTCAGCTGTTACAAAGTTTAAGAAAACCTCTGTGGTCACCTCTAGTTTTAAAGTAAGAGCTTGGAACAGTTAAAAGACTCTGATCGAATAATCGAAGAGGCCAACTGCTGAAATAAGGTCTCAGCAGGTCTGCCTTATAGCAAGGAGCCTGGCTATGAAGGGCTTTGTATGCTATTAACAATATTTTAAAGGGAATTCTGAACTTCCACGGAAGCCAGTGAAGGGCAGTAAGGATAGGAGTGATGTGTGAGGGCTGAATAGTTTTTTTTAGCAGCCTAGCTGCTGCATTTTGGACCAGTTAAAAATGGGCTAGGGCTTGCTGAAAGGCGCATGTGAAAAGGGAGTGAGTTGCAATAATCAAGACTGAAGAAAATGAAAGCATGTACTAAATGTTCCTCATTATTAGGTGTTAGTAAAAGCTAGATTCTGGTGATGTATGACTCATCTTAAGCAGATTGAAAGAATACAGAGTAGCCTGGCTAAAAATACTACCTAAAAGTTCCCAAAAAGGAAAGATGGAAGGAATGAGGAGATGGTAGAGGAATAAGCCAAGAGACTTTCTTGTAAAATAATAAGACAGGAACAAAGAAGTTTAGCGGTACAGAAAGTTAAAGTGATGTAATTGACAGGAGCTGTCAACTCCGCGAGGCACCGGGAGGTACAGCGCAACACCAAAACGTTTATGGCTTGAGTCATCCCTGCTTTTACATGCATGCAAACTCACATATGGACACATACAAGTACACTGCAGCCGTACCTGACATCCACATGCTCGCACACCTCAGGTGCACTAAGCCTCGATGACTGCTCTATTAATTCTTCTGCTTGTCATTCCACAAACTCTGATTTAGACTTTGAATAAGCAGGCAGCCCTCTTACACAGCTCACTGTGAATTATTCAGCAGTCTGCTGCTGCTGCAACAAACAATTCACTCGCACATAAAATTTTCCAGACGTGAAACTAACTGCTGTCTCTTTAGATTGTATCTCAGCCCTTTACCACGTCATCATATAATGAAGTTTATTTTTGTCTGCTTTCAGCTAAGTGAAATTACACAACCCCCACTCCATGAACAATCAGAAATAAATTAAGAATGAATAATTCTTCTGAAAGACCTCAGACAGAAATGTAAACAAGCAGGAGGAAAATGAGAGCTGCTTAAACGTCACTGATGGAGAAAGACAAGTCCAGACTTTCTATGACCAAAGTCATTCATTTGTTCTCAGATCTTTGTGTGATCTTCTCTTAAACATAACTCATATTCTTCCTTTTCTCTTCTCTTACAGCTGTTTGGGTGCTTTCTGGCATGGGAGACCAGGAATGTGAGCATTCCCGCTCTGAACGATAGCAAATATATCGGAATGAGCGTGTACAACGTCGGCATCATGTGCATCATTGGCGCCGCGGTGTCTTTTCTGACGAGGGACCAGCCCAATGTCCAGTTCTGCATTGTAGCGCTGGTGATCATCTTTTGTAGCACCATCACGCTCTGTCTGGTCTTCGTTCCCAAGGTCAGTTTTTATAGGACAGAGAGGGTGTGTGTGTGAGCGTGGCTGAAAGACTCTGCAATGACATAAACTAGAGCTTTTAATTATCACTCAGCTAAGTCCTGAAAGCTGAAAACGCAGCGTAAACAGTTAGGTGTTGATTTTTTTTTTTGCACTCATGCAATTTTAGAGTGCGAGAGTGCAGCTGTGACTAATGCCCATAACTCCACTTTCAGCTAATTACGATGAGAACAAACCCAGACGCAGCCACCCAGAACCGCAGATTAAAGTTCACCCAGAATCAGAAGAAAGAAGACTCCAAGACCTCCACCTCAGTCACCAGCGTCAACCAAGCCAACACTTCTCGACTGGACGGCCTTCAGACTGATAACCACCGCCTCCGTATGAGGATAACAGAGGTCAGCCAGTTACAGCTTCTTTGTTTTCATCTTTTAACCATTCATCACCTTTCAGACAGGACAGCGATGCAGTGGGCACAAAGAGTAAATGTTCTGTTACACTTTAAAAAAGATTTCTTTGAAGATTTCTTCATCATTTTGGCAAAGTAGCATTTGCAGCAGTCAGTCACACCCAGACAAACCTTAATTTAGGTTCATTTCTGGCTGATAACCTCACAGTGTGTAAGATAGGCTGTCTGTGGATAATTAATGAAACCTTGGTGTGAGAATGTACTTACTTTAAGTGATCAACTGTAATACTCAATGAACTAACAGAACATTTTTTTCTGGGTAAAAAGTTGGACAAAGAGCTGGAGGAAGTGACCATGCAGCTGCAGGACACGCCGGAGAAAACTCCCTACATTAAACAGAACCATTATTCGGATGCCAACAACATTCTCAGCATACGCAACTTTACAGATGGCAAAGGTGAGATACTCGCTGCATGCTTTCATTTAGCCCTGGTCAACTACTGCCATACTGTTTTTATAGCTCTGTTTTTATATCTGTCTGACAATAAGCATTTGAGGCACATGGGAAATATCCCATATTAGTGAAAAATTGTTTCACTTACAGAACCATCTGTAGCAGGGGTGTCAAACCTAAAGCCAAGCAGCCAGAATCGTCCCTGATCCAGCCCACCGGACATTTTTGGAAAGTGTAAACGGGGGCATGTGTTTTATTTTAATTTTACAGCTTCTCCTAACAATAATGACCTTGCGCACAGCCATTCATACTACAGTAATGAGCTTTTGTTACTATTAACTGTAGAAATATTTTGTTTTTTGTTTTTTTAAATGTGTCCACAGTAAAATGAATGATTAAATAAATAAATAAATAAAATAGGGCGTTTTATAAGAATTTACAAAAAGTCTCTGCTGTATGATTACAGGACAGTTTGAGCAATGAGTTACCAAAACATTTTCTGTAATTTACACTGCAAAAAGTCAAGCTGACAGATTTCTTTGATTTACTACAGCAGCCTTTTTTTTTTATCATTTAAAAAAAACTGAGGTGCGCTGAGATGAAAGTGCACCACTTTTTCATATATTGAGAAATCTCAGAGATTGAATGTGCAGTTAAATGACTTTCCAGTGACAGAAAGTGGAGTTTGAGCGGTTTGGCCTATTTAGGATCAACGTAGGCTCTAAGCATCCGATGATGTGAAATGAGTTTGATATCCCTAATCTGTAAGTCACTTTAAGAGGCCACGCCTCTTTACACAGTGGTGCCACTATAGTGCATGAACTAGTTAGTTATTTAAAAAAACGAACATTAATCATGAAGCAGGAAATAAGCTATAGAGATCAAAACTGCTTTTGTTTAGTTCTGTTGTAATGTATGCACTTTGATATCATGTTGTGATCGTGCACTGTGCTAGTATCATTTTGTGGTTCCGTTGTGTTACACATTAGCGAGTGTAATTTACATTTTAGTGGTTTGTATCACAATTTCAGGACTATCATAAAATCCTGAACTGGCTTCAGTTTCAAAGTAATCCTCACATACGTTATCTAATACTAATTCTTTGCCACCGTTACGGTGCATTTCCATATTCAGTGGTTTTAGTAAAGGATTTTAATTCTGCTTTTAGAGCAGCTGGATGAAGGAATATCTTTCTTTTTTTCCCATTGCTGGAGCACCTGTCAGCACGAGGGACACAGGAGCATCTGTGACGTCTGTAATGAGTCATGAGATTAGCTACAGCACCTCAGTACACGTATGCTCCACTGCTGTTTGTCAAATTTAGCACATATTGTAGTCACACGTCATTCTCGCCTCACTTTCAAACCCTGGTGTACACTCGGTTTTATACCTAATTATTTCTTGTTTGGGGCGTACGGTAGTTTAGTGTCTGTGAAACAAAGTCGAGAACCAGATAAGAGTAAAGAAAAGTTTGAGAGCAGGTGAGGTGAGTCATCATCGGGCGAGACTAGTTTATGGAAACACGAAGAGCAAATCCTAATTTGCTGAAATATAAAGATGCATGTCCCATCAGTCCTCCAAACTTCTGCCTGTGCTGTTTAAACGATGCATGTATGGCAGACATTATGAAGTCTGCTGCCTCAAATTGAATCAGCGAATCGTTACAGCCCAGCAGCGTCGCTTTGCATTAGGCACCATTTTAAGAGTCGCAGAGTGACGCTGATGTACAGCAGCCGGATCCAGCGTGTCTGCTGCACACGCCAGCACAAAGCTGCTCTCAGGGGTGTCTAATGGATCTGTCTGAGCTCGGGAAGGTAAAAGAGCACAACAGCTGCGCTCATTCTGCCAATTGGGAGCAGAGCGTGTTGGAATTGTTTGAGAAGTTCCTCATCTGTGAAAGTTCATAGTTACGCAGTGAACTGATGGCTGTTAATGAGCACATTCACACAGAAATGTGTGTAATGCTTCTTTTTGTGTGTTTTAGCGTATTCTCTGCCCCTGCCTTTTGTGTTTGTGCTAAAAATAAGTGTACGCCCTCCTGTCTGAAACTAAATATAGTTTGGCTTTAAAATTACTTTAAGTTATTTATTGATATTATATGACGGTGCCGAGGATACAAGGATAGATTTTATATAGATATGTGATAGTGGCTGTTGAATATGGAGCTGTCAGGCAGGAGGAAAAGAAGATCACAGAGGAGATTCATGGATGTATATAAGGATGGCTTTGGCTATCGCAATTTTATTTATGTAGCACATTTCTTTGAAAACAGCAACTACAACAAAGCAAAGAAAATCAACATCTATTACGTGTCAGCCTGGATCAAAAAAAGTTTTGATTCTGTTTTTGAAAGTATGCAGAGATGTAGCTTGTTTCAGTGGTGGGGTGAGATGGAGGCAAATGGTCTGCTGTGGTGATCCCTAAAGGGAGCACCTGGAAGAAAAACACTAGTGGTGGCAGAGATGAAGCAGTTGGAGACCTGGACAAAGATCTCTGGTGGAAATGGAGTGGAGGTGGGTCACACAAATGAGACTGAACAAGAGCCAGGACAGAGGCTGATTGGTTCACAGAAAGTTACCCAAAAAATGATTGGGCCAGTGTGATGATGACAGAGTTACGTTTGACAGTGATGTAAGGAATAGAGTAGCAGCTTGAACACCCAGGAATTCAGGCAGATGAGTGGATACAGTGTGAATCTTCCTTACTGAGCTTATTTTAGTTTGTCTATTTTAGCATGCGTGGTTTCAAAGGTCAAATCAATGGATCCCACAGTGTAGTTCAATTCATAAAAATGCATCATTTTACCTGTTGTTTTACACTTGCTGAGGGAAAAAATCTGTCGAAATTGGAGGCAGCAGCTGGCAGCTGACATCAGGTTCAGTGTAATGAAGTAAAATTCAGATTGTGTGGGCTCATAAAACTGGGTCTATTTTAAGACACAGCCTTTTCTAGTGCTTCCTCGCTTATATCGTCAAAGGAGCCCAATAAATTAGATATGTCAAAGAAGATGTAGGTTATTGGAAATAATTTCTTTTAAACCTTTCAAAAATTAAAAGATGATCAAAGTATATATGAAAAAATAGTTTTCTCTAAATGAGAAAATATTTTTATGTTTGGGTTACAGCGTATCAGCTGCTGGGTTGCTGAAATTCTCTCTTATGGAGACAATAAGAAAGAGAGAGCGCGCGTAAGGCGCTGCTCACAAATGTCAGCCTGACACACGTTCTGACAATAAAATCACAGGTAGTTAAGCTTCCTTTAAAGATCATCGGCACATAAACTTTTCCCAGCTTCATTCTACTTATGCTTGACGGTCATCATCATCATCACCACTGGCTTCTAACTGTAGTCATCAGTATTCATAAGAGAGCTGGTCTAAATGTATTGGGGGCTGTGAATGATTGGCTGTTATAAGGGAAGAACGCTGTGTCAACAGCGATTACGCTCACTCACAAAGGGTGAGACGCGACACTCCACCTCTCCCTCGCTCTAGCTGTCTTCATGAATATGTAGAAGCACATGGCGATGCTGGAGAACACCAGGAGATGACAGTTAAGGTGCAGTTTTCTGACAGGTTGACAGCCATGGCCTGATTTTAGCATGATAAGTTAAATGCTGTTATGTATAGATTAACAGCACTGAAAGAAAGACAAAATATTTTATACTTTACAGTGTTTTTGTTTTGTTTTTTTACTTGTGGAATATTTGCGAATTTTCAGGCTTTAAATACCATTAAATTATTTTTTCATTGAAACATTTTCTTGCCCTATGATAGGACGGTACACAAGGAGTATTTGCCTGCTTTTCACCTCACAAGATCCAATTATTCCCGTTTGAATTAATTCTTCTCAGGTTTAAACTATTAGATATACATTTTCTTTTTCTTCCAGTCCCGTTTAAGAAAGAAGACGGCTCATGTGGTGCTACTTAATGCAGCGGGAGTGTTTTTCTCCCTGTTGTAAAGAGATAGCCTTAGATTACTGGCACTCACAAACAGTAATGTTTTGGTGGCTGTGTGTTTGGTGGTAGAGCACTTAAGCCTCAGTCCTCAGGGCCAGTGGTTTGAATCCTGGCATCTTCAGCTGGTGACTCAGTGCACTTGTTCTGTTGTGATATCACCCAGTCCCCACTTCTGAAATGAATCTGGTCCAAGTGTTAGCGTCCACTTTCAAAGTTTGAGCAAAGCAGGTTTGTTTTTTGCATCTCTGTCCAAAACATAGTCTGACTTGTGTAATTTGTCTAGCATGCAGATAGTTGAGCGAGAAATTTTTGACTAGTTTTTTTAGCCATTTTCACCTGCTCCTTTTGAACTAATCTGTAACGCTAGTCTGCACATCATGCAAAAGCGGTCTCTTCATACTGAATGTCAACACACTTGGTTTAACTTCTTAGTGTCAATGAAGCATATGCAGTGAGCATGGACATCTGAGCTGACATGATCCTTCACAGACTAACTTTGCTAGGTGTGTGTTGACATACAATACACACCTAGCATTAGCTGATTTATTAGCATTTGTTGCTATTTTTTGCACGGTTGGAAAGCCCAATGTTAGGACTGAAGGCCAATGCCTTATTTGAAATCCTAGTCATGTTCAACTTACACTGACAAAATATGAAAGTCCAGGTGACAGCCTGCAATTTTCTTTATTGTCTACACATGTTTTCATGCAGATGGAGAAAAGTCGATACTGAAGAACCACCTAGAGCAGAAACCACAGGCGCAGTGGGGCTCCATGGATCCTTCCAGAATAAACAGAGGTCCTCTCGAGGATATCAACTCACCAGAACAGTGAGCTCTCCCATTTCCTTAGCCCCTCTACTCCCGTGTCTCTCCCCTTTTTTCCCTCTGTCTTGTCAGCTTTCTCATCAGACGACATGTCACATGTAGCACAACCACCAGCAGCTCTCAGGCAGTTGCTCTGGCAACAGAGCCTTATGAAAGCATGGACTGGCCCTCTACTTTTCTCTCCCACGCAACGCACATACCATCAACCACCAACATGCATATCACGTCACAGAGTGCAAGTGTATTCTCCAAGTATGCTGAACGTCCTGCAGCTTACTTACAGCCGGACACACAAAAACACACATGTCCATTTTGCATGCATATACACGCAGGTAATTGATTTGTTTTCTCAACTTTTAAAGGAAGATGAACTCTCAAAACATTCAAATGCAGATCTGCATTCACTTATTATTCATAAGGCAGCAAAGCTGAGGGATGTCAACTTCATCAATGGGGAGGGGGGGGGGGGGGGGGGGGGGGACACTTCATGCATCATTGAGAAGTTTCCCTCCCACACACGTTTAACCAGAACCAGGAGAAGAATGCAGGATGTAGAGGGATGGATGGATGAAGAAAGCGGAGACAAGAGGCAAGGAGGATACAATGCAGAGGAGAGGGCAGTTACACAGAGAAGATGTTTAAAGAGAAAAAATATGTTTAGATAGATAAGAAAGGCAGAGATAAGAAGGAGGGGAGAAAGAAGAAGGTAGAGACTCGCAGAGGCTTATGTAACCACTGATTTACAGCCCGCATTGGAAGCAGCTCTGAAAATAGACAGGGAGGAGAACAGAAGTAAAGGAACACTTGGAGCTGTTCCCATGCCACATGAATGTTTGATCACATGGAGGGAAGAGAGATGAAGGGAGAGAAAGAGAAGAGAAAGAAGAGACAAATATAAATAAGTTACAAAAGAGTTATGAATAGAGAGAGATCGAGCTGTATAAATATTTTGTGGCATGAAAAATGCAGGGGTGTGTTATTGTGAAGTGTAGCACCCGTGTCCTATATGATATTCCAAAAAATATCCCGAAATTCCTTCATAAGCTGTTGTGTTTTCATCACATAAAGTAGAACGGGTCAGAATAACTGAAAAGGCCTGAGGACCATTAATATTTAAGTTTTCCTAATTAAGACATTTTACTACGTTTAATGCAGAACAAGCTTGAATCTTATTAGCCCCTCTTAATTTTTTACACAACCAAATGCTTATGTAACTTTCTTGAAAATGGCTGGCAGTGGCAATGGCTCTGGCGAGGTAGGGTGCAAACTGTCACACCAGGCGGAAGCATGAAATGTTCTTTTACGTCAGACGATCCCAGAAGCGACGGTGGAAAGAGGAACGGTGGATTAGGGGCTTAGTAAGAAGAAGAAGCTAGAGAGGAGGATGCTAAAGAATACACAGAAAACAATTAAAGAAATTGCTGAAGGCTTGTGGGAAGCTGTGCAATGCCAGATGCCAGTCTTTTATGATCCATCTTTTCTGTTCGCCATGTTCAGTTTCTCACTGTAACTTGATATGTGTGAAAGTGTGTAGCGAACATTTTAATAGTAAATCGAGCAAGACCACTGCATATGCCACTTCCAGACTGTGACAAAATTGTTGTATTGACAGCAACATCCAGCTCATATGGCCATATTGCTAAAACACAGCATTTTATTGAAGCCTTTCCAGGATCAGATCTGCCTGAAAGAGCTCCATTGCTAAAATTAATGAAAAATAAGATGCTTACTGCTTAGTGAGGAATTCAATTCCGTCACTAGCTTTATGGCTAATGTGTTAATTAATTTGTGGGGGAAAAAACTGCTGCGGTTGGTGCTGATAACCTGAGATGAACTGAATTTAGCTCTGCATATCCCATATGATGCTCAGATAAATCATGCAAGAGGAATCACTAAAAGCAGATGAAGTGCACTGTCCGGGGCACAGCTGCGAACGCACATTTGAACTTACAAAGACACTAATTTGCAAATGACAAATACTGACTCGGAACTCTGGCAGAGGGTCAGCAAGAGTAAAAATGGGGTAAATTCATTATTAGAAGCAAAATGATCCAGCCCTGGTTAGATTTATACAACAAAGCGATCCAACGTGATAGACAGACACATTGGTTCTCATTTATTAATATCTGTTCTTATCCCGTGCAGAAAACGGCTTACGCAAAATTACCATCAGATTTATGAAACGTATGTTCTCACCACTGTGGGTATGTCAGTAAATCAGAATCATTCTGAACCAACAGACTTGTGCAATCTGCATACAGCCTGATTATCGTCTCCATACTGCTACGCCCTGATATTTCTATATACGGAAATACATTTACCTTCAGGAAAAGACAAGAAATTGGTGACGTTGCGAGACGTTGCGAGAGAGAACCCTGCACTTCTGAGGCAAGAAAGAAACAGAAAGTCTGACTAAAGAAACTGAAACAGCTGTGTACAAAGAAAAGGCACAGCTCTACAAAGAGTTTCCATGAGATTCCAAATAGCATTTCCCCAGAGACACTCACTGTGACTCATGTGGGAGAAAAGCAAACAGATTACAAGAAAAAGAAGAAAGCAGGTGGAGGACAAGGAGCGTGTGATCTGTCAGCCCGAAATAACAATTTCAAGTCAGTGAAAAAAAAAAATCCACATTCTTCAGCATCCATGGGATATGCAAAGAAATTATATTGTAAGTAATGACAAGAAAAGAAAGAGCAGACTGCTGACTATAACATAATACTTCAGTAAATGTGCTGTAATCACTGACATTGTTCCTTTCCTTCTCTATCTGCAGCATACAGCGTCGACTGTCTTTGCAGCTGCCCATCCTCCATCATGCCTACTTACCTTCCATAGGAGGGGTAGATGCTAGCTGCACCAGCCCTAATGGCAGCCCTGGTTCGAGCCCAAGGCACAGACACATGCCCCCCTCCTACCGGGTAATGGTCTCTGGCCTGTGAGCTTCATTCACTCCCCCACCTGGCTCTTTGCAGAGGAGACATATGTGATTCTTTTTTTCTACAATAGACTGATATCATCAGCGTAAGTGCGTATTTTGTCTCGGATCAAGGAGGACAGGGAGAGAAGGGAGGGGGGGAGGGGGGTTCACTCTTCATACCTCTTCACCTTGGTCTTCTTGTAAACTGATATCCTCAGTCAGGATGGGGTATGAGGAGACAGAGTGAGCACTGGATGACCCTTAAAAACTCCTTTAATTAACATCCCCTTGTCCATTTGCCCCCCCCCGCCTGCCTAGGCATATACACATATGCACAGTCAAACACAGATAGGCTATATACAAATACACACACATGCACAAATATAGCGACACCCCAATAGCTGTGGTGGACCAACCCTAATGATGTGTAGCCTTATCTGCTTCAGAGGGGATTGTCTGTTTCTGTTCCTAATCTGTTGTATGTATGTGCTCGCAGCAACACGTAAGTTTGTCATCTAACTTGAGTATTTCACTGCTTCAGTGACTGGATAATGGTTTGGAGATGAGGAATCTGCAAAATCCAACAAAAGGAAATCATCAAATTTACTGCTTTACCCTTTCCCAATCTTGTCCAGATATGTAAATATCATCATTTTTAACATTGATGTACTGTAAGCTTTGTATATGCTGTGAATGGACAATTAAGTTGGTTCTAAGCGTGAGGCTTATAACAGAGGCAGGTAGGCATGACAATTTCAGATGAAAAGCGTATAAAACATGGCATCCTACAAATTAGACATATGTATGAGAGATATAGATTTTTGTGTAACTGTTAATCAATTAGCTTGTGGGCAGCAAAGTAAGATACATCAAAGTCTGAGTCACCAAATATCAAAATGCACCAGTGCCCATTTATTTGAAATTTAAACAACTTGGTTCTTTTTTTTTTTTTATTTTGTTTTTTCCACTTTGCTTATCTGTACCGCTGTTTTTTGTTTTCATCAGAGATTTCACATCAGACTTTGCATAAGCCTTCATATTTTACAGTCTGCTCAATATGTCTTCAGAAAGCATGTTATACAGAATATCAGTGCTATGCCTTTTTAAAAAGTCTCAAAGGCTGCGTATGTTAGAAAATAGAACGCCATGAGAGTGTTCCACAGATGTCGTTTATGTGTGTTAATACGCCAAGAAGTGCACACGCAAAGACACGCTCATATGAGAGCGCCTCATGAGATCGGGTGCTTTTCAGACACTGCTTTAGTGACGGGCCTGGTCTTATTGATCCCCACAGATTGGTCTCCATAGACTGTTAAGATGTCCGTCCGATCTAGCCCTTACAGCTAACCGGCACAGTTAAGGGCGATGGGGGAGTCAATGGCACAAAAAAAGGCACAAGACTCTGAAATGAATAAAAAGCTGCTTTGTCAGAAGAGATCAAACTCGAGAAGTGATGGTGGAAAGGATGTAGGTTTTCCGGTTCCACAGCTAGTCTGGATTAAGCGGGCTGACCTGAATTTCCATGAGTGGTAGTAAAGACAGTAAACACAAGGGAGTCTCAAGTAATAAGCCCCTACCGACTGTAGCTTACAGTTCCAAGACGGTGATGCCGCCACTGCTGGACACAGTGATACAGCACAGACACAGGGCTTTCTTCACAGATAATATCGAGTGTCATGAAAACCCACTTCACACTTAGCAACAGTGAACATACCTCGGTTGCTATGGAAATGTAATGTTCAGTGCCGCTGAACCGCATTGAGCACAACGGTCATCGACAGTTTTTTGTAAAACTTTCCTCATGCAGGAGAAAAGCAAGTAATGACTCCGGACAAACAAAGGACTTTTTTATCGAGCGTGAGAAGGTTTGTCCTCAGCATATTGTTTCACCATTGGTGTCTTGGTTTTTAGTTTTTAAGGCGTTTGTTGAGCGCTGTGCCTGTTGTCTTATATTGTAGCCTGCAGGACCCACAGTACATACACAGTGTGGTAAATGCGCTGACCCACAACATTGGCCGCACATCTGTAAAGTGTACAACGTGTCATAGATTAATTTCAATTCCATGCCTCGGTGAACGGGACAGTTTGGGAGTACTTGGCAAATACTCCACCTCAGCTGGAGTGGATCTCTCCTGCGACCGAGTTGGAGCAAGAGACAACCAAGCAGGGACCCGCCTGCTATGGGGACATATCACGGTGACTCCCCCCCTATGAGAGCTCCTCCCCTTCCAGCTCCTGCTTAGTACAGGAGCAGGAAAAACCCTGAGCACAGATACCCAAGGAGTCACAGCTTCTCCTGCACCTTTGCCAACCAGAGAATCACGATCACTTGACAAGTGAGTGAGAGACATTGTCAGAGGGTTGGTTCTTCCTTCAGGAGATAAAACAAACCAACCGCACATTTTATATATTACATTAAATGTGATTGTGTACAATTTGCTGATACCCTGATGATGGTGTCCATGTATGGAATATTTGGTATTTGGCTTTCTCAAGACGGCATGAAATAAAATGTATAATTCACAGAGTTACCTCTGTTTTTGCAACTGTTGTGACAAATCCACTCTGTAGTTTCATCCTCTCACCTGCGATTTGGTTTTACGTGTATTTGCTCATGGATTTAGGTTCTCTTAACCTGTTTAATCAGCTCACACACGTCAATGCCAAGATTCTCAGTGGGTAAACTCAACATCATCATATCGAATATGCTACTGGTTTAGCAACAATTCACCGAGGGCAATAAAGTGAAAGTAGTAGCAAACGATCAATCTTAATAAACCACTCCTGGCATTTACCAATTTATCAAATTACTTTTTTTTCCTTTTAGTCCATTCAAAAATACCAAATGCAGATCATCAGTTGTTGTTCGATATATTTTGTAAGGTGCCCTGATTTTTATTCTTTTATGAACCATTTCAATTCTTTTGAACATGAATGAAAAATTGTTCAGCAGATGCAATCGTGGAAGGTCAAGGGCTCATAAATTCCTGTAATGAATAACATCATGCTGATGATTTGTATTTGCCACAGGTCTTTTAAGTTTGAAGATCAAAGTGACATGTACGTATATATATTATATCGTTGTATGTGTCATCATCAGGGTTTCTGGAGAACACAAAACATACATGTCCAAAAATATAGTAATATGACAAATATATTAAGTGGAACAACACAGAGGTCCATACTGTTACTGTTTTGTCGGTTTGATATGTGGTATCACATGGCATTAAGTTCAATTAAGAGTTTAAAATGATAAACAAAACCTATGTTAAATGCAACATGTTTAAGAGGGGCAATAAATTGTTTTCTTATTACAGAAAGAATAGAGAACTATATATATGTATATGTAAAGATCTTTACGTACATTTTCATTTTTACATAGGAAAATGTTTCACAAAATGCCACAAGGATACTTGGAAGTCATTTTTTTTAATTTACAGTATCTGTAACTATGTTATGTACAGATGAGGTCTAGATATGAAGAAGTTGTATAAAATAAGTATCACACTTGGAACACCTGAACATTTTTGGAGCCATTAGTTGTTATGGGGGGGGACTTTGGAGAAAAAAAACATTCTTCTTTTGTTGTCTGAATGTTATGGACAGCCTTTACTTTTCACATCATCATTAAATAAAGTGAGACCGAAAATCATGTATTGGTTGTTTTTATTTTCGTGCATGTCTTGGATGTGGTACAATTACAGTTTTATGGTACAATTTTGATTTAAAGATCAGTGGTGAAATCAGTTTATGCTTTTAGAAATGCTAGAGATCCAAAATACAGGTTGGGCCATTTATATGGCTACACCGTAACAACATGGGAATGGTTGGTGATATTAAAGTCCTGTTTGTGGCACATTAGTATATGCGAGGGGGCAAACTCCTCAAGATGGGTGGTGACCATGGTGGCCATTTAGAAGTCGGCCATCTTGGATACAACTTTTGTTTTTTCAGTAGGAAGAGGGCCATGTGACACATCATACTTATTGGTAATGTCACAAGAAAAACAATGGTGTGCTTGGTTTCAACGTAACTTTATTCTTTCATGAGTTATTTACAAGTTTCTGACCACTTATAAAATGTGTTCAATGTGCTGCCCATTGTGTTGGATTGTCAATGCAACCCTCTTCTCCCACTCTTCACACACTGATAGCAACACCAGAGAAAACTACAGAGTCCGACATTGTTTTGGCAAATTTACACACCGATTCAATATTTATTTTATTGACGTAACTGGGTGTCATTACTGCCGACGTGAATTATAATTTTACAGAATTTACGTTTACCCTTAGCCAGCAGTTTTAAATTTCCCTCAGTGTCGCCTGCTCTGGCCCCTGGAAAACAATTGGCTATGGTTGCCGGTGTCTCTAGCTTCACATGTCTGAGAATAGAATTGTCAATTACCAGAGTTTGATCCCCGGCGGGTGTGTCGCCGAGTGGGGAAAAACGGTTAGACACATGAACAGGTTGGTGGTGTACCTGCAGCTTCTGTTTAAGACTATGCTTCCTCCTTACCGTCACCCAGCCGTTCTCTTTCCCCTGCTGCTCGGGGTCTGCCGGGGCCTACGCTACCTTCGGCTGCACCGCCTATAGGGGCCTGGCTAGCTACAGGTGTATCAAGGGTGTGAAGCCGAGTCTCCAATTCAGTAATCCTGGCCTCCAGAGCTGCAAAGAGGCTACATTTATTACAAGTATCATTACTGCTAAAGGAGGCCAAGGAGTAACTAGATATCTGACACAATGAGCAGGAAAGTGCAGGAGGAACAGGTGAAGAGGCCATGCTGCTAGCGAGTCGGCTACAAGCTAAGCTAGTGAAACAGTAAAGACACAGTGAGTGAATACTTTGGCAATAAATTAAGGAGTGAGTACACAGAGAGTGTGCTTTGGATGAAGCACATGAAGATTATACTATGAAAAAAGAAGGTATCTAAATGTGTTTAATTAAATTGCTATGCAGATAAGCTACTCAAACACACCACTGTGTGTTGGAACAGGAACAGGGAGTGATACCCTACCGCAGAGAGAGCGAACACCAAGTGACAGCCAGTGTGTAGCCACCACAAAACACAGGATCTTCCTAAGTAGATCCTTGAGTAGCCACCTGGCCAGGAAACAATAGGTGCAAACACTAGTTGGCGACCTGTTGACCATGTACCCCGCCTCTCAACCCATGGAAGTTGGGATAGGCTCCAGACCCCTCCACACGACCGTGAATTGGACAGCGGGAAGAAGATGGATGGTTTCTTTAGTTCACTCATGGCCAAGAGTGTTATTGCCAGCGGAGCTGTGATTCAGAGTAATTTCTACCTATAGACAGCAAAAGTCAAATGTTGGGTAATGAATGTGCCTTTGAAGCTAATGTTATAATTACTAATAGCTATTAACCTTATGAACAGAGCTTGTTCTCCAGAATTAAATATATATTGTTATGTACATCAGGCTGTGTGAACGGTGACCCATGCTGTCGTGCATTTAAAAAATGACATTTTCAGTCAGTATTGTGCGATTTAGTAATATGTACTTACAATTTCTTAGCTAATAGCTAAGCTAAGCAATTATGTTGCTCATAGCGTTACACTTATCAAAAATCGCTCTGATGTTCATTACATACAGAAAACAAAACCTTACTGCCTTTGCTGCACATGGTTTGGACTAGATACAAACAGAATAACTTTAATTGCGAAGAAATAAGAAATTGCTGGTATTTCTTCCATCTCCTCCAGTGAATAGTCAGTAAAATGTAAGAACTGCATGTTCATAATAAATAACTAATAAAATCTCCCTTTTACTAAGGGTGTTCAATTCGTCACAGTAGGAAAGGCATGGGGGTGAACAATTAGTTGCAATACTGTGTCAGTGAAACACTTAGCATACACAGAATTAGCAAAAAAGGCCAATACCACTGTTGTGAAGACAACTGCAGAAACCTCAGCACTGCAGATACAGCAAACATTCAATTTGATTCCAAAGCACAAGAAAGTGTGGATGTGATACACTGGCCAGTCAACATCAAGGCTCTTATTGGCATGCAAAGGGCCCACAGTGAAATCTGCTGTCCTCAAACATGAAAGCAAAGTGCAAAGAATAAATGTACAAAGAAAAGTCTTGTACACTGAGTTTGATAAATAATTGAACCGTGAGAAGAAACCCAGTGGCACACAGGATGAAGGAGAGTGTGTTACTGACAGGGTCACAGTGTGTTTGTTTTTGCATTTGCATTTATGACTCATTTAAATAAGCTTGTTTATCATTTGCAAATATTGAGCCTGAACATGGTTGCAGCATTGTGCTCCACACAGAGAACCAATAGAGCAGCCGGTTGCGACTGTGGCTGACTGCATACCATGAACTGACTGTTCTACACCGAGTGCAGCCTTCATTAAGTCTAAATTAAGTCATTAAGTCTAAATGTGAAAAAGTCTTGCCTTCACTCTGCGGTCCATCTCATTCCAAACCATCTTGACTTGTTTTAAGTCAGGTGACTGTGGAGGACAGGCCATCTGGCCCAGCACTCCATCACTCTGCTTCTTGGTTACATAGCCCTTACACAGCCTGGAGGTGTGTTTGGGGTCATTGTCCTGTTGAAAAATACCACAGCATCCTGCCACTGCAGGAGCCATGTTGGTTCACTGTGCTTTCAATTTTGAATAAATGCCCAACAGTGTCTCCAGCAAAGCACCCCCACACAATCACACCTCCATGGTGGGAACCATGCATGCAGAGATCATCCGTTCACCTGTTCCACATCACACAAAGACACAGTGGGTGGAATCAAAGATCTCAAATTTGGATTCATCAGACCAATGCACAGATTTCCACTGGTCTAATGTACATTTCTTGTGTTTTTTGGTCCAAACAAATCTCTTCTGCTTGTCGTTTTTCCTTAGTCGTGGTTTCTTAGCAGCTATTAGACCATAAAGGCCTGATTCGTGCAGTCTCCTCTGAGCAGTTGATGTAGAGATGTGTCTGCTACTGGAACTCTGTGTGGCATTTATCTGGGCTGGAAGTGAAAACCATCTTAGGGAACTACATCATGAAGCTCACTTAGAGAAGGCCCAGGGTTTGCAGTGCTGTTAACAAAGGGTGGCTACTTTCAAGAATATAAAATATAAGAAATATTTAGAGTTATTTTTTATTTGCGACATGATTCCATATATCTTTATTCATATATTTGATGTCTTAATTATGTATCTACAATGTAGAACGTAGTAAAAATAAAGAAAAAACAATAAATGAGAAGCTGCGTCCAAACCTTTGACTGGTAGTGTATGTAGACATAATTTAGGTTTAATTCACCCAAGGCTTCACTTTTCCCCTCTGAAAAGGGTACTGTGCAAAAGTCTTTGGCCAGTGCTCATATTTTGATATTTGTTGCTTCCAGGCAGAAAGAATTTTTTTAGATTTTTTAAAGTGGTTTTCCAAAATCTTTTGAAGTTTTTCTTTGGACACCAGTTGCTTTTTCACTGATTTTCAGCCCAGCCATTGCAGTTGATATTTTCAGAGGGATGAAGGATTGAACTGGTGTTGTGTCTAACAGAATTTAGATATTTTTAATTTGTTTTTTAACTTGTTTCTTTAGGGACTTTGTTACTAGTGGAATGTCACAGAAACACAAAATTTGTTCTAATTTCTTCAGCTGAATCTATTAAAAATACCAGCGATAACATAGTCCGACAAGTATAAAATAGTATGTTGGCACCAACAAGGTGATTCACAAAGAGGTATTATATAAAACCTTGGCATATCTCAGCATGATGTGGAGTGTGTCATGAGAGCTCCATCTGGCCCTGTAGTTAATGTATTGTTAACTGAAGCCTCATCAGAAAATGGTGTCAGTGGCTGTCAAGATGCTTTCTCAGTTAAGTGAAACAAGGCTGAGGTATGCCAAATTACAGAAGAACTGGACCGAAAATCAGTGGTAACCTGAAACTAAAATATATAGAGGAGGTCAGGAAAGACATGCAGCAGCAAGTGTCTACAGCCACCTGTAAAACACGGTGGAGGCTCTATCATTGATTGGGGTTTATTTCAGCCAGTGATGTTTGGGATCTTGTCAAAAATGATGAAATTATGAACACAAAAAGTACCATCTGAATTTGTTCCACCCTACAACATCATCTGAAGGCATCTGATTGACAAGTGCTTCATTTTTCAGCATGACAACGATCCATAACACACTGCCAATCCAGTAGAGGCATATCTGGATAGAAAAACGCACAATAAAACACCATCAGTCAACGATTGGCCCATCCAGAGCCCAGACCTTAACATTATTGAAGCAGTGGGGAAGAGAAAAAAAAGACAGCCAACAAATAAAGATGAGTTTTGACCTTCAAGACTAGTTAAAAGAATTACAAGAAAAGTTGCATAAGAGTGTTTGGGCTGTGTTGAAGAGCAGAGGTGGTCTTATTAAATATTGACTTAGAGGCACTTTAGAATTGTACAAACTCTTTTTTTTTTTTTTTGCTTTACATGAAATATTTACATGTATGTTTGGACTTTTCAATAAATCACTGAAATTTAAGGAAATGGCTCACAACTTTTGCGTAGTATTGTCCAATGGACAAATGCTGGTTAAAAACTCTGTTTCTGATGCTGTTGAACTGTTAGCCACTAATTTACAAAAAATAACCTGTGGATTGTGTGAGTACTCTACTTTATAGAAAATCCCAGATTAACATGGAAAATGATTTGAGTAGATCCAGAAATCTAAAATTCTAATTTAAACATCATGAATGCTTAAAGACCATTTTAGTTTTTAGTATTGATCATGTAAAGATCAATACCGCTCTAGGAAAAAGCTATGGAGTGCTAAGTATTTAACTTCATAGATTCTAGCATGTGAACCTTTTTAGTTCTTGGAGAAAGTCTAGCAGTGTGCCTTGACCCTTACTAGGTAGTGTCCAGATAAAGAAGTGGTCCTGTTCTTCTAAATGTTGCATGAAAGCAAAAGCTGCATGTGTGCAAAAATAAATTGTAACTCTTCCTTTAATTCTCAGATGAGATAGATTTTCAAAGGCCTTTACAAGAAAACTGATAACTTTGCAATAACTATAATTGTTTTTCAGGGAACGTAGCAGGACATCAAGTGATCAACTGATGAATTGATGAATCAAGCTTTTAAATACAGCAGATGTCTGTTCTGCTGCTTACTGATTCAGAGATATCCACGCATTTCACAGAAAGGCTTTGGCAGGAAGACATGCTCCAGTGTGTGTAAATGCTTCATGACCTTCTCTCTTGTCTCAGCGGGATCGTGCTGTGCAAATGGAAGACAGATTGATTAAGTTGACCTAAGTGTCAGTGGAAGGGAAGCGTCTATGTATCCTCCTTCGTGTGATGGCTCCATTGCAGAAATTAAGCCTGGCTGCAGAATAAAATGGAAAGTATGCAAGCCAGTACTCTATCCAATTTATCGAACTCGTGCACACACATTAATATCATTGATCTAAAGATTGTAATAGAGAGGGACAGATACAGAAGAAATCATGTGGTTATAGCGACCGTGACGTCACCCACGAGTTTACAAAGTGAGCGTCATAGTGTATTTATAGATGACTTAAAACCAGCAACTAAACCCAATAGGAATTTGTTATTGAGGTCAATAATCAAGAAAAGAGTGAGTAAATTTCTTCTATGAAGTCTATTTTTCAGTCAGAGGTGTCGCCCTCTGCTGGTCAGACAATGCAGGATTAAGGCAGTTCACTTTTGAGACTCAAAGCCTACATCTGCCAAAGTGATAAGGACATTGGGACATATTGTCCTGATCATAATCACTTTAATGACCCCCTGACATTTCATCTGGTTCTACCACGAGGTGACATTTATAGCCTAGAGTGAAATTTCTAAACAACTCTTCTGTCTAGCATTGTCTGTTCAAATGTTCAGTCTGTCTGGCACTTTGGTTTAGGACATTCCCATCAGCTTTAATCTAATTAGCAGATGTTAACATGCTGTGATAGTGGAGGCAGGCTAAACTATATCAGCTTAAAATCAGAATGTTGCCATTAGCCCCGAGTTACCAAGGTACAGCGGAAGTACTTGACTCTTAACTATTGAAGTTTCATCTCATTTTATGTACAGCTGAGAGCTCTGATAATTAATTTACTTATATTAAGCGGTGAGTAAAAATCAAAGGGTAGTTATTTTTTACTTTTTTTTTCTCCAAAGTCCCCAAATCTGTTCAATTCAATGTTATATTTGACATAGTACCTATTTACAACAACAATCTCCTCAAGCAGCTTTATGTTGTAAAGCAAAGACCCTACAATAATAGGGAGAAAACTCCAACAATCGGATGACCCCTTATTAAGCAAGCACTTGGCGACAGCGGGAAGGAAAAACTCCCTTTTTACAGGAAGAAACCTCAATGCTCAGATGTGCAAATGCAAGAAATTCCTAACTAAGATTGACCGAAAATAAAAGCTTTAAACCTTATCTTAAAAGAGGGTGTCTGTCTACAGTTCAAACAAGGAGCTGGTTCTATTGAGGATGAGACTGAAAACTGAAGACTCTGCATCACATTCTACTTTTAAACACCCCGGAGTATTTTAATTTGATTCTAGATTTAAAAGGGAACCAATGAGGAGATGCTAATACGGGAAAAATATGTTCTCTCTTTCTGGTCCCTGTCAGTAATCTTGCTGCAGCATTTTGGATCAACTGAAGACTTTTCCGGGAACTTTTAGGACAACCTGATCCATGCATTTATTACCTAGAAGTAATAAATGCATGGACTAAGTTTTCAGCATTATTCTGAGATGGGATGTTTAGAGATATTGTGCAAATGCAAGAAAGAAATCCTAAATATTTGTTTAATATGCACATTGAAGGACATATCCTGGTCAAAAATGATTCCTCACAGTGTTACTGGAGGTCAAAGTAATGCCATCCAGAGCAACTATCAGGTTATGTATCTAAGGTTTTTAGAACTAACTACAATAACCACAGTTTTATCTGAATTTAGAAGCAGGAACTTAGAGGAGAGAGCGACCAATTCTTTCGCAAACATCGTAAAAAAATCTGTAGAAACACCTGCATGCCTGGGTGTTTGATTTTATACAGTTGTGGTCGTGGAAGTGATTGAAAACCTGAATTTGATTACTTGGATGGATGAATTAATACTTTTCGCAATATAGCGTAGAACAGGTCCTAGCACAGAACCCTGTGGAACTCCATAATTAGCACAATTGTGAGAACAGGGCTATTTTACATCCTATTAGACGTAATAGACTAAACATTCAAACCACTTTAAATTGGATTTTGTAATAATTATGTTTGGATGTAATGTCTGTATTTACAGAATTTGATCAATCTGTAGCCCACACCCATTGGCAACTAATTTCAAGTGTACCTCTCCATAAAAACCAATTTTTCTTTACTTTGAGGCGGGAAAATATATCAGTACCCTCAAGCAAACACACTAAGACATGACCTATTCAGAAACTTCGCCAAGTAAACAGTAGATACACTCTGCGCAATATTATCATTTAGACTGTGTAAAAAATAGTCATTAAAATCTGTGATTATTTGCCTGGGAGAACAGACTGACACCAAAGCATAATGATATAATCATCCCAAGTATTCCCCTGTTCAGTCCCTTTTTTAAAGCACTGGTCCTGAAGTTTCTTATTGGTTTATTTACTGAGTGAATGGTCACAATTTCTTTTAATTTTTTCCATTAATCTTCAGCATTAAAGGCTTTCTAGGTGATACTTTTAATCTGTCTATATTATATTATGGCAATCCACCTCAGATGAGTGATCAAGGACACGCTGGAGAAAACGTGCGCATATATGCCTCATGCATTAGTATGCTAGGCAGAACATTTAAGCCATAAGAGCTCTTACAACAAATGTGTTCTTGAAAATCCTTAACAAGATAATCTCTCATATTTAAATGGAAACATAGTGATAATGATTTAATTATTACATTATGTTATATATGATGTAGAAAATCTCTCGAGAAATGGCCGCCTTGTCCCAAAACCTCTTTTTACTTTTGAAAAACAGCCATTTCCTGGAGGAGCAGTGTGTAGCCTGGGTTGACTGATGCCTCTGCATTTACCAGGATATGTGATTAGAGGGAGAGTTATGGCCAGTAGTTACAGTCTCCTGCAGATACATTTATGGCTAACATATAATGACGGCACACCCGGATGAGCTCACAATAAATCCGTGACATGGAATTCTCCTGTCCTTGAGAATTCAGTTCTGATCCTCATTGGCCAAAAGCAGATGTAGCCTAAATCAAAATCTGGGTTCAAAACTAGCCCTGTTTAGATTTATCCATCCTTTTTTACCAGCATTTTAGCAGGTCATTTTTTGATTTGTGAGGTTGTGAAAAAAGCTCCATTAAACCTACAGTATTGTCCGTGACTACCATACAATACGATGTTTTCCAAAAAAAAAAGGGTGAGAGAAGAAAAAATACAGATAAAAACTAGTTTGGTGAACACAGTGGGGAGTTTTTCTACTAGAGAGCAGGATTTTACACTCAGAAGTTTGTGGAAAACCAAAAACAGATACAAGTCAGAAATGTCCAGCCTATTACACCACCGACCAGAATCCAGGTGTACAGTGAAGGTAACAGTTATCGCTGAATTTGTAAGTTTACTCACAAAGAAACTAACAGTCTCAAAGGTTTACGATAGCTGAATATTAATGGAGAGAGACAGAAACTGATCGTCTACAACCTAGCAGGAATTCTGACTCTCACAGATTGGCCAGCAAGAAACTTGATGAGAAGGTGACAACTGTTGGTGAGATTATTCAGAAACAGAAGAAATATAAAATGACCTTCAGTCGCTCTCAGTCTGGCGAGCCCATAAGGCAAGATCTCGCCTCATGGGCTGAGGATGATCATGAAAGGTGGTGGTGGTGGTGGAACAACCCAAAACTACATGGGAAGAGCATCGGCGTAACTTTGTGCTGAACTCCGGGGCGGTCAAGATCTCTGTCTAAATAAATCTGGGTAAATTCCCAGATGATTAAACATGCAACTGTTTTGCTGGTAATACCTGAAACGAGTAAAGAAAATCAACAGAATATTTACGCAAGATAAATTATAATTTTATTGGGGGGGGGGGCTTATATTGGTTGGGTCTGATTATTGGCGGAGTCATAACCCCCCCCTAACCCCCATGGAAATTACGCCCCTGGGGAAGAGCTTGATAATGATTTGAAGCCACTTGGGACCACAGAGACCAAGAACACCACTGGTAATACACAACACCATAATGTACTGAAATCTTGCAGTGCCCGCAAGGTTCCCCTGCAGAAGACGGCACATGGTGCTTGTAATGTGTTTTTTTTTTTTGTTGTTCATTTTGTTGCAAATTACCAAACTTACAAATACAGCAGGGGATCAATTATTTCACCCACTGTGCTTGATGATGACGTGGCTGTAGCTCAGGAGGTACGAGGTCACATACTAATCGGAAGGTTGTTGGTTCGATCCCTGGCTGCTCTAGTATGCATGCCGAATATCCTTGAGCAACATACTAACCCTAAATTGCTCTCTAATGCATCCATCCATCAAATGTTAGAAAGCACTTACGTAAGGAAAAAACAAAAAAACAGACAAAAGTGCCTGTGTGAATGGATGAAAGAGACAAGTTGCATAAAGCGCATTGAGTGCTCAGCTAGAGAGGACAACCATTTACCATGAGAACAGCCCGGCGACAGACAATCTTACCTGGTTTCATTTCACGAGAAAGAAAAAAAAAAAACTCCTCGAAACATGCTAAAAACTTTCCATCATTTTTTCTAAGTCAAATTTTGGACTTCCTTTGTAAAGCACTTTACTGTAATTTTTCACAAAAATATGTTGAGTGCACTGGATTACAGAATGCCTGCAAGGTAGGAGAAATCTATTAAAAAGTCAAGAGACAGCAGCAATATTTGCAAAATGGTCATCTTTAATACACTCACGTTTCCACAGAGGATAAAAATGTGATCCCTAGTGTCTAGCAGTCATATATCATTGCTGCGTACTGGACTGCTTGCACACTACCTATACACATACGTGACATACATGAAAGACATTTAATCAACTGATCCCAAGGCACAAACATGCAACACAAGCCCTGCCTCTGATGGCACTCAGAATTGAATTGTTCCTTCAAGAATACAGTTCGCCATGCCAATGGTTACTTGGATGACCTGTATAAATACGCAGTCTGTATAGAAATCCTGCTGAGTCTTCTTCTTTGAATCTAAAACACTTTGAAGTGTCTAAGCAAAATACCGCCCAAAGGTCATGGTGTTTTTACCATCTTGCTTCCACCCATCAAATCCGTTCAGCTGTGTGCAGACAGACTGCAGGGCATGTGTGCTGTGGGTTTGTCCTGTGACTGACCCATGACTTAACTGGCTGTCACAGGGACTGCATGGCATGCCAGCAAGCAGCTGTGGCCTCGGTGCCTCAGTTAGGCCTGTGGCCCTCAGTCAAAGTGTCTCTCTGGGTGTGAGAGACATAATAGTGTCAGTGTTGGTGGTGCTAAAGAGCCCGTTTGTTGATGTTGAAGATTTTGACAGAGTGGTCGGCACTGGCGCTGGCGAGCTGGACCCAGGAGCTCTCCTCCTCGATTTCACTCTCTCCATCACCCTGTCCATCCTTCTTGCCATTCCCCCGACCTGCTCGGCCAGTCTTGGGCCTCCAGCGGAGCCGTTTTACTGCCAGAGTGTGGCTTTGTCTGTGAGAGGATGTGTGATGAAAGGAGACAACAGAATACTTGTCTGGATGACAAAACAAGCTTTCAGACAAAATCTACACAACTGACATCCCATCTATTTTACACTAAACCATAATTTTTCTGTTAAACACACAACACAAAAACTTTGTTTGGTATATTTTGCTACACCTGGGTTTGACCATCTTTTCCCTTCACAACTACCTTAATTGTTCTTGGCAAAGATTCAGCAAGGTGTTTAAACAATCCTCAGAGGTCATATGAGTAATGTGGTCTCATTCTCATGTTTAAGAAACCAGTTTAAGATGATTTGAGCTTTGTGACATGGTGTGTTATCCTGCTGGAAGCAGCCATCAGAAAATGGGTACACTGTGGTCATAAAGGGATGGACTTGGTCTGCAACAATAGGCAGTTAAGTAGAAACAATGCTCAGTGGTTCCAGGGGCCGTAAATGTGGCAAGAAAGTACCTTTGATTTGTATTTATATTATTATAATACATATTAAAGTTCTTTTGTTATATGTTGTTCATTTTTACCTGCAGTAACCAATGAATTTTCCAACTTATATATCATCTTAAAATATGAAAAAAAAGGCGTATCTGAGGTGTGACTTCCTGATACAAAGACTGTGCAACCTATCTTGATCTTTACAGACTATAGTGGCATAGACCAGTGTGAGATAAAACATCGACAGAACCAAAATTAAGGTACCGGTTGATGCCATCTGCATCTCCTCTTCAAAAGGAAGCAGACATAATCTCCATCACACTTATCTAATTTTTTATTATTATTATTATTTAAATGGTAAATGACAGAAAGCTTCTGGTTCTCAACAGCAATCAGAGTGAAGACCTACAACTGACACTGTGATGAACCTCAGATCGACTGCATGTGTGCAGTAAGGATACGAGGTGTCTGTTTCTCTGCAGCAGCTCCAGTCGTCTCCTGCAGGCTCGCTGCCAGGGCTCCACCTGTACAGCCGGATCCTGCCACACTCCAGGCCAACTGCAAGCAGGTAGCTGCGGAAAGTAGGAAGGAAACACAACAAAATCGAACTTCAGAGCAGACCTCGTTTTCCTTTGCTCTGACCTAGATGTCTTGAACCAGTACTGTCACTCTTCGCTACAAGAGTTAGACATTTTTACCACATTTAATTCCATTTCAGCACAGTATGAGTGAACCTCCGGGGTCTTTAGATGAGAACATGAAGCAGTTTAGTGTCAGCCACAGTCATGTCATGTGTTTAAATTAATTGGATATAATGTTTCTTTATGTGAGGTTAACAGCTTCTAAACCAATTAAACAATCAGTTAACTGATGAGCAGTTTAAGGGAGAAGAAAATAGTTCAAAACTGCAGCTTCAAATTAATGAAACAAACTTCCAAAGTACCGAAGACAGATATAAGACCTGGCCAGTCGATATGATGGTAGTTGGATGTCATGTAACACAAACCTGTCACTAGAGCAGAGTACAGGGCAGAACGCTATAGCAGTAGCAGAATCGCCCACATCTAAGATGGAAGAGCACGGTTTAATCTCAGGAGGCAGCACAGGGTCTCCAGAGTCCAAACTACATGGGCCCCATACTATCACCTGGACACACACACACACACACACACACACACACACACACACACACACACACACACACACACACACACACACACACACACACACACACTTTGTTTAGAAAAAAATGCTACAACTCAAGGGTGCAACCAGGTGGTATTATTGTCAACGCATAATGTGACGCAACATTTAAAAATTACCTTCTTGTCTCGACTTGATGTTACAAAGAATTTGCCGTCAGGGCTCCAGTCACATGACCAGATGATTCGGCTGTGTATGGCTGTGTCCTTCTCTGTGTGCGCATACAGCGAGAACAGGGGCTCTATATGGAAACGGGAACAAAGAGCAAGAGAGATCATACAAACAACTGCATTCAAACGATGGTATGAGTGCCGGCACTACATGTATTGTGTCACATTTCATCTCCACAACAACACTTTTCCAACAGAGGATGAGCTGGTAGCAAAACTTTGTGTTATGATTAC
This sequence comes from Maylandia zebra, assembly GCF_041146795.1. Classification (NCBI taxonomy): domain Eukaryota; kingdom Metazoa; phylum Chordata; class Actinopteri; order Cichliformes; family Cichlidae; genus Maylandia; species Maylandia zebra. The sequence goes on from NC_135187.1 coordinate 20,214,694, forward strand.
TGCAGCATGACATCAGCACGTTTAGATCCCTGCCTCACAGCTCAGTAGCAACAAAGACTCTCCCGAGCGACAAATAAACAACCGAACAAGACAGAGAACCTCATTCCAGCCCTCCATTTCACTCAGTTTTGGTTTATGACCTGCTGCTGTTTATTTCCCTAGCCTAAGTCATTTCAGCCTCCAGATTGGTTTCCCTAGAGAGCTTGTTTGTATGCTGCTGGCAGCTGCCTGCCTGCATGTCTGCAGTAGTCCTGCTCTCCACTGGCTCTCTCTCACACACGCACACACGCACACACACACACATAGCATAATTATTGTAAAACATCAGCACTGCCACAAAAGTCCGAGTTAACCAAAGTGTTGAGGTTTGTGTTCAAAGGATTCTCCTTCTCCCTCCTTCACAATCTTTCATTAACACGACTGGCTGTTGAGCTATATCACATCACACACAGATGGGGACTGGAGACACAGACTATAGAGAAAGTGTCCATTTTGATAAAACACACAAAACGTATCAAGAAGACTAAAAGGTAGAACATATAAAAGCCCACTCAGGTTAAAAAAAAACAAAAAGGAGGAGGAGAGAGAAGGTGACAATGTCTCCAAGGCCAAGACAAAATAGGGCGGTGGAGGGAAACGCTCAGGCAAAACAGGTAGGGGCCAGAAGATGTGTGAATAGAATAGAGGTAGTCATTTGTTTGATCAGCTCTGACTTCATTTAACCTTCCCTAGTCTGAAGGTAGGAGACTGTGCGTGTCCTCGTGCGTGCTCCTCACAATCACCTTGAGTGATTCAGCAGTCAACCAGAACAGACGGGGAGCCCCCCGCCCCTGGAAAAAGCAAAAAAACAAAAAACCCTGTAATCCCTTGCCATTTCTCTTAAAGAGAAACCAAAGACCAACACACACACACACACACACACACACACACACACACACACACACACACACACACACTCAGCTATCTTAGTGAGGACCTTCATTGACATAATGGTTTTCCTAGCCCCTTACCCTAACCATTAAAAATGAATGCCTAACCCTAAACCTAACCAAAACCTAATTGTAACCCTGACACTAAAACCACATTTTGAGCCTCAAAAAGGCCTTTAAACCTGTGAAGACCGGTTAGTGTGTCCTCACAAGTGACTGTTGGTTCTCACAAGTATAGTAGAATGCAGATTTCGGACCTCACAAAGATAGCTAGACAGGAACACACACACACACACACACACCACCCTGCCTCTGCGTAGCCCACCATTCAGGCGAACAGAGGAGTGCGGGACGCCTCTGTCAGTGCCCATTAACACCATCCGGAGAAGCCAAGAGAAACATAAGATGCTTTACCAGGTGCAGGAGGAGGTAATCCTTAGGGCTTAAATGTCGTTTTCTGTTCACCTTAAATGCAGGATTGAGTTATTTGTAGAGTCTGTGTGCTGAGGTTCTCTCATATAAACATCCTCTCCAAGAACACACTCCTGTTGACAACAGCAACAGCTCTACACAGAACTTAGGCCAACAGAAATCCAATATCTGAGCTAGTTTTTTCTTTCTCTTTTAAATAAAATGTTTGATTGTTTTCAAATGTATTGTTTCTCAAGGTTTATTGATTATCTGGATCTATATTCACAATGTTTCAGATGTTTGAGAATTAGATTTGGGAGATGTTTTCTACCTACTTAGAGTGAAAGTATAAAATTAAGAGCACCTCTCACAGTATCACACCATTAGTAAACACATATATGTAGGGGAGGTGTGGGAAGCCAGATCGGGCGCCCCCCCCTTCCGGCTCTCCTCTTTGCTCTCTCCCATCTCGTCCCTTTTGTCTCACTTCTCTCTATCACCTTTTCTATCCCTTTGAACAAGTGAGGCTCCATAAATGCTAAAGAGGTAAGTATTATTTCTCAGTTGCAGTGAATAGATAGGAGCAATTAAACTGTAGAAAACTAAACAGAAGAAAGAACAAGAGAAATAATAATTTAACATAAACCAGTGACACACTCAACCCTGATCAACCCCAGCAGGGCCTCCTTGGATGAGGGTGTCTAATGATAATGGCCGAAACACCCGATGAATCCAAGGTCCACTACTGACGATGTGTCCCAAATCTTAATACGATAACCTAGATCAGATCTCTACTTACTCTGAATTCAGAAGTATTATGAGGACATGGTCGGTAGTAACAATGGTCATAAAAAGTATAAAAACATGTCAATACCTCGGCATGTCAGAGCACTGACTGTATTGCTGATGTTACTGATGGTGACAGGAAGGCTCTAACATTTGGAGGATGTGGTCAACCAGTAAGACCACGCCCCCATGATCATAACCTATCAGTTGATTATCATCATCTAAGAGGATACAAGTCGTATGGAAAATCTGTAGCAAAGCGATATCACTTCATACATGAAACATGTATCAACACCAAAAATCTCATGCTAATGACTTTGCCATATTAATATTGCTCAGTACACTAGGAGCGAGAACTTGTAATTGTAAGTAGTGTGCATGAAGCATATGCTGTGAAAATGGAGAAATGTTTGCAAAACAACAAAGCACAGCTTGGGTGAAGATCCATTAGGTGATCACTGTGTGCAATTTTGATTAAATTCTGACCAATCCTCCAGTGCAATCTATTACAATTTGGCTTTTATCCACCAATGTCTTCAAATTCAACTATGATTTATGGTTGAAAATTCAGAAAAAGTTTTATAACTTATGTTAAACCTATGTTTTTGACAAGTGAGATGTGTAATGTCATAATATAGAAAGAACCCTATAAAGATTTTAAATATGCTACATTTGAACTCTGACCTCTTCTTCAAGGCCAATAGAGTCATCTAAAGGTCAAAGTGATAACACTATATAGTTATTTAAAAAAACCTTTCTTTCTATCAGTTTATATTTAAAGCATACAGGCTTAATCCCTGGCCTCTTCTTCAAGGTCAAATAAGGCCATAAAATGTCTCACTTTTACATTTTACATCTGTCTTTCTTTCAAGTTGACTCCAAAATGCATTATATGTTTCAAGAAAGTATTGTTAAGAGAAAGTAAATAAGCTGCCTAGTTAGTTAGAAATATATTGTGGTACATTTCTAGATACTAGATAGTAGATGTAGTAGACAAATATAGTAAGCTCAATTTATTTATGTCCAGTTATTTACAAATCATTGCCTATTACGTAGTATTACCTACTCCTTCATGATGTTCGTACAATTAGAGTATCTGTCATGCTACCTTTATCTGATTTTAATTCCACAGTTTTTAAAGTATGTCTAAAAAGAGCAAAGAAAACAAAACAAAATGAATATACAGAAAACACAACAATGTTGCCTTAAAAGTAAATGCTGCCCAGAAAGCGAGCTGCCTTAGCCGAGGTTTGTACTCTGTGACTGCCGGGTGAACAGACAGATGATGATCTTTCAGCTGGATGAGCTAAAAACTCTGTAATGTCGGGATTACAGCTTCATACCACTTCTGGCAGAGCTCCTTTTTATCATCAGTGAATATTTATCACCCTTTATCACTCTGCTCGTGTGTCTGGAGACTCTGACTGAATAAATCTGGGACCAAACAGATACCTTATGCCAGATGTGACTGGTTAGAATCTAAGTTGTACTGATTATGTAATAAAATGAAATCAACAAATTTATTTATTTAATAGATCATAAAAAGGCAAAAAAAAAAAAAACATTAAAAAGACAAGCAAAGTGAGACTGTTTTATTGGATGGTTGTTCCATGGCATCGTTTAAGATTTGAGTCCAGAGACGATTTCTCACTCAGAAAGCTCTCACCCAATGTGAATCCTGACAGTGTTGACCTTAGAGAGACAAATCTATTTCTCTGACCATGTCAAAACCACTGAGTTAAGTCACAAAGGAGGGTAAAGGTCAAAAGAAATTGACAAAATGACTGAGAGAGCGCTAAAACTGAGACTTTTCAGCTGATATTTGCTGGGTTAAATTGGGCCAATTTCATCTGTAGCTGACCGCAGCATGACTACTCTTCAAGGTAATTGGGGGATATTTAACCTCATTATCTCCACTTTCAGCAGTGTATACACTCTTAAATTTGCTCTTAATAGTTTAATATTTAATAGTTTTCAGTGAGTCACCATCAGTGAGTGATGGTTGGCAAATCCTGTCTAATGACAGGATTTGCCAACCATCACATTTTTAGTGCAAGACACCAGCTCTCAAAGTGCGTAAACAAATCTCACACCTACCGCAAGGAAGCATCAAAGTATCCTCTTTATGGGTTAAACTGGCTTTTTGCACACAGCACACAATCTGAAGATCACACTTTTTAAACATTTTAGCACCTACACTGACCCACAAACACCACTGGAAGTGGGAAAGACAGTTTTTGTGGCTTTAGCTGAAGTTGGCAAACACACAGAGGCCTCTTTATATTCACAAACCGTTCATGTACCTTCAGTGTTTTCTCATTTACTTCTCTACAATTTCACAGATCAGAGCCCCAATATCACAAATCCCAGTTTAACACGAAACTATAAATATCATTGTGGTTTGTCTTTATCAGCGCATGCAAAGGCTACTGCATCGTGCTTTATGTCTGTATTTATTCAAAGTGTTACTTCAGAATTTTCTTTTCAAGCTTCATCCCAGAGAGCATAGATTTGATGAGATCTCTGCAATCCACCGCAGAGGATTTGATGTATTCTGCATGGTAATTACCCATTTGAAAGCCTGTTTCAAATCACTGCTCTACCTACAAATGTGGAATTATAAGCCTTGAAGGAGGGAAGTAAGCACCAATCGTTCATTTTGGTCAGTCTGGTCAGTTTCAAATCTTTCCTATATTAAATCCATTTTGGACTCGATTCATTCAGTGCATCACTTGTTTGGCTCTTCATAGTATTAATGAGGGGAGTCCTTCCAATAAGGCCAGCTTGACTCGAAATTCAATTTGGAGGAAATCTGCTCTGTGGGTTTACCTTATTTTAATTATTTGGAATTAGGGGAGCAATTCCATGTGCCAGAAGGCATTGTCGTTTTTTCTTAATATTCACTCAAGCACATTTTTTAATTAAACTGAATTTATTTACAAAGCATTATGAGGAACTAACGTCTCATCCTGAGTCACGCTGCATTTGAAAATCTAATCCTGAAGACCAAACACTAATAACCCTGTAAAACAGACTTCCTTATTAGTCTGTGTTGTCCTCATTTCTCACCTGGACTTTCAGGTGTGGGGAGATTCCTTCTCCATAAAGACCAAGTGCGATCTCGGGAAACAGCCAACAGGAGCTGTGCATCAGGTGAAAAGGCCATTTGGGTAACCGTGAGGGTGTGACATGGAAGAACCTGCAGCTGACGCCATGTGGTTGTACTCCACAGCAGCACTGCTGCATGCTCAGCTTTGGATGCCTGGAAAGATAGTAAGGGGTCAGTTCATTGTCAGACATAAAACACACAATGCTTTATAAAAGCACCTGTGTCTACTTTATAAGCTACTTCCACAGTTGAAGTGTTCCACAATGAAACAAGATTATTTCACAAAAAACAAAAACTACCACGATCAAAACAATTAGCACCCCTGATGCTAACAGTCAGTTCTGTATCATTTTCTCAAGCTCCTCCAGATTTGATGGTCTTCTGGCATGGACTTTGGTCTTCGGTGCACCTTACAGGTTTTCAGTGGAATTCAAGTTGGGGCTTCTTGCAGGCCACTCAGTAACATTTACTTTGGTCTTATGGAGGTAGTTCTTCACCAGGAGCGACGTATGTTTTAGGTGGTTGTTGTGTTAAAAGACAAAGAGACAACCCAGACCCAGTTTTGCTGCCAACTACTTGAGGTTGTCTTTCAAAATCTTTACATATTATAGCATCCCCATAATACATCCACCTCCGTGTTTCACTGTGAGGACGGGGGTTTGGGTTGTACACCTTTCTCTTCTTCTTTCAAACATAAACAGTGCCTCTGTGGCCAAAGAGCTCTCGTTTCCAGTACGCATAAACTTTCTGCAGGTCGTTCTTTCTTACTTTAGTCTAGATTCAAGCTGTCTCATCTGCAGAAGTTTCCTTGGTATGCAACCTCACACTTCATTCCAGTGCAGGGATCTAGTGGTTGTCTTCTTTGAGACCACAGTTCCTGACCTGGCTAAGTCATTCAATGATATCTTAGCAGTTGTTCTGGTGTCTTTAGACTCACACTTGTTTTCTTTCCAGAGTCTTTCAAACCTTTTGCTTCCTACCCTCTGCCAAATTTGTTCTGTACTGTGTGGTACTCTGTGATGATACTTCTCACTCCAGATCTTAACACTTGGAAATGCTGTGATAACTTTGCATATCCATCTCTGCTTTGTGAGCATCAACAAATCTTTTTATCAAATCTAAACTGATTGATTTTGTTTTGGGCATGATGCTTTCTCAAGTAACTGATCAAACTCTCACTGAAGTTTTTATAGTGTGTAAATTGGAAGATAACTCTCAGTTTGAACTTGATTTTTAGAAGCTTTGAGCATTACAAAGTTAAAGTACACCATTGCACAGCAGTGGTTTCTGCTTTGACTCAAAGAGGTCCGTTTTTCAGGGGGTCTAATAATATAGACCCTGGTAATCTCGTTTTTTTTCCTGAAATAATTCTGTTATTGTGTGCAAACAAAAATGATTTATGCTTTCTAAAGAAAACTTTTTTAAAAAAGTCTAGAAATACTATGTTGAAAATCCCACGGTCTGTTGAAAAGAAAAAAACATTTTTGACAAAAACCTTCAATTTCACAGGGGCTTAATAATTCTGTCTGAGTCTGATGTTTTGCACAAAATATATCTTGAAGAGTAAAGGGATTCCATTTAATAAATACTGGATCAAAAATATACATTCACCCACATAGAAATAAATCTGGTGTTGCTGAAATTAAGAGAATATCTTAACGTAGTGCCTCTTAATGGTCTATGAAGTATCCGTGATTAACTACAGCTGGTAATTTATTTGTGCAAACATAAAGGGTTTCACAGCTCACACAGTAAAATGTTAACGTTCAAGGATCTCAGTGAGGATCCGAGAAAGAGGATCACAGATTTAGACAAGTTAGTAATGTCTCTTTCTGCATAATTCAAGATGATCTGTTCAAACAGCTGCACAAGATCTGAAAACACCCTCAGTTATAAGGAAGTTGGTTTGGGTGGTCAGAAACAATCCAGACACCACAAAGGTACAGGTCTGCATAAACTGGAAGCTGCTGGACATTGCTGTCTACTCTCAAGTGAGTCTTACATGGCTACGTAAGGACAGGCTGCTGTCCAATAAAGAAGGACCTGGCTCGTAGCTAATGCTAATGCTTGTAGCTGACCACATGGACGAAGAAATAAAACCTCTGAAGGAAAGTGTTATGATCAGATGAGACCAAAATTAAGTTGTTTGGCTACAAGTATTGTCAGGTCAGCCTGGGATTTTAGAAAATATTGGGACCTAGAGGAAAATAAATCAACATACGGACTGGAAAGCAAACCAAGTAGAACCAATCTGCAGTCTGATTTGCCAAGCAGAGCGTTAAAAAGACCCACAAAGCAACAAGAGCAGCAGCAGTCCAGAAGTTTTGAGATATACGTGCACAGAGTGATGAAAATAAAAATTAACTGTATTTAAAGCACATTTGGGTCACTTTGTCACAAACTTTGTATACAGGAAATTATGGGCTTATGGTGATGTGTACATTTATTAGCATATAGGTTTTTATTTTTACATCTGGTTTTTGCTTTGAAGGTTTTTCATCTAAAGATCTATTGACCCGATGATTAGTGTTGAACTAATTGAATCTATTAAAAAAGAAAATCAATTAAAATTTACATGGTTATTGAGGGGAATCTAATAAAACCCATTTGGGTAAATGAAAACAATCTCTTAAGCAACGAAAATGCACAAATTTACATAACTGGACAAATAAATCTAGTGAAGTAAAGGTATCATAGTGCTGGGCAATAGAATCTGTGGGACTGGCATACGTGGTTGTAGTAATTAAGGCAAACTACCTCAGAAATCTTCAACATAACTTCAAACCATCAGCCTGACAGCTGAAGCTTGAACACAGTGGGTGCTTCAAAAGGTCACTGAGCCCAAACACACATTAAATGTGGTTGTGGAATAAGTAAAACAGCCAAAGTCCTGTCCTCAAGTCCTGTCCTCAAACTTATTTACAAGTGTGTGGACTGTGCTTACAGCCATGTGAAAGTCAAAGTATACCTCGATGCTTCCAAAGGAATTAAGAGGGTAAGCAGCAGCCAGATGTTGCTGATCAAATGCATGCGATTAATTGATCATCAGCAGGTGTGAGTCTTGGCAGTTTGCTGGTCTGGAGCATTTGGGTATGTGTGAACACAATTCCACCAGTGGATGTCCCAAGGTCAAACCACACAATGCTCAGAGAAATTATATTTAAAACAAACAAACAAAAACACTTTAGAGCTATATCTCAGACTCTACAGACCTCAGTTGCCATGTTATGACAGCACAATTAGAAGAAGACTGAGGCTGCCTCTTCTCTCTAAAAAGAACAAGGCGACGTCACACAGAAAACGATTATTTCGAGTTATTGCTGTTAAGGTGGTTCTACAAGCTACTGAATGATGGTTGTACTTGGTTTTTCACAGGACTCTGTGAAACTGTGCTTATAAGAGTATTCAAATATTAAACTGGAAATATATTAAGTGTCTTCCATGTATAATTGTGATTCTGTATGTATTGGGGCGGCAATCTTTTTATTCCTAACTGTGGGTTTTGCCCAATCATTGAGCCCCATAAAAGGTCAAAGAAAGCATTGAAAGCCTGATATTGCCTTGGCAATCATTTGTATGATGACTGTAATTAAACTTTCGACTGCAATTGCAGGGCTGACTGTGACATGCAGTCCGGCCTGGAGCTTATCAAACTGACCTTGCATGCAGATGCCACCACTGTTCTGCTGCTGTCAGACGCAAGACAGAACATCTCAAAGCCGTGCCCGTACCTGTGGACAGGGGACAATCATACAGAGGTTAACCATGAACAGCCACTCTGACTGTGCAGAAGGACAGATATATGTTACAGACAGACAGGGAAGGGATGCATGGTGAGGCAGAACAGAGGAAGAGCTCCCAGTGTGACAGTAAATTAAATATTCTTTTATTCCAGAGTGTCACTCCAACAAGCTTCCAGGCTCGAGCCGTCGCCACTTGCTGACAGGTAAATAATTAGAGTGTGAAATTAAAATACTGATCTGTGATGACTAGTCCTTCTCCTGCTGACACAGATGAACAATGATGATGCTCTAGCTAATCACTCACGGCCTAATTGCTTTTAGCTTGCCATCACCTGGTTGTTTTAAAATGCCAACAAGCTCAAACTGCAGTCTGCAACTCAGTGGAAAGAATTTCCAGCCTCTACCAGCCAGCTTTCAAACACTGCAGCAATTTGGCCACAACAGGGAGAGGATTATTTATGCCACAAAAAATAATTTAGTCACTTACTCATTTTAATGTTTCTATTCTGCACTAAATGATTCAAGGGATGAAGCCAAATGAAGGTAGAAAAATGCTTTTCAACACACACAGTGTTCGCACCTCAAATAAATGGCCGTGTCGTCTGTCATGTTTATGGTGGAATGACCGGTAAATGGATTTAACATTGGCCAAAGTGTGGCAATATATTCAATCTGGAGAAGTGGCTCATGGGAAGCCGAGTAGCTGGATTCTGACTGATGAATATGCCGCTGGAGTTGTGGGTGCAGAGGTGAGGGGGTAACAAAGAAGTCTATGTAGGGAAATCTATTATTTTCAGATAGAGTAGAAACTTTTCAATAGAAGACACAAGGAAACACTGATGTCTTTATAGACACAAATATATCAATAAGTATGTCAGCATTTCACTTACAGCAGGTAACAGAAAATACATGTAAGATTTAGATACTCACAGTTTCTGGACCTCAGGCCAAAGTGTGTTCTGGAGAAGATGATCCTCTGGTGGTGGCTCTGCACACACACACACACACACACACACACACACACACACACACACACAAAATACAAATAGTTTGCTGTTATTTGTAATGCCCTGAAATCTTAGTTGTTCAAAAATAATCAACAATCAGCTGAATAAACAAGGAATGACTGTTATAATCTGAATTTAAATGTGTATCTGGAATCCACACAAATTAAAGAGCAAAGAAAGACCTTAAAGGATTATAAGGGGGTTTAGTAAAGCCCTTTCAGAAACAACATCACTAGTATTTGCGGAACATAATGTACCACACTCAGTAGCTACACTGGGACACAGCTACGTGTTAATAGCTGCTTTGATAGTTACAGGCATGTAAACACACACGCTCCAGAGTTTAGTAGACTGAATAAGACGATTACGAGACTGTAGATTACAAACTGTGACTAAGCACACATCATCATTTGCTTTCAGATCCTGATCGATCCCGTCTCCAAGTCAGGGATAATTTCTGAAGGTATTTAAACAGCCTCCAGATGTGGTGTGAATAAATGAGTGGCAATGTTTTTTGATTCTGTTGATGTCCGATGCTGCAGATATGTAAGAAACTCAAAGACTTTTAAACTGCAGAAATCAGAATAACAAGTTGGTTATTCAGTTTGTTAACACTTCACCAGAAAGTTTGTTGAGCATAAGAAAAAAAATCTGATCCTAAGATTTTATACTATTTGCAGAAAATAAAATTATAATATATTTTTTAGAATTCAAAGGAGTTCTTTGGGGGAGAGGGAGACTGGAAACAGGTGTCTCCTGCTCTTGCCAAATTTTGTTTTCTTAACTTGTGAACAGGCTGCACTTTCAGACATTAGGTAGGCACACTCAAAAGCTCTCAGAAAATTGGAATTTAGACTAAAACTAAGCTTTAGTCTAAATTCAACCTAGACTCAAGCTGTTTATTAGCGTACAGATAGTGTGCAAACAGGGCAGGATACTGAAAGATGTTTAAATACTTAAGAATATTTAGAATAATTAGAAAAGTGCAGATTGTGTATTGTACCTGTGCATTAAAAAGTAGACATGTAACGTCCAATAAGTTAGTGTATATACAAGCTGAGAAAAGTAATGCGCAGTTATAACAGTAGAAGTTGCTACAGCGCTGATGTAAACATCTATGTTTGTTGGGAGCAGTTCTGATTGTACAGTCTGACAGCTGCAGGGAGGAAGGACATGCATCGAGGATGCAGCAGTCTCGCACTGAAGGAGCTCTGGTGCACATTAGGTTAGGGTGTAGTGTTTCAGAAGGGTTTGTGGTTAGGCTGTAACTATGACAGAAGTGTGTGACTATCCCCTTTCAAAAAGGTTTATGATACAGACTGAAAAGGAGAAACACTAAGAACATGATAATCAGCTCAAGACAATGTCTCACATTCGCATGTTTACATTTAATTGCATGAAATCCTGAGAAATAAAACCCATCACCCTAAAAGCAACACATTATTTTGCAATAACAACCTGTTTCTTTCTACTGTGTGTTTCTTAACATTTGCTGGTGTTCATGGGGGATTAAATGATGCCCAACTCTTTCCCTCACATCACCGGATCTGCACAAGTTCAGTTTCCCTTTCTGAGGCATGTAGTCGATAGCTGCACTTTTTGCGTTTTTGCTATCGGACATGGGCTCCCCTTTTAGCCTGATTATTCATTTCTCTCCTTGCCCGCAGAACCCAATCAAACAAGTAAAAATGCATTGTTAACAGCGGTCTCCACACTTGGTTGCTCCCGACATAGCCCGGGGTCATCAATACTTAAACTTTGCAATCACATAAACCCGCTTTCTAATTAGCATTGCAGATTAAGGAGTGGCTTCAATCATGCTGATGACAGCCCTTGACACCCTCTAGCCCAGGGGTTTTAAAAGGCTGCACTACTTTCTTTTCATTTGACTCTCGTTCAATTCCCATTTGCCTGTTTCCTACAATTACCTTCTCTTTTGTTCCCCTAGTTTTCCTTTTCCTCGGTGACCGTTTTAAACCTTCTCTGTTTTTAAATGATCAGTTTTCAAACTTTTTTTCTGGCTCCTGTCTTTATTAATTTATTTTCTTGTTGCTTCTGCTTGCATTACTGGCTCCAGACCGCTCTTCTTTTTCCAAACTTTCTCCTGCTGTGATACCATCAGCCTTCAGCAGCCCACCTCCCCAAGAGAAAACACAGTGGACTCTATAAATAAAGCTCTAACTAACTGCATATCATCGGCTCTTATAAGAGCAACCAGCAATAGGCATATCTCTCAAACTCTTAAATGACGAGTATGACTCAGGCTTTTAGACTCGAGAGGGAAACAGGGATGCCCTTTTGGCTTCAAAATTATTTATCAGAGAGGTTTACCACATTTTAAGTGAGACTAGGTCATCTGTAAAAATACTTGAAAGTGTAGATCATGCAGCAGTACCTGTCAGGTTGAGTGGGTGGAAGTAAGACTCCTGGTATTGGTCAGATACCCTGTTGAACTGCTCCCCCTCTTCTTTGTTTTTCGGCACAAGGTCACCTGGAAATTGAAATTATACTGTTACATTATGCAAAAGCGATGAACAAACCCGCATATGAATAAGCTTTCTCAAACTACAGAGTGAAGCGAAATTGATTTTTGATGGAAATCATCAAACAAAACTGTGGTGTAATTTTTTTATTTTACCCTGAAATACAGCCTTGTTGGACAGCCCGAGGGCAGGTGTGCTGGCTCCTTCTGGGAGGTCGGCAGAGTCCTGACATAGTTGAAACAAACGCAGAAGGTATATTCATGTGTTAGAGACTGCAAAGGCTTTTTAAGGGGACTGAACAGTCCATTAAGTACTTTTCAGAGAATAAAGCTTTCGTAAGATTTAATTCCAAACATTTCCACCAATGGGAATAATATACCTTCAGAATAAAATCAAATATTCTTTAGATACACATTTAGCTGAACACTTACACAGGATGTTAACAGAGTTTCTTTTGAAGTCCCAGATATATTAGCAAAGTTCTCCACAAAGTTACGAGGTGCTTGAAATACTCTCAGGACCTTCTCATCAGCTCCAGACACAAACTGAAACCTCCCGATCATGGCCAGACACTGCATGTCGTATCCATGGATCTGCGGCCGAGAGATTTCATGCCACGTGACCTGCAGTGATGACAGCCACAAAAACATATGCTGAACACGTGGCTCTGTTCATTTGGTCGCGTTGGGCAGTGCCTCCCTTTTCGATAGATCTCTGATGTTTGGGGATTTATTTTCTTGGCCCAAAACCCAGGCCTTTGAAACGACGCCAAATACACCATTGATTCTCTCGTGCAAGTGAAACATTTCCAGCTTAAGATTCAAAGTGTTCTCACAGGGGACGATGGAAGCCTCCATTGTGATAACTAGATTTCATTTGGCACTAGAATCAGGTGGTATTGTGGCAATAATCCAAACTGGCAACTTGAATAATGTAGTGGAAGCAGGAAGCGTGACTACAAATGTTTCTACCCCAACTGAATGCTAAACTGGTATGTCTTGCCCTGCTTCTAAAATGCTAGGTGGATGACTATATTGGCAATTTAGAAGTGTAATCTTTTACTTTAATATATTACCCCACTGCAATATTGGTTTCAGTCCCAGCTGAGTCATCTTAGAATATATATAGTGTTGAAACTAAATTAGATATAGCCTAAAGACATTTTAAAAAAAATGGAAAGAATAATACACTAGAACCTGCATATATATTTTGGCGTAGGCAAACGGCCTACGCCAAAAAAGAACAACACGCTAAGTAGCAACTGTTAGGACGAGCCAAGACGAAGCAAATCATTTGAATGGCAACGATATTCATTAAATACAAGTGCATGAAATATGATTGATATATTAAATGATGAAAAAAAATAAATGCAGTGCGGCCACAAGTAGTCGTTTTTTAACTAAAATTCTAAATCTTAATTAAATCTGAATTTACTGTAAGGAATATGAACTTTTGATGGGTATGTTTTCTATTATCAGTGTATCCCAAGCATTCATCATATAGAGCGAGCAAAGTATAATTAAACTGTGAAATATTACTGTACTGTTAATAACTGGGCACCTATTTCTTTAATCTTGCCACTGAATGAGGATACACGTAGAAATCAGAACGGTTTTATTTCATGACAATGTGAGATTTAACATGTATCCAAATCACTAGACAAAGATTACCATTTGGCACAGTCACACAGTCATGGTCAGCAACTCCTGTTAACATCTAATCGCTGCCAGATACTGGATGAAATCATTCCTGTGATTACTTTGATGGCAAGCAGACTGCTGCAGTTGCCCCTTGTTTGCATGGAAGACTCTGGCTTGCGCACACTTGCCATTTTTTCTCTGAGCTGGAGTGAAACTTGAAAAAGTGTGCAGAGTACACACATTCCCCATAGCATTCCTGTATAAAGTACCATTCCCTGAAATGTAAGACCTCCCACTGGTCTCTAGGCCTGTGTGACTGGGGCCTGAGAAGTAGTAAGTCATTAATCATGTGGTTCAACACAAGTTAAGAACCTTGGGATAATCTTTAACACAAATTTGACATCTGAGAGACAAAAAAACATACTGTGGATGTTGTGCATGTTTTGTTACATCTAAACTGGACTGCTGTGATACACTGGAGTTAGTCAATCATCTTTTACCCCTTTTCAATGAGTCCAAAAATAAAAAACCAAGAACCAAGAGAGCCTTGCACTGCCTCCTTGTGCATTACAGAGTTAAAAAGTGGTGCTGTTTCTGTTTAAATCCTTATATGGTCTTGTACCGGCAAATGTGGTAGATATGCCGGTACAAGACCAAAACACCTCAGACAAGTATCAGCTGACCATTTTTAAATCTAAGTAGAAGACATAACTTTTCGGTCAAGCTTTCAGAAACGAATGATTTCTGGAACTGAGATTGAAGGATTGGCTGCTGTTGGATTATTTCAGGGAAACACTGAATGTGTGCATGTTCGACACGGCACGGATTGTAGGGTTTATGCTAAACGAAGCTTGAATTTTTGTTGAGCAGCGAGAAAAAAAGAAATAACTAATATACCTCAAACACATTTTCATGGTATCATATCTCTAAAGCCATATAGTGAGACGGAAAGGTCACTGTAACTGCTGTTGTTATGATTCAATGCTGCTAATTTTGCATCTGTTTTTACCTTTTTGCTCTCTTGTGTCCTCCATGGAGTAAATAGCCTGGTGGTCTGGTCAGAGCCCACACTGAGGATGAACTCACCCTCAGGATCCCAGCTCAGGTCCTGAACTGCATTAAAGTGACCTGATATCACAACTCCAGGTCTCCACTCTCCCTGGAAGAAAGGATCCTAACTGCTCAGCTGGTTTTAGACATTAACAGCTATATCAGTGGTACATGTTCCTGTCTCAGAGGCAAATTTATTTTAAAACACAACCTCAGGTTTGTGTTGAACTGTAAATGTAAGTTCCAACTGGGTATAAATGTAAACCCAGTTGTCTCAGAATTAAATCATTGGGCCTTGAGACATTTATTCAATTTCAGGGACAAGCAACAAAGACAAATGCTAAGCCAGTCATACTGAGTGGCAGGCAGGAAACCTGGTGTGACTAATTACACTCAAATACACTCTCACAGTGAAGCCGAGGGGAAATGCACAAACAGTGAATCTTATTTCAAATTGAACTGCCACTCTGCTTCAACATAAAAACGATGTATACTTCTTCTGGAAATAATGGGGGAAAAAAACGTTAAGATGCAACTAAGTAAAGGACATTGACTTGAAAGTTTGAGTATAATCACCACATCTATGGCTCTCACCTCTTTGTCTAGGTCCTTGCACCAGAGATGTAGTGCACCGTGAAAAGCATGAGCTAGAATCATGGAGCCGTCTGCACTCATCTGGCAGCCGTAGAAGCCTAAAGTGTTACCACCAACCTCCCCAACACGCACCTGGCGGGAAAGGAAAAAAAAATAACTGAGGGAAAACTTATTGGGATGCATTATTTAAAAAAAAAAACTTTGTGAGGAACCTAGAAGTAATGCTAAAACTAGCTTCTTTTTATCTCAGTCTACTCACAAAAGTGAAGCCACTCCTCTGTTTCGACTCGACTACTGTAATAAGCTTTATTCATGTGTCAGTGTGTCACTGCTTAGCCGACTGCAGCTGCTCCAAAGCACTGCTGCGTGGTTATCAACTGGCACGTGCAATTGAGACCCCACATATCTCCCACATTATCTCAGTGTCCCTATACTGGTTGCCTGTGAGTTCAAAATAAAAGTCAAGATTTTATTATTCGCTTTTAAGGCATTATATGGGTTGGGGCCTTCTTGGCTCTCTGATCTTTCAACATATCACAGAGGTCTGCAAATGCTCCTATCTGTACAGAGGTCCAGATTAAAGCATGGAGGAGATCAGGCCTTTGCAGTTGCTCTACTCACAAAATGTGGCTGCCAAACTGCCTCTTCACATCTGGACCCTTTTGTATTCTTTGGCTTTTAAATCAGAATGAGCTGCGAGCCTTTTGTGTGTGAGGGTTGCTCATCTTATGTTTCCTTTCTTAAACTATGTCAATTTGTCCCATGCTTTTATGTTATTTGATTATTTAAGATGTATAGTAGATTTCTATATAAGTAAACTTGACTCAACAATCATCGCTGACATTAACGTGCATTAAGTGTCACATACAGAGAAATAGCAGCGGCGTAAAGAAAGGATCCTGCTGCATATAACAATCTCACATGCAGTAGTGCATAAAGCTCATGTGTCTCCTCTTGGTTCTATGTAAGCCTACACGCTGAGGTTTATGCAAAACAGGTTGAGGGAGGGAGAAGTTAGGATTGTCAAAGCTCTTCTCAGTCTCCCTCTAAGACTTATTAACTAACAGACTCCGTAATAGCAGACAGAAGCAGGAAAAAAATAAAAACCTAACAAATTAAGCCAGCAAGCCAGATGAGAAATTATGTAAAATGAGACTTATTAGTCTCATTGAATAATAATAAGAAATTAAAAATTAAAATAATAAAAATTGAGTTGAATAAACTCTGCCCCCCTCCAAACAAATACATTTGTCTAATACATAATGAATGCAATTGCAGCCCAGCGTATCACATTAAACAAATAATGATGAAAAATGTTTGAGCTTAAAAACACTGAGAGATTTGCATAAATTGGATTTGGTTGAGAGCTCGTGACCCGTACATCATGCTATATAGAGACTAAACCCTCCATGTGGTGTGAGCTCGCAGTACAAAAGACATCCAATTTTAAAATTACCAGTAATCGTGGCCAGAAAAACGACTGACTCCTTTAGGATTTTCATCACCTGTCCAATCACGTGCACCTTGCCTTTGTGCATACAGACAGTTTTGTATTGAATTTTGTGGATTCAAATCGCTGCCTGTAACAGAAAACCCATTTTGATTTAAGTGCAGTTACCAATTACCCAAACAAATGAAAATTCACTGTTTAAACCTATGAGGTCATCCGAACTCACTTTAAGTTTCTTTAAAGTTTATTCTAAGGCAAGAAGAGAAAAGAAGCGAAATACATAAATCAAGTTTGATATAAGAAGTTAAAGGAGAACTGCAACAACAAAAAATTTATATTCCACAAGAACTAGATGGCAACAAGAATACAGACTATAAAGCTTTGCTTTAGTTCCAAAGATAAACTGCACTGGATTAATTCAACCATTCATTGAAATTAATACCCAAAGAAAATTTAAATTACATCCTGAAATAGACGACAATATTAGTATTGTGCTGTTGCTTATATAACCAGTACAATTCAATGTGGGATTACGCGACAGAAATAACTTAAAAACAATGCAGAAATTAATCAGAGTATTCAGGCCACAGGGAGCCGTTTTAACCATGAGCTGTCAAGTGATGCAACCAGAACTACCTTCATCCTTCAACAGTGATAGACACACCGAGTCTGTACACTTCAAGGACAGCGGGCATATTGCAGACCAGGTTAACTTCTCACTGCCATGAAGAATTCAAACAATTAAAAGCTTTATTGGGCCTTGAGGCCTTGGAGGCAAACTGGGCCCAAAGGGGAGATCTATTCAAATCGATAGCAGTCAAACCAAACCTCGAGTGTTACGCTGCTCCCTCAGCAGCACTGTGTTCTGTATCCAGGTATCTCTTCCATCTTTAATTAGCCCATGCCTTAAAATGATATATGTACTGGCTATGAGGAAATTTGAGAATTGCTAAATTCACACTTTTTCCCCTATTGTACAGCTTGGTCAGTAACCTTTGTTTTGTTTTGTTTTTAAAAAGGGTAGTTTATTGTCACCAGTGACCTGAGGCAAACTGCAGAACACACAGTGAACAATGTGTATCAAACAAAGACCTTAAGAGGCTACGCAAAAACACAGTATCAGCAGAACATACATAATTTAGCTACGGCAGTGTACTGTATGTGGAAGTAAACTGAGGATCTCAATCATCCTACGTTCTCGCCTGCATATACTGGTCAACAGTGACCTTCAAAATAATGCCCGTATGCAGGCTGAAACACAGCGGAACTAATGGCAGCGATAAAGGCATGCCTTTACTTTGAATGGCACAATCTTCCAGCCATCTAGAAAGAGACAGAGTAAGAGAGAGGAAAGAGAGACCGCCTGGAAGAAACATAGATGCCGAGATTGAGAGAGAACGGGATGCAACATTAAGCAGATTGATTTTAAAATTCTGCACACAAGGGGCAGCCGTAAATCGTGTAAAAACTCGCAGAGGCAAAAAGCCGTCATCTGTCTTGTTTACGAGAGCAGGAACAATATGGATGTGTGGTGTGCCTTATCGCTGGACAGTGGGTAGTGGGAGTATTTGGGAGTAATAGAACAAGGACGGTAAAAATGGGGAGGTATATATCATTCTCAGAGAGAGAGAGCTTAGCCATACTGAGAAAACCCATTCAGCATGAAGCACAGGTATTAAAACCCATTTTTTTTTTTTTTTTTTGGAGCAACACTGAAAGATGGTGAGAGCGGCTTTTCGGTTTTTCTCAGTCCTGTAAAAAAATACAATGCGTGTAAAATATAATAAAAGATATAGTGAATGATTATTTCCATGATATATGCAAAAATGGACTTCTCTTAATTATCTTGGCAGACATTTAGCATAATCTACAGTGTGGGAATATTTGTGCTTGCCTCAGAAAAGATCTGACAGAATAAGAATGAATCAATGACGTGTACACTATTTGTAACAGAAAAGGGCCGCCTATTTATTACAGTGCTCTCAGTATAAAGTTTGCAGGGTGTTTAACTGAGTTCAGACTGTCACGTGTGGGTTATTACTTGAAATATTATTTGGCAATTCATTTTCAACTTGAAAGTGGTTCATTAGGAAGTACAGATAAAAATGTTTTCGTGTAAAAGAATATTTTTTTTTAGCTTTTTGTGTTTATGATTTGGTTTTGTCTTTGTTAATTCTTTTTAAAAACACTTTTTTAGTACTTTAACGCTTGTGTACACATAATGTTAACAGCAACAGAAACTAATGTCTTTAATTTTTAGAGAAAACTGATACATCTCAGAACCCAATGCAACTTCTTCAGGTTTTCAATTTTCAGTAACGCAGTAGTGTGCAAAAGTCTTGGGCCGCCTATCGTTTCTTAATTTTGCTCAAGAATGATGGGAAATGGCTGCAGTGATTTCATGAAACATACAAAACTACATGGAAAAACAGTACGTAAGGAACAAACGACCATTTTAACGAACTTTAAAATTAATATTTGGTTTGTTCTTCAGCGCAGCCTGATCGTGTTGCAATATGGATCATGCTGGTGAAATGCAGCTCCAAACCATGAAAAGCATGGCTGTAGATACTCACTATTGTACCTCCTTTCTAATGCCACACCTAAACCTTGACAGCCACCTTTCCACTGAGACCATTTCTGATGAGTCTTCAGTGAAGAGCAGACACAAAGACGATGCAGAAATTCCAAATGCCTCCATCAGGTCTTTGCTTTATTTCTTCCTTTGGTATTTTCCAACTAACGTAACGGCAGAATATGTGCTTTTGTGACAGACTGCTAGTAATAAAGGGTCTAAAGATGCAAGTTAAAAATGGTTGTTTGCTGCGTTGTTTGTCATGTGTGGTTCATTTCTCGAATTAGGTGCCCTTTTTGTGCCTGAATGATTCGTAGGTCAACATTAGGTAGCTTATCATAAACTTAAAACAAACACATTCCTATGAAAATGGTCATGTACAAACCTCGAAGAACTATTGCTCAAGACCTCTTTAAAAACTTACAAGAAAGTCTGGGTCCTTGGAAAAAATATAAAGAAATGGCATGTAGCTCAAGATTTTTGCAAAAAGAAAATAATAAAAATCACATGTTTTGCATTACTGACACGGTTGACTTGCTGATTTTTTTTTAACTACAGACTCACTTTGCATGAAATGAACTACTTGTAGCGTCATCTATAAAACAGAACTCTCTTTGGACTTTGTTGCTTTCTGTGATCTGCCATGCGACTAAGTGTACCCTGAGGAGGATACATACGCCAAGGTCTAAATAAAAGGTTATCTTCAGACACACACGCACACACAAACTGATAATCCCTCTAGGTGTTGTGGTGGCCCACTGTGGTCAGTTGAAGATGTTAATTACCAGTGTGCCTCGTTAGTGAGATGTGCTTTACGCAGCGGTGGGCCCCAACCATCCCACTGCTAGCCCTGCTCTCCATTAAATCTCACCAATTACTCTAATCAGCGTAAAGAAGTGGAGCGCTTCTTTGTAAAAAACAGCTAATTAAGGCACACATGTCTGGTCATTTAGCTCTGTGGGACCCCCCCCCAAAAAAATGCTAGTCTCAAAAAAGAAAACCTTTGTGAGGGTAGAGAAAACACTCAAATGCCTTTAATTCCCAAAAACATATCATTATATAAATTGAGTTTAATTCAATTCAAGGTGTCATTGTTGTACCTGTGTGTTTCTGGTGTAAGTGACAAAGCGTCTGCAGGCAGGGGAAACTGTCAGTTCAAAGGGTTTGAATCTCAAAAAGAAATGGAGGGGAGAGCAAAGAGAGGAAGAGACTCGTATGCTATGCACTCTTACATTCAGCAAAAAGCTTATTTCAGGTATGGGGGTTATTTCTTTATTCTTGGTATCAAGAGAAAAAAATCTGGCTATGGAGGGAGATTGGCTGCACTAAACTTGACGCCCATCGCTGCTTATTCTTTCCCCTCTGACTGCTTTGTCTAATCATACTGGGAAGAATTTGTGACATCAATGCTCGCTTCAGGTCGTAATCATCGTCCCTTTGTCGGATTCTAGACTTTTAGAATTTTCTCCTTTCTGTAGTCTTTGTTGCTCGTCGCTCTGAATGTGGACGATGAGATCAAAGGTGCAAAAATGCAACTGATCAAGTGTGGAATCTTATTCATTACTGCAGAATGTGATCACAGCCGAGGTGCCTGCCATGACGAGGTCAGCCACTTCTGTTCAACTGGATGAGTGCGATGTGTGTGTGAGAGCATTTTTGGTCCACCATTCTGGGATGCCTCTGCGTCCGAGCATATCTTTGGCAGTAGTTTGTATCAGACGCCTATGCAGTAAGTGTCAGGTATGAAGGAAGGTACTCTGAGGTAGCCCTGAACCACATGAGAATAGGCTTTGCACAAAAAAAGAAAAAGCTGTGGGGCAGATGGGCAGAGAACTGTTTTTTCTTTGCCATCCACACTTGAGTTAAATTTAGTCTCATTCTAGCACAACAGCAGCTGTTTGGGCACCAAAGACACGAGGTGGAGGGGGGAGGAAGAAAAGGAGGCCAGAGATGATGTCAGAAGGGGATAGAAAAAGAAAGGGAGGAGAACATTATGAAAGGTGGGTGTAAAGAGTCAAAAAGAAAGACTGATGATTAAAAAAAAAAAAAATAGGAAAGGTGCTGCAGTCAGAGGCTATGGCACATCTTCCACCAGCAGCCTCTCCATCTCTTGTTGGATGTGTTAGGGAATGGGCTGTTAAAAAAGGGGGGCTCAGTGTGAGTAAGTAATAGAAGGGAGGATGGGGGGAGGACAACACCGGCTTTGCTAAACTCACAGTGCTGGGCTCAGCGCCTCTTCATCACTGTCTATCACTTCTATTCCTGACACTTCAATGTCAGGGAGAGTGGAAACTGACGCAAGGGCACTGACAGCAGGAGAAGGGATACTGTGGACGGAGGGTGCAGGGTGGGGGGTGGGGGGATTCAGGCTCCAGATCATGTCACAAGCAACTGAAAGGAAAACTGGCCAAAATAGACTGAGGAGGTGGGTGTGCGAGTCTCCGTGGATGTGTGAACAAACCCTGTGCTGACTATCAAGAATGACTGAATTCACTTATTGTATATGTGTGTAGGCTCTGTGGACCTGCATGCACAACACTGACCTTCTCTATCCACACTCCAGAACCCTCCTCAGGAGCCCAGAGGATCATGGTTTTGTCCATAGAGGCGGAGAGCAAACAGAGACGCTGTTGCAGCTCGCCACCTGCAGGAGGAGATAAAGAGATCTATTTTCAGGAAAAGCATGGAGATCAAAAAATTGCTTAACAGTTGATCATTAGGCCAGTGCTTCTCCATCTTTATCACGTTTCAGCTGAAGTACATCCTACTCCCAACATCCTTTGTTCTCGGCCGCATGTGCAAATTATTTGAACAGTCAAATTTTCATAGCATGTTTTTTTTTTAACTACTTATTTTAATCATCTCAGCGACCTCTTTACTTTTAGTGCAGCACAAAAACTCAAGGAGTACTGATGAACATGTTTTGCTCTTTTCAAACTGACTGCTCTCTATTTACAACAAACACCAAGAACAAGACAAGATCACAAATGATGGTGCTGTGGTTAAAAGCTCTCTGCTCCCCAAACACACAGATAGCTGCAGGCATGACTGCTTTCCATGCAAAGACCACCAAACTGCAGGGAGAGTGCAACTGTCATTTCGTGAAGTGTTTTTCAGTTTGGACACATGTGTCTGCATCATAATTATTGTAACTTATGTTGACTTATAAATTAAAAATAAAAGATTGTTTGTATTGATGTATCTGAAGCAAAGATATATGTAAACCAGAGTTTAAAGCAAGAATTTATCGCATACATCGGTCATTCCTTTGAGGACTAATTAAGTCAATAACTTTTAACACTTCTATTTTTCTTTTTCCTTTTAAAATGTCACAGTCTCTCGCTGGCTTTTGTAAGCCAAGACTGAAAGACAAAAGGGGAAAAAAAACATGCCTCTTGTGTCCAAGCCAATTCATTTACTTCCACCAGCTGTGGAAATTGAGTAAGTGATTGAAATGTTTTTTTCTCTGAATCTATAATAAATGGTCTGATTGTGTTTTTGACTAACTAATAGATTGTAGCAATGACCTACTGGCAAATTTATGCAAGTGCATGCCCAAAAATGGGCGTCATAGCAGGCATTTCCTCCCAGGTTTTAATCAAGGTACCTTGATAGAGAGGAGGCTGCCAGTGAACCCCATACACCCAGTTCTCATGGCCTGCCAGCACCGTTTCAAGGGACACAGCATACACCGAGGACTTATCTGTAGAAAGAACACAAATGAAGCCTAAAAAAAACAGCTTAAAAACAACAACAAAAAAACCTCCACAGGAAATAGTGTCTGATTACGAGAACAACTGCATGAAATTTGAAAAATTCCACACACAAAAAAACAATTATGTATAAACATACATACAGGTCTGTAACCATCATGTGCCATTAAACCTTCAAAAACCTTCTCTCTTCATTTGGCTAATTAGCGCCCCTTTTATAATCAAGCCTGGGTGGCCCACTCACCTCTCTCCTTCACTTCAAAAATGTCCTCTTTCATTTTGATGATGCTGTGATTGTCCTCTGCATGGGTGTCTGTGCCAGACTTGGCACACAGCCTCCACACTCTGATGAGAGAGTCCTGCGAACAGCTGGCTAATAACAGCTCCCCACCTGAATGAGTGAGAGTTAAAAACCCAAAAACCTTCACTACAAAGTTATTTTGTGTCGGCTCTTAAAATATTCTATTGCAGAATCTATCCTCACTTTGCATCGTTTTATTTAATCAGATCATGTCCTTCAATGAAATGTGTGGTATTATGAAATATAGTTGTATTGTTTTGGTGCGAACAGAAGCAATGACAGTCCAAAAAACCATAGAGAGATCAGACACATTAGTATACTTGAACGTGTTGAAAACCTCATCACTTCTTTGTACTGTTCTGTGTGGAATAATTGTACATCTTCCGTGACTTTAAATAACAAGAACTGGGTGTACAAATTTAAAATTATTTGAGATTGGTGTCCACAGACCCGGCTTTTAAGCGTAGTCCACAGATTTTCAATAGGGTTGAGGTCAGGGCTTAGACAAGTCTCTTTCAGAAGCTTTTCTAAACAGCTGCAGATTCCACAATCACCAGTTTATAGAACTGTACAACTTATCTGGGCATGTCAAAACTTTGCCAAGGTCTGGAAGAAGACCCAAACTGTTACCCTCAAATAAGACGAAGTTGGTTAGAAGCAACCCATGAACCATCAAGGCTCAACCCCTTCATGAACTGGAAAGCATGGTGGTGGTAGCATCATGCTCTGGATGGAATGAATGAGATGGAATAACAAAGTTGGAAGAATACCTTCAAATTCTTCAACTTCACTGCAAAACAACAACTAGATGGTTAAAATGCGGATATTTGGCAGAAGAGTGGCAAATATCCAGTCAGAATTATGCCAGAAGCTTGTTGGTGGCTAAAACAAAATATATAAAGTTATGCAGAGTGTAGGCTAATTTCCCACAGACAGTCATTTGATTCATCATAAATTTAAAATCATTATTTATAGCACCTTTGAATAAAACTTCCACTGATTTCTAACAGAAGTCAGCGTGCTTCAGCACTCAGTTTCAAGCAGAGCTCATCGTGCTTAAAGTGGTCAAAGGCGAGCCACGTGGGACAATTAAATACTGAGCCTTAGTTTTCAGCCTTGTAATGAGCATTAAAGCCTCAGCTAGATGTTTAATTTCACTTTGATCACTTATCTGTTAGTTAGGAGAAGATTGCTGCTGAGTGTGATGTAGCCAGTCAGAACACAGGTATGCGGGTCAAATACGCGCCGACAAGTGGCAAACAAAGCACATGCCACTATTCCTGAGTGTGCCCGTCTCTCACACTGGTGTTTTAGTTTTAGTGCAGTAACCACCGTTCCATTTTTATCTCTGCCAAGATAAACAGATATAACAAAAAAAAAAAATCCTGTGTTGCTACCACCAAAGGCCTCCAGAATGCTGGGATAAGAAGGATGAAGCCATTATAGTTTGTCAATCATAGCATAATGACACTAATGATAACGACAGCCATGATTTGTTTTGCTACTCGCCTCAAACTGTGCCGAAACGACGCGCAGTGGTGACTACTTCTTATGCAACAGTGTTTTTAAAACGAGAACTGGGCATCAAAGTCATTTTTAACTTTGACTTTTAATTTATGATACTTTCACTATCTTAATCTTGCAGTTTCTGCACAGTCTGCGAAAAGGCCAACACGGCCATGTTTTCTGACCATTTAATTATGAGGAAAAATAGCAAACATATTAAAAGCCTTTCAAGTGAGACTTCTTTCTACAAAGCTTTTAGTGCATGACAGATGTCAAGCTGATTTTAAAGTAACGTATAATTAAACCTAGTGAAAAAAAAACAGATTAAAAGAGAGAAATACAAAACTAGAAATCATGTTCTGAACCCCAATATTGTACAGCTATGATAAACTGCTCCTCTACTGCTCCAATTTGCCATCTGTCGAATCATAAAAGAACAGACTGATTTATTTAACTACCCTCGCAGCAGAGAGAGGGTTTTTGTCATTCCTGTGAGAATACTTCATATAAACAAACTTCATTCTCTCTCTTTTTTGGCTCGTAGCTTGGCAGCACCGAGTAGGTCATAGACTGTGAGTAGGAAGGAGACACTGGTGAAGAGGGTTGGTTAAGGAGATGAAATAGCTTTTACACAGTCAGAACAGTGCAGTAATGAAGTGCCCTTGAAGAGGGTTACACAATTAGTAGAGCCTGGATTGGATCCATGCATTACCGGGTGCTATCAAAATAGTCTGAATGCAGTGGATGGTGAGGCTGGACTTTGGCATGGAAAGATGGAAACCACATGCATGCTTTAGACATTTTCTGGGTCTGTGAGGAGAAAATTGCCTTTCCACTTCTTTGTTTTTCAATTTGCAAAGGTCAAAGACCACATGTCAGCCTTTCTTGTCAAATTGGTTAAAGGCCAGGACAGGAAATCTACTCCCACCTCTCAGCATTTACTCAGCAACATGTTATCTAACTCTTTCAACGCCCAGAAACTGCATTATCCCGCTTTCTTAAGATCGACTAAAGATAAGTGAGAAATCAAGCGCATGCTTTTCAAGCTCTGGAAGATAAAACACTACCATAACAGAAAAAAGAAAATAAGATAAAAAGGGTAAATAAAGGGATAAAGGGACTCCAGACCACAAAGTTATCAAGTCCTTTTTTCTTTAATATGTTCGGTGCCCGTAACAGGTCCCTTTTTAGTAAGCTTAGTACATTTATTACCCACAGAACTCTTTGACCAGTAACAAACATTATTTTATTCAATTTTTAATAACTAAAAATGATAAAATAATGATTGTTACTGAATGTTGATTCAGCATGATTGTGTCTTTGTGCAAAACCTTTTAGTCAGCCGTCAGATCTTTACATTTTGCTTCTAAGGAGAAAGACTTCCAGTTTTTCAAAGCCGTCTTTAGCAATAGTTTTCCAGGTTTTCAAAGTTATTCCTTGGCAAACATCCAAAGAAGAGCTTTAAATGTCCTTCAAGAAGGTTTTTGAAATATTCCTAAAACTACATAAAGAAATTACAAGAGAGCTCGAAAGAGTTCAGCCTATGTTGAAGAATAAAGGTGGCCATACCAACGGCTGACTTTGTTTGCCTTACATACTGTGTTTACATATATAACTGCAAACGTTTCAATCAATTGTTGCATCTATTATAACTATTATAATAAAATGAAGTGAGAGATCGCTCAAGACTTACTGTACTTTGATTTTTAATTAAATGTGTCACACGTACACTCTACTACGATACTAACCTTCTTATACAGCTGATACAAAGAGTCTACACACATTACCACTCACCTGTAGATGCCCACTCCACTCCACGAACCCAGTCTTCATGTCCTTGCAGGGACATGGCTCTCTGCAGCTATTGTAGAGGGATTAAAAAGGGTCAGACACTGCCCTCTAACTGTGGAAATTCAAAGGAAAGCGTACACACAAAGAACATAAAAGAGCATTTCCTGAAAGAAATATCAACCCGAGCTTACCTGCCCATCGGCCTGCACATAGAGATGCACCCGAGAGTCATCACCCCCACAGGCCAATATGGGAACTGTGAGAAGAAGTTTTCACACAGTCACAAAAGCACGCGCATACACACACACACACACACACACACACTCTCGCTCTCACAGCAGGCTTCATGCATTTACATCCCCATCTAGGTTTTATAAACAGAAGCGGAATGGAAAGGAAGCAGCACAGCATGAATCAGACAGAAAAGCGTGTAAAATTGCGAGGCAAAATGACGCGAGACACTTCAAACGGAGACAGAGTTTTGAATGTTTGAATATGATGTTCAGTTACAGGCTCTAAAGCAGTCGTGTAAATTGAGATGGATGACAAGAGAGGAAAAAAGAATGTATGTGTGAGTGTGTGTGTCTCATAACTTAAGAGATGTCTATGGATGAACGGCTTAGGCTTACCTCTGCTGCCTGGCAACAGTACCAGAGAGACATCCATCATGAAACCGCTGCCAAAGGACAAGTTATGGAGGCACTCAGCTGAGGAAAGGAAACATACATGAAATTAAACTTTAAACACGATGTAATAACAGGAAATAATTTAAGATAATACAGATGACATTATACATGTGGACACAGAGTTTTCCCCCCGCCGATGAAGAGAGTACATTTCGAGCCACTGCTCTTCAAACAGCACCGATCTGAAATAGACTGTATTCTTAACTGGGAATATAACCCAAGGTGATGCCTAGTGCACAAAAACGCACGCTTGAGCTCGACAACTGTCAGGCTTCATTAATGTTTTTCTGCACTGAGACCTGGACGAGAACTCTCAGCAAAGAGGAGACGTTACGGGGGACAGCTAGAAACAAGGGAAGGATCATGGATGACAGACAGGAACACGAAAGATGCTCACAGTTTTTACCAGGGATAATTCTACAGCTTTGTATGATACGGGGTATAAAAAATTCCATCTAAAATTTGGCCTTTTTATTTCTTTTTTAAATCACCAGCAAGTTGTTTTACCTACGTTTAGAAACATACACGTTACCCTTTAGAAGAACAATCAGATAATGAAGCCTTTAGATGTTCAAGGGGAATTTATGACTCTAGTTAGGAAAGTCTGAGGCTCATTCAGTTTGCAAGGTGATCGGTACCTGTAACCAATTATTGTGCACATGGTGACTTAGTTTTAAGATTTATATCAGAGAGAAGAGTGAGTTAGTTTGGAAGCTTTGAAGGTAAAGCTTTACAAATAAATACATCTAATTCTTCTTAAATGTAAGTAAGTCCACTGAACCATGAAGACAGTCTACTGTAAGTGCTGTGGCATACATGACAAGCCTAAATAGTTTTGCAGCACAGCGCTAATCAAGTTACAAACATTGCCATGCTCTCTGAAAGCCATTACTAGACAGGTAATCAGAAACAGTATGATAAACTCAAATAATTAACATTTTATATGTCAGTTAATAGTTGGTATATAGAGGGGAAAGGATGCTGAAGCATTCTAGCTTGTGGCTGTAGACCCCCTACGTTTCCAGGTCATGTAATTTAGTTAATATCTTGTGAAATCTTAAAGGACACAAAAATGTTGTTCTTTTAAAGCTCTTCACAAATGATTGCTTTTTCTTTGTGGTAAACGCTTTGCAGTGCTACCACTTTAGGGATCTCTGTTGAAACACATCAAACAATATGTGAAGAGAACTATAGATCTTTAGAGTAGCCATGCCTCATAAGAAGAAGACATAACTTCTGACTAATCACACTCTTAACCAGCTCCATATTGTTTCAGACTGAACTGCAGTAGCTTTGAATGATTCATCGTTCAAAATTATCCTCATTTAGCTTATCTTTGGTCTTGACGCAGCCCCTCAGTTCATCCACTGTATGAAATAAGATCTTCTAGCTTCTCTCCTTTTAATTCAATTACTCTTGATTTTGTGTCGGGCTTCTGTGATTATGCTGCCTTCCAGTTACAAAGGAAGTTAGCTGTTGGGAACTCGGGAGTTACTCCTGAGTTAATGAATTCCAGGAAAAGCGTATTTAGCTTATTTGGCTTATTTAGTGAGCCACAAATACACAACAGTGGCAGGACAGAATATTATTATGTGTTTACTACTGTTTATGGTCATTGCAGCCATCTCGGACTATTAACTCTGGGTTCTTGGGGCTGCTTCAACATCCTAAGCAGGAAATCCAAGCTGAGGGGCTGTTCCTCTCTATGGGAACATCATTCAAGTTTAATATAAGTAGAATTGTAGTGTAACTATCAATTTCAGGAATCACAGCAACTGTAATTGATGAATAAATCAGTCACTCTTTTTTTTGTCTCTTACCTTGTTTGGCATCACAGCAGAGCCAGAGTTTAACTGTGGAGTCTGATGCTGAGGAGGCCACCAGTATCTTTGAGTCCTCCACGTAGATGGCATCAGCAGCACATACTGGACCAGTGTGGCCCTTACACTCAACAGACTGGATAAACTGGAAACATCACATTTTATTTATTTTTTTAATCCACCTGTGCTACCCTATATGCTGCCAAATCATGATGGAGATCACTTCAGAAAGTATGGCCATTATTATGGAGAGGAATCAAACATTTCTCCAAGGAGCATGCACTTGCTTTACTAGCTGTTTAAAGAGGTGGCAAGGTGTAAGAAACAGTATGAGCAATATGTGCTGCGGCTGCTTCACCTTTCCATCCTGTTGAGCTTCCCAGAGGATGAGCCGATTGTCTGATCCTCCTGAGACTAGATGACCCTCTGGAGCTGTGACAATAACAGTAACACGGTTTTGATGGTTTGGCGCACATAACACAGTAACAACTACTGTAAACATAAATCTTGTAGCATATGGCAACGTTTTTGGAATATAGTTTCTCAATGTGCCAGGAGTCTCTGAAGAGCTCGCTGTAGGCTTCCTGCAGAATAAGGTGACTAACCTGCACAGTGTCCTGACAGGAATATAGCTCAACACGAGTGCAACCTCTGCGAGGCTCTTAAAGAACAGCTGCCTTTGTGGCAGCACGAGCAGCATTGGATCAACAACGGAAACAAACAAACAAACACACACACACACACACACACACACACACACACACACACACACACAAGCAGTTTGACAGCCATCAGCTCCATTCTCTCCACACTCACCGCTGTCCTCTCTGTGAACCCACTGGACCGCATTAACTCTGCTGGTGTGTCCGTTTAGAAGAGCTACAACTCTCCTCTCCTAAAGAAAGAACAAGTTTACTGGAGTAATAAAAACAAATATCGGCCCATTTAAAACTTCAGCATGCTCGTCGCTGGCTGTGACAGCTAACAGCGGGTTCTCAGTAGAAAGTGACGGCCTGTCCTACCTCTGGGTCGTATAGAGCCACCGAGTTACATGTCCCATAAGCGATAGTTCCTCCGCGACCCCAAGAAACAACATTTGGCGTCCTGTTTGCACAACAAGCTACATGGCATGTTTCAATTACGGCCGCCGCCATCTTGAAAGCTGAAGTTGTGGAGTTACTGTAAATGTGGCCGGGGCTAAACGGTACCGTTGTGACAACGGTTCCACATTTTGAGCACAGTGAATGTTATTTTTTTTAAAACAATTTACACACGTCTATAACGTGACTTATTTTAATAATATTAATATTTTAATTACAATATGGGTGCTTACTGTGGACTAGTGACAGATATCTCGGGGAGGATTAGTTGTAGTTGCGCTACCGATTGGAGTCCAGTAGATGGCGTAATGCTATCACAAATCCATAGACACGCTACAGACGCGCAACAATTTGAAGGCAAAACCTGAACTTTTGACTCCTGAAGTGAGAATATCGAGCGACACTGTTGACTAGAGTAGTAGGAGCGAAAAGTGAAGAATTAATGCCAAGATGTACTGAAGCTGCCTCAAAACATCACTAAGACAGGAAGGGAAGGGTTTTCCCCTTTATTAAGTCACAAAGGACATTTTATAACTCATTGTAACACCTTATGCATAATATGCTCTAATTTGTATTGTATTGATATTATAACATTAATAAAATAGTATACATAATAAGCTATTTGTGTGATCTTCGATCTCTAGCATGGCTGAATTAAAGTAAAATAGGATAACAGTGAGGTGATTATTTGTTATTCTGTGGAGATTTCGTTTCATCTCCCCTACAGGGAATTTTGAAGGCCAGACAAAAACAAAACTGTTGGAGATTTAGAGCCTTATTTGGAGATATTTTAGCAGGATGGATGATTGGAGATTTTCTCTTGTCTTGTGCCTGAAGGACAGTCACACTGCATCAGACAATGTACAAATATATACAACTGTGGATTTGTATAAAATATGTGTATGTACTATAGAGACGCTAGCTCTTATAGGGCAAGTGAGTGCCATTTCAATTAAAATCTCAATTAAAACTCTCTCTCAACAATCAACACGCCATAGCATAAGCACAGAGCTGTGTCAGACTGCATCATCTACTTGTCACTCTATATTGAGGGTGAGTGATCGCAGCTGAGCTAGCTGCTAGCCAGACAACCTTACTTGTAATGAAAAAAAAAAGAAAAAGAAAAAAGCCCCCTGGGTCTTTTGGGCTTGCACAGCTGACACTTTTGTAACAAGGAGTTTTCGGGGCACCTATTTGACAGGATCAGAGGGGAAAATGATGGTGACTGTGAGGCCTTAAGTCATATCATAAATGACAGTGTAGCAAAGACAAACAGGAACAGGCCCAAATAATAAGGAAAGAGAGAAAGGATGAAGAAAGGGAGAGTGTTGGGCCTGTGTTGGCTCACCTCTGACCAAGCTGACTTACGGTATACGGGTGTGACAAAGACAAAACAGACACCCTGTCACCAACACTTCAGCAGAAAATAGATTATGCCCGACTTGCTATTGTTGTCCCTCCTCATTCACAGTGAAGCAGGATTTAGACAGACTTGGCAGGGTGAGACAACCTCTCTATGGGGCGCACGCCATGTGGAGGATACCCTATGGCTCTCATCTTTGGAGTGTCAGCTCATGAGTGGCAGAAAAGCCATTTTCAGATGCAGCCAAAGAGCTTCATCTGTGACGAAGTATCTGTATTATCTCTCATCCGCTTGTGTCTCTGTGGTTGCTTACATAATGCATGATTAATTTGATCAAATGTAACAGGTCATTGGAGGAGAGGGGAGATTTACTTAGGAAAGATCCCATTCATCTCTCATAAAGTGGAAAACGGGGTGTATATGGTTATGTGAACACATCTTTACACAGTACAAACTCTTGTAATTCAATTTACAAAGAAAGTACTTTAATTTATCCAGCTGATGCACTCTGCATCAGTTCTGATGGCCTCATCATGTGGTTATGATTGGAAGATAAAAACGTTGTTTCCTGCTATTCTGTGTATGTCAGCAAGGTCAGTTTGATAAGAAATCCACAGTAATGGATTTATGATTATTTAACAGAGTCTGGAGTCTGTATCATGACAAAGGTTGTGGATATAAATGCAGGTTTCTTTACTTTTTCTGTGTTTTCATTAAATATAGAACTTTTCATGTTACATTAATGATAAACTTAATACTATTCTTTCTGTTGTTACTTCAGAAAGTCTGAATTGTGACAGAAATGTATAAACACACTTCTAAATAATGTCTACAAAATTGTGAAAATCTCACAAGGATGAATGAATGCACAAAATGTCTTTAAATGTTCCACTCATTCATTTTATTGTACCATTTGTTACCTACAGGTGCAACCAAGGATCTCTGAAGATAGTTTTGTTAGAATATAGCAAATTATGGAATCACTGGATTAAATTTTATATTCTACAAGAGTACTTATGGGCTGATGGATGATGAAGAGACCTAATATATTTTTTAAATATCTAATAAAATAGTGTTCTGGTTTTTCAAACCCAGAAAAAGGCATACTTTGCCTCTGTGGTTGCAAGAGTCTACAAAAGCACACCTAATGAGTCTATAGTCATGCTTTTACAATTCCAAACTCCCACGTGATAACAGCATTTTGCAACAGCTTACTGTGAATACTTTCTCCGAGCTCTTTCTTCAAGGTGAAAGGAGTGGGATTATCTTGGTGCGCACTTGCGTGCGAGAATGCAAATTAAACTAATAACCATTTATGTGTGTCATCTCCACACGGCCCCATGTGTTTGTTATTTCAAACAGCAGAAAGCATCTCTGACAAGCGAGGCAGCCTTCAGAAAAAGGGGGGGGGGGAAAGGAAAAAAGATGGTCTGGATGAAAACAGAATGATAATGAGGCTATGTGAGGTGTCCGCGATTATGTAACAGCAGAAATAGAGACGTGGAAAAGCCGAGATTGCAGGGCCGGGGTGTCTGCATGCCACTTTGCTGCTGCCTGGTTTTGTTTATGTACAATTAAATTTGTCTTGTCCCCGAGGGCGCCTCCTTGGCAGAAGGATAGCATGACCCGCTTCTTATTAGCACTTGTACTTAACTCTCCTTTTTATTTTGAACATATTAAAATGTCTTTCCAGCCAGTGTCTGTTATTCTCTGCATATTGTTTTCACTCAGGCAGTGCAATATCCTCTGACCACCACAGCTTTTATTAACATAAACACCTGGGATTAAACTCATCTAACATTACAAACAACTGAAACCTTTAAGCCGTAACATAACCATAGGTAAGTTAAATAAAGTCAATGCAAATCCAGCTGAACAGCCAAACAGGACGCCTGACCTCAGCCTGAACTCCTCTCTTTCACAGAGGTCTCCGCGGTCACTGTATCGTGCTAAGGGGATGAGTTCAGCTGCAGGTCTCTGTCAAGGCCACGGCAGCTTTACGTGCAAGACCTAAGTTCATCTGATCGGCGCGCTGTAGGTTACATGAATTTCTAAGCTGTGCATAAAAACTGCATTAAGCTGCTAAGAAAAACAATGAAAAATAATGTTGTACGAATGTGTGAGGAAGATTGTGATCACAAACGTGCGCGTTAAAAGCATGCTTTCGTGCAGGCATGGGTTGTTTCCTCCAGCTGAAAATGTTCTACTGTTTTAAAAAAATGCAAGGGGAAAAAAATCCATCAACATTCCACTACAATCCTCCCTTTGAAATCCCCAAATTTCAATCTACTTATCCAGCAGGGGACTATGACTGAGTGCACTCATTTTACATCTTGTAGACTGCGAAATCACTATCTCTTTAGCCTCAGCAGTTCCCGTCCCAGGAGCTGTACGACCAGAAGGAATGATCCAGCGAGAGAGGGAAGTCAGCACTTCTAAAGCACGGGAAGAGACAGTAGCAGCTGTTAGCAACACAATCACACCACGCACAAGCATCTTTTATTTAATGAGCAATACCTTTGGACTGTGCGAGACGAACATACACATCAGGGACTCCCTGCTTATGTGCCGTTTCAGGCAAATTGTCAAAAATGGAGCATGCCTCAAAGAGATTAGAGGCAAAAGAGCAAATATTGAACATTCCAGAACAAATGAGATGCTGTTTAGAAAAACAAGTCAGTGTCACAGCTCAGATGTGGCGATGACAAAAAAGGGAAAGAAACAAGAACAGACACGCAACTGCGTTTGGTTGAGATTGTGTACTCGAAGCTATCCGTCTTGGTGATAACTAATCTATTTCAGTCAAAATGTTACAGGATGTATCATATTTCTTATCTCAGTCTTCCACTCGAACTTAAAAGCTGTGACCAGCATAATTTCAGCCAAAACGAGCTAATACACCACAATGCAAAAAGGAGCCCAAGTGGAGTTTATCGCCTTATCAGCTGGAAAAGAGCCTCAGTGCAGATTACCAAGAAACATACAGATACTATCTAGCTGGTAGTAGAGCCATTCATCAAGGTGGAACAGAACCTTGTCCACACAACAGCCAACCTACTTGCATGCCTTCATAATGATGCATTGCAAACGTGTGTATTTGTGTGGGTGTGTACATGTCTGCTTGTGTATATATGTGTGTATGTGTGTGGAGTGAAACCAATGTAAACAGGGAGGGTTAGACTAAAGCATAGCTCTGGGGCTTTAAATAAATACTGGCTAGGCCTGACAGTGGCAGACACATACACTCACACAAACACAATAGTTGTCTCCACTGCTGACACAAGAGTGCCAGCCAGCCACCATAGGTGATGATAAAGCAGGCAGCAAAAGACGTCACTAACAGTGCCACGGTGCTTATAAGCCGTATCTGGTCTCTGCCATCTGCTGTGTTTGTAATGTGAATCGTTTCTCACCACTTGTCATCCACTGACTGCACTTGTAAAGTTAGAAATAGCTTCCGGACCTGCTTGAGGAAACTGAGAATTTTGGCAGTCGTTTGGTCGGCCTCGGATACAGGCAACCATAAAGTACACTCGGTTCTGTTCTGCGGATACAAGTCACCAGGTTACGAAATAAGAAGAGGCATTACAAGGATGAGACGTTTCCTCCTCATTTCGGAGTGTGAAAGAAAAGATTTAAAGAGCCTCAGGTTTGTAGAATTCAAACATAGGCTGTGATCTGTAAAAGGACTGGACATTTGGGAGATACATCTGGGTAAGTTCAGTAGAGATACATATTTTGACTCTCTCTCATGGCCAAATAATGAAAAGCAGAGGGGGGGAAAGGGTTGTAAAAGGAAGTCAGCAACACCTCTAACTGAAATGACTGTCATTAGTGATGCAAAGCTTTCATAACTAAATTTTCAGTCATTTATTAAAGTCTGAGTAGGAAATACTTGTTTTCATTGTAGGAATTCAGGCAGATCCAGACAACAAAATATCGGCGTTCAGTGCCGTTTAGCTGATTTCCACCAAAATAAGGAGGCAGAATTAAAACACAAGAACTTTACTGCAGGCTTACCAATGCAGTCACTCGAGATCCCTTTTTAGTTTCACAGCCTAGAGGACATCAAATGGTACATCATGAAAATGAATGTTTTCCCTCAAGACAGACAAAGGGTAACATTTGTAACTTCATAAGATCCCAGTCCATGTGCTTTAGTGCTGCCTGGCTTTAATTGGTATATCTGGTGAGGCTTTCCAGAGGGAGAGTAAGGCATTCTCACACTCCAGGGGATAACATAGGATTCTGTGTCTCAGAGATCAAACCAGAGCTGTGGTGTGAGGGAGGCAATGCCCCTTCCTCTCTGATGCCCAGAACCATGAAATCTCCATTCAATAGCAATAAAAAAAAGTACATTTACATCAATTAATGATACATTTCCCTTTATAATGTCCCTTCTGTTGCACACGAGGCGCACTATAGATCATTTTGAAATGTAATTAATACTTAAATGACGTAAGTGTAATTGCCACGTGCGTGAACACGTACTGTATATTAAAACATAAATAGCTCGTCACTGTGCAGTGCACGCAATGATGAACTGCTCAGCGCTCCCCACTTAAGCAGTCAGCAGTGAAAACCCGACTGCGTGTGCGTGCTCTGTGCGTGGTTGCCCACAGTGGTGTGCTGCAGTCCGCTCCCTGCCGTAGTTGAGTAAAGTACATGGACATTAGCGGGCGCAGCGGCACAACCACCGAGCTGGAGTGGATTAAAACTGCGTGCGTGCGTGGAGAGCCACTCGACGACCGACTGCGAAACCCCCGGAGTGTAATCCCAAGTCCGTTATACCAGTTTGCAAATGCGAAACAGCAAAGCAGAGGCTGTCGGTAAACTCAGTTAGTGGCGTGCATTGTGTGTGCGTGTATGTGTGTGTGAGAGTGTGTGTCAATCAGGGAGAGAGGGAGAGAAAGCTCGGCGGGAATGGCTTCATCTCCGTGCGGCAACAGTAACTTTGATTCCGGTCTGGAAATCAAAACTCGCTCGGTGGAGCAGACGCTTATTCCTTTAGTTTCGCAGGTGAGTACTCCGGAAACCTAAACCGTGACGTTTAGTTATCGCATTCGAAGCCCTTGTGCTCTCAAACCACACTTCGACTTTACAGCTGTGTCGAGCACATGACACCGATTCTGTTGTTTACCTATTTGTGCACTGTGTCTGCAGTGCGTGCTTCCTTCCCGTGCTGCGTTTAAAAGCAGTCCCACGTGCGAATAGTTTATCAAGTTACGACACTGTGGTAGTCCTGTAACTGTTGTAGAAAACGGAAAAAGTAACGATACTCAAAGTTGTCTTAAGTTACAAAGGTGGGCACAGCCAAGTCTGAGGAAAATAAGCTGTGGATACGCTGAACGGGTAACTTGGGAAGTTTGTGATTTACAGAATTACATAACAGACTAGAATAATGCAGGGTAGTGAAACTGTTCACACCCAGAAGGCAATAAAATGAATTATGATGATGGTTCTTTATCTTTTTGAGACGATCACAAACTCTCCAGGAAGTCTTCACACTCTTCAGAGAGTAGCCCAGAAGCCGTAAGTTTTCCCTGAAGTCCTCCTTCGCTGTTCCCGAGCTGTGGCTCTCTCTTCTCTAATTGAGCCACTTTGAAGCACGTGCTTTGTTTTTCAATAAACACAGGAAAATGAAGGACCCACTTAAGGCCACTGCACTCCCTCAGCAACTCTCCACTCTTACACACTTTAACAGTCCCCGGATTAAACAAAACAAGGAGCTTAGGTCAATAAGTTAATGAATCGTTTTACTGTATGTTGGTTAGAAGCTGGAGGCTGTTTGGGCCATTTTAGGCTTTAATTTGCATGACTATCTTCCGCTCTTGTTTCCAGCATGTCACAAAAATGGGGAAGTCGTCTGCTCCTGAATAGGGAAGTGACCACTAGTCTTATAAATGCTAATATCCCCCTGTTTTGTAGGACAGGGTTGTGGTTTTCACATGAAAGACAGTGGGAGAAATCAGCATCTCACTGCTGGGTGAACAGAGTCTGGATAATACCACACTGGGAGGCCCATGACACTGTCCCTGCCCCTCCTGTGCTCACTGGCAACCTGCTTCCTCCCTCTCATTGCACAGGCTCATTTGAAAGATATAAGGTCATCCTGTCCCGAATAGATATGGGTTACTTATCAGAAAAGGACATCTGTTAGAGGGATGTGCTTTCCATGTAGTATGATAACTCAGGGCTAAATCTGTGCGAGCGTATACCGGCAGTGCAAGCAGGAGTTTGGGGAACAATATTCACACTAAGTACTGCTGTAATAATGCGCAAAAGTGTACAATAAATGTCCCATCCCTTGTGTTAGTGTAATATTTGCTGTCCAGCAAACTTATGGTGCACTCCTGCCTGCTGAGTTATTGGCTGGGCTCCCGTCTGTAGAGGGGTAAACTGTAATATGCATTCAGCTTATTACAGTCCATAGAGGGCCTCAAGGACAGTGTTTCCTAATTTTCTTTTTTTCTCAGTGTAAGGCCTGTCCCCATAGCAACAGAGCTCTGCAATGCTGAAAGAAACCACATTTTCAAGGACCGTCAACTCCATATGTAACATTTTGTTGTTGTTTTGTCATAAGATCAAGGTCACTGTTAACTGATACACAGGTTCCTCTTTGTGTGCAAAAATGCACAACTTTTCCTTTTATTTTTATTATTATTTTTTTTTTTTTAAAGAAATGATTCTGAGCATGAAATGATTAGTCTATTTTACCGAAGTAATAATTTTGACAATCTGATTCTGACAATGGATGTTATTTGAATTTAGATTATGAAATTAGACGTCCTCTGGGGGCTTAAGTCAGCCTTTTCTGCTGTTTGTGGAGATGCAATTGATTCAAAGAATAATTGCTGAAGGTAGAAAATTGTTTGTATGATTCTGATTTCCTAGAAATAGTTTCCATAAAAACCCCCAACAAAAAACGTATATTATAGTGAACTTCTTTACGGAGTCACTTAGTTGGATTTTACATGGATTGCTTAGTAAATCTCAAGCATTAGGTGTGGTAGTTTTTTTTTAATTTTTTTTTTTTACAGATTGTAAATAATCAGATAAATTGAATGAAATTATAAAATTTTTTAAGTCAAATCATTAATTTTGAAAGGTCATGATGGTTATTCTGACACTGGTGGTTGTAAATATGTGGTTTTTGGTGTTTGTGCACGCTAGGACAGTGCTAGGTTATAGTTCGTAACAATTGGGACTCTGATTTGAGTAATCGTGACCAGCTAGCCTTCATTTTCTGTCTAAAATGCAGTGAATAGAAAAGCAACAAAGCTGCTGTCTTGTCATAATTCAAGAAGGACCGTAAACTTTATTCTGATTGTAAGGATGGTGACTTGCAGGTGTCACGTATGATAATAAACTGCTTATTGAGATTCCACAATGAATGTGCAAAAATTATTGGCAACAAAACAACTGTTAGTATTCTAAATAGTTTTTCCAGTAAGAAACTGCTGTTGTAGATTACAGTAGGTACGCTGGAAAATAACGGCTAATATATTTGCAAGAACTTCACCGTAAATTACAGGAAAACAATCCTGGACACTTGCTGTTTATGTGTGTTTTTGTATATGCACTGAATGAGAGAAAAAGAAATCGCTTTGCGAGAAAAGTCAGTAGAAAGGCTGATGGTTAACCCAGCTGTGATAATAAAATTACCTGGCTTCAGGTGTGTATGATAACTTTGTTAACGGCGTTATGTGACATTTCTGAGAATGAGTATTGCCATACATGTGCATCAATTGAATTAGTGTGGGCTGTGCTCTGCAGCTTGTCTTCTTAAGGAGCGTTGTATGCATGCGCGTGTGTGTGTGTGTGTGTGTGTGGATCTCATAACTATCAAAGCGGAAATGAAAAAGCAGTGTCAGTCTGAGAGCCTACGTTTGATAAGGTTTTATGTTGTTTACTCTCCCCTTTTATTTTTTAATTATTTATTTCCTCTCCTCTCGCCTTGTTGACGTTGATATCCTCAGGCCTCTGTTATCAGCTTCACTCCCACCAGGGTGTAATTATAGGCCAGGGAAACCTCCCCGTCTTGCACTTCATACATATACACAAACTGGATAGATGCACGCAGTCCCACCTACGTCTTTCCTTTTTATGCATACTGATTATTTTGTGTATGCATTTTTTTTTTATGTTTGTCTGGGGTTTTTTTTTTTTTTTTTTTTTTGCACCAGTAGGTCAGAGTCATTCCCAACTTTCCAGCTGGTCTGAGATTCTGCAATTTAAATGAGTCCTGTTTTCTTAATGGACCACCTGGATGCTTTCGGGCTGCGTTCTTTATCATTTTGACCAGTTCCTTCCTTTTCTCCTTCGACTTCTTTTTTTCAAACTACAAAATGCATTTTCTTGATTTCTAAACGACACATTCTCCTATGTTAATACAAATTTTGTAATATGCTTTGCTTCACCTTTGCCATCGGTTTTGTATTCAGGGACATGGTGAGGCTAATGAATTGCTCTGGTGGTGGTCAAAATGTAATGGCCATCATGCAGAGAGAAGGGGAAACTAAAGCAAACACGTCTGCTGTTGTGTGTGCGTGCTACCTGTGATGTGGCCTATAGCCAGCTGGAAGGCAATTAGCAATACTCTGGATGCTTTTTCCTTGAGATCCGATTCCTGTTTTGAAGTGGTAATTAGTGGGGGGAAAAAACAGTTATGTTCCTGGGCTTTTATAATTGAGGTGTGTTTTCCTATTAAAAACGCAGCAGCCCAGTCTGGGTGCGGACATGGTGGTCCACACTGATGAAGTGTAAAGGTGCTGTTTTGAAGCAAAGACTTGTGGGAACGAATAGGAGCTTGGGAATAATCTCTAAGACTTTGATCAGATTGGTGTACGTTAAACACTCGTGACACCCTGGCCTTGTGATTACATAGCTCAGCTGTCTCCATCATTTTTCTTCAGGCCCGAGCCAGGAGTTTCTTAAAAGATTTTCTCCTATAATTGGGCCTGGAAAATCCGTTCTCTGTCTGCGTTTGTTAGCATCGACTTTGTCATGCTTCCAGGGGTTCTGTGGTGGTTGCAGTTTTGCTTTCTGAAGTGTTATAGAACACTGTGGGGGGGGAGAAAAAAGCTTTCCCGTGTTCTTTTTGCTCTCAACCTGGATTGAAATGGCATATTTATCACCCAAACAAATGCTCAGGGGAAAGTCGGAGGATGTGATTTTTCTCAAAGCTTTGCCATTTTGCCATAAATTTCAACATTAAACAAAAAAGCTGACAAAACACGCTTCATAAACATACTCCAAACTTAACGGCTTCGTAAGCACGGCCATCAGTCAAATTTCCGTTCCGCCCTCTGGAAATACTGGAAATTGAATTTTACTGAGGTACGAGGCTCTATTTCCTTCCTAATGTTCCTGGTCCTATAGTAGAGTGACATGACAAACGTCCAGGTAGTGAAGTTGTTTTTTATATCTAGACAGAGGCATTACTGTTGCCATGAGCCCTAACAGATCTCCGTCCTCGAGTCGTATGATGATAATGGAGACAAATGGGTCCCTGGCATGAAAGTAAAACCACATGAGGATAGCAACGCACTCCAAGCTTGCACGTGAATACACACTCATAAATCAGAGCATATAAATATAACATGATTGGGACAACATATGCCTTTATTGTATATGTGGGAGATGGGTGGGGAATTCCACAGTGGTTTGAGCGTCTTTGTATCTGTGTACTCTGATGTGTGTGATTGTCTGCTCACGGATAACAGAATCTACACAGATCTGTGGTGGTGGGATTGTGGTTTTCATGTGTCATCGTCTGTTTTGTGTTCTGCTGCTACAGGTTGTCACCCCGTCCAAGTTCAACCCACTGTGGTGGTGACTAAAACAGAACGCCTGATAACACAATTTGAGAGCAACCTTTTTTCCTGTTACGTCAGTATCAGTGAAAGATGCTGATTAATGGCCACGCTATTTACACAAACACTCCCAATCACCAGTGTTGGGAAGGTAAAATATATTCCACTACAGATTACAGAATACATGCCCCCAAAATGTAGTTTGTAACATATTTTGTTAAGTTACTCAATGCAAGGAACGTATTCTGAATACTTTAGATTACTTGATATAATGTCATGCTTTTTACAACTACATGAATGTACTATTGCTGTGTGATTTATTACTATTACTGAAGGTTACTTGCCACCAAGCTAACATTGTTAGCTGAGGTTAGTTCATAGACTGCTTTCCGAACTGCACATGATTATTTGCAGCTAGCAGGTTTTTAATGTTATCCAAGTCTAACAGTCAGCAGTCTATGAACTAACGCCAGCTAACAATGTTAGCTTGGTGGCGGGTAGCTTTTAGTAATAGTAATAAATCACACAGCAATAGTACATTGAAGTGGCACATAACCCAGGTAGCTACCACAACTAAAACATAATAGTTGCAGTAGGCTAGTGAACTTACTTTCAGATGTTTCTTTGGGTTGGAGGTGGAGGCTTTTGACGCTGAAAGTAGCTTGGTTGCTGGCAAACAGAGTTTGCATTGCACGGTCAGATTTGGCCCATCCCTTTTTTTTTTTTTTTCTTTAAATGTGAAGTGGTGTCAGAATTTCCAAGTAAGAAATGCATTCCTGCCTGTACACTGCTGGCTCTGGGTCCATTGTGTAACTGATGCCACCAGGATTAACATGACGCTTACATTAGAGCCTCTAATTCCGACAATGCGTGGAATTACCAGAATTAGAGAGGGGATAGCCTAACATATGAAACAGGAAAAGACCGCTGTGAAATCCATTTATTTCAACAAAGTAACTGTATTCCAATTATCATCTTTTTTTGGGTAACTGTAACGGAATACAGTTACTCTTATTGTGTATTTTAAATACGTAACGCTGGTACATGTATTCTGTTACTCCCCAACACTGCCAATCACTCATATTTCCATACAGTATATTAGGGCTGTTCAATATAACGATATATATGGGATGACGATATAAAAACGTCTATAGTTTCATTTTACGCTATCGTTGTTTCGTGGTGTCACAAAATAAACAGTTTACAGCAATATTTTTTCATTGTTTTGATGGTCACTGTAGTGGCTATATTAATTTCTTAAAGTTATCTCTTTCTCTTATATTTAATATAACTACACTACGGACGGACAAGCGCCTGTTTTTATGCGTTGTCGTTAACAACAACGATGGTAAAACCATCGCGTGTCCGCTCGTTTATTTTCCACATAAACCTTTCACAATAAAGCTCAAGATCCTGTTGAGACTTTTCAAAATAAACTGAATCAAGTGAAAGAGTAGGCAGATTATTTACAGATGAGGAGTAAAAAAGAGCCGCCAGGTGCTAAAAAATAAACCTTAGACTCAAACGTTAGAACAGGCTTTTCCCCACAGCACGCTGTGTAATAAATACTCACAAAGAAAACTGCGGCCGTTACAACTTATTTCTAAATGTATCGGTTAAAACACTCGACTCCAGGTACACGACGCCCAGCTGGAAACACTTCATGAAAGTTGAGCTGCCCGAGAGTCACAGAATTTACAGAAAATGTTAAATTTTGATTTTATATCGTTATCGGGACGATAGAATTCTTATATCGGGATATGAGATTTTGGTCATATCGCACAGTCCTACACTATATACCCTTTTCCCCTCTAAAGAAACTGGGAGATCGTGCGGTTTTGCAGGTTGGTTCTACACATGGGCTCTCAGCTGGTTTAAAGATCTAATATATGAATTGCAGTGAGCCTGACTCGCATTATTGT
Source organism: Maylandia zebra (assembly GCF_041146795.1). Taxonomy (NCBI): domain Eukaryota; kingdom Metazoa; phylum Chordata; class Actinopteri; order Cichliformes; family Cichlidae; genus Maylandia; species Maylandia zebra. The sequence continues at coordinate 20,258,488 of NC_135187.1, forward strand.
TGAATAAATGACGCTCTTTGGCATGTCCTTGTTCAGCAGTAGGAAGTAAACAGTCAACAAGCCTGTTTCATCAAAGTGAAATGAGATGCAATTCCACTCGGCTCCCCTTGTTTTCTAGTAAAGTGGTTGCATTAGGCAGCTAACTTTGTCAATTTGGAGAATCCACATTCTCTCTTCTGATGATTAAATCCACTCTTCTAAGCCTCCCACCCTGACTCATATTCACTTTTCATTGCATTTCTCTAACACAAACACACACTCAGTGTCATGTAAACACACATGTGCAGAGCTTAAATGATCGGTGTTTCCCCCTTGTCCCCTCGAGCGGTCTTTTCATTATTGCTATCAGGGGAGTCATTACAGATTGCTGTTCTCTTTAAGTGCAGATAAAAGGGTCTGTCTTACATGTCGAGCCGTTGACCTTTCCTCGGTTAATATACTTCCAGACGAGAAAAGTGCTTCTTTTTTTTTGCCTGTGTGTGTGTGTGTGTGTGTGTGTGTGTGTGTGTGTGTCTTCATTTATGTGTGTGCGCACCTGAAACCTCCAAATAACCTGGCCCAATGGGATCAGTCACCTAGAGGGAACAGCAGAGTTAATTTAATGGTGCAAGAAGGCAATCTCACGCTCTGCAATTTAACTTATTTGAAAGGTGAGGCTAATAGCAGAAGGTGCTTTTAATTGTCTAAGGAGAAGCCACTGCCTCTGACCGAGATGTATGGCTATATCCTGAAGGCTGATAAAGTATTGATTAAGCCCCTCTCCCATCATCAGTCAGCCTCAAATTGCTTTCATTCAGTCTTTCATTGACCATCAAATGAAAATGGGGAACAGACTCATTTTGTCAGTTTGTGAAAACTTGGGTCCTAGTTGTCTGCAGTAACACTGAGTGTTTGGTTTTTATCCGTCAAGGTTTTACAATTTTCCGCCGTCAGATTCCTGAGAGAAGAAGTGACAATAACAAAACTGCTGTCAGTGGATTCTTATCTCGACTAACCAGGATATTATTTTTGTAAAGATATGTTGCCATGCATTTTTTTTTTCTTTTTTGCAAATTACTATAAATTTTTTAAAATTCTGTTATCACCGCAACTTCCCTGAGCTCACTGTTAATATGATCTGCCACCGTGTTCACGCACTGTGTGTGAATGATCCTCCAAGACCTGCAGAGGCTCTTAGGTGCTTATTATTCCTGTTTAATATCAAGTGATTGTCTGGCCCATTGCCGCCCTGTGCTTACAGTATATTTTTCTGAGTTATGATGATGAGGTAGTGATGGGACATCTCATAAGTATGAGCACACAGGAGGAAATCTCTCTGTCGGTGAAGATGTGATGCCTAATGTGGCGTGATGTTTTGTGTTGTCCAGCCTCACACCCTGCGGATTAAGATGGATGTATAAACACATGGCTGAAGCACAAACAAGGACATATGTATTAAGAAACCTCACAACCGTTTCCTAGGCTCTCATTCTGTAGCTGTACATAAGGAATATTTTACTAAAATAGCACAGATACAGGTTGAATAGCTTTCTCTGTTTTTTAAACTGTGCTCGCTAAGAAGTAAGATATAGTGTTGCTGTACATGCTGTTAGGACATGCAGACTGAAGAGTGAGACAGGACAGGCCTCTTACTGTAATCTTGTAGGCATGCACTCTCCTATTTGCCTTGTCATGTACTGCTAGAGATATGACATGATATATCTATATTATCTGCTGCCTGGACAACCGCAGGTAAACACACCACTGTTTGGCAGGCAGCTGTTTGTTTCTTGTTGTTTTCCTCTTTGTGTGTCTGTGGCTGAGCATTGTGATCATTCTGGTCTTGAGCCCATGACATTGACCTGACAGTTTTACACACTGTGGGGTTTAGAGGTTAAGCTCTGCAAATCCTGGTTATGACAGGAACCCTTTCTACGTTTCCAGGTAAACCATTGCACCATCCTATAGTTTCATGGTAAGGGTGACGTCTTTATATGAAAGTGGAGGTTGCTGTCACTGAAAATATCGCACCAGTCAGTGTTACTATTCCTTTCTGTACTTGATCAGCCGGTCCTTGTCACGATCTTCTTACCTCTGTCCTCCTGGCTTGCATTGTAAGGAATGTAGAAATATCTCAAAGTGAAAAACAAAACCAAGTCTAGGAAACGAAGCAGTCTTTAAGCATTAGTTGGATATAAGTATAATTATCTTTTTGATCATGTATTATCTATAAAGGTTTTCTGACACTCATCCCAGAGCTGTCCAAGTCTTCCTGTTTGTTCTTCTCTCCTTCCCCATCAGCAACATTGCTAACTTTACCTCCGAGGAATCCTTCAGCCTGGCTTGTATGTGTTAATTGCTTTCTTCAAGCGTCTTTGAACTTCTCCCCCCCTCGATAATGAGTTCTTTTAAAAAGATGAGGTTTGACATGATAGAACAAAGACAGTGTGAAGGGCACAGGGAACATAGAATACCAAACATTTTCTGTAATTCAGAACAATTTCAAAGTTGCCGTGTCACCTTTGCCATCACTTAATGTCTGCACTGTTTGATTAAAAATTGATTTTTTATTTTATTTTAGTTTCTTTGTTAATCTTTTGATTACTTAAATGATAAATTTCACTTTATGCTAAATTGGCAAGCATGCCACTTTTAATTTAGTATTTAGTATTTATTTATTTATTGTCATTGTCAAGAACAATGAAATTGCGTTTGGGGCTTCCATACAACCCAAAAATTCAGTGCGATATCACTTTTAGTGACTACTTCAACCTCAAGCAGTCGTGTTGAGTGACTGCCAGATCACCTCACTTTGTGGGGTGATTCAGGGTGTGTCTGTAAGGAAGTATCAGTGTGTAAGATGCTGTAGCACCTCGTTTGTATGTCTTCCACCCTTCCTCTGTTGCTCTGCCCAATTTCCTGATTTCGTTTTCCTGTCACACCCCTTTCTCTTTTGGTCTTTAGTTCTGCCTTTAGCCTTGTGCCTGTTTTCTTCTCACCACTCTCCACTTACCTTTCAGTTTTCTAACTATTAATCTCAACTTCTCCAGAGAGTTAGGGGCTCTATATCACCTCATTAATTATGCAGCTTGCTGAAAACCTAGCTAGAGGCTGCAGGTATAGCCTCAGCTGAATAGCTCAGCCCAATCATTTCTTTGGATCTTTCCCTCTTTCTTCTCTACCGTAAAATGAGACGCAATCTTCGGGACTGCATCCATTCTGAAGAACACTAATGGGAATAGCATGTAACCAGCTGAGCCAGATTTGGCCGTCTCTTTCTCTGACATAGAATGGATGAAGATGATGCTATTCTTACCACGTTTTGTCTGAGCGTCACATATCTTCAGGGGAAATGTTTTCTGAAAGGAATGCAATGTTGAAAGCACAGCTGTAAAGAGATAGGATCTTGGACATTTTGAAAAGACTTTGTATCAAGAATGGGTTTATATAATTTTAACTTGCAGGATTGAGCTATGTTTGTAATTGTCAGATTTCCATGGGCTAACTATAATGAAATGGAAAAGCAATACATTCCCCTGTGTCAGTTTTGGCCGGCGGTCATAGGTTCTGTCCAATAATATGACGTGAGACTGGAGTAAAAGACCTCCATGGATTGGCACTTTATTAAAGAAGGAGCATGATAACAGCACAAACACTAACTACAACTAAACCAAATGGCTTCCTTTTATACTCTACCTTTTCAGGTGAACATCCGGAATAGCCCAAGTATGGGGGTTAACTAATCAACATGAAAACATAACCCTCCACACAAACAAACATACAATAACATTAAAGAACATCACAAACATATACATATTTCCAACACATACTATAAACAAACCAATAACATAAGCTTCACCCATTTCTATCTAAATTAAAACCCTCTTTAACCATACTCCCTAACCTGGCACATTGGTCTGCTCCAAGAGCTCTTAAACAGGTGATTGAGCCTCTTTTGCTCCACATCCTGCAAGAAGCAACCAGGACAGGTGAGTACCTTTACAAGTTCTCATTTCACATATGTTTAGGTTATTGATAAATGATTAACTGCAAACAGCTCTAACTTTGGCTCTTCTCCGACACAGGTAGGATGGCCAGTCCCACTGTCTCTTTTCAGTTAAAAGCTGTCAATTTAATCATATGTCAAATAACCTAATAAAAGACTCCATAAGAACTAATGTGTTTTCTTTATTACCCTATTTTAAATTCCTAATCCAACAATTAATCACTAACAATACCCCCCTGGTCTCCATTACACCCTGCCTCTCAAGCAGACTTTTATCCTTTTGATGAGCTCCAGTGCGATTGCCTAATGCTGCGTTCACACTGGAAGTGATGTGGCGACCGTATAAAGTGAATGAAACTATGAGCAAAAATACCCACTGGCGGCACAAAGTGGGAGGGACCCAAGATGAACTTTTCTCAAGTTATAAGTCAGCCAATGAGAATGTACCATACTGCTAATTGACAAATGACCTTATAGTAAATGCATTAATAGGTTACCTAGGCACCAGGAGGCTAGGATGTCTGTGAGCGACCAGCTGTCAGCTTCACAGCAATGCACGACGACTGAACCACTACCAGTGTGGGTACAACTTTAGACTACAGCTGGAGATGGTAGTTCTTGTTCTGTGGGCTCTGTGTAGGAGCCCATGAAATGGATAACCAGCTTCTGAATGTTCTGGTTAGAGCAGAACGTCTGTCAACAGGTGCAGTGGATAAAAGTGGCGTACAACAACATCCTTTCGTAGAAGCAGCAAAAAGAAATCAAGGACCACCCCAGCAATCTCGCCACAGCAGTCTGATTAGCAGCGCCAAAAACTTTCAGAATAACAGTGAGGCATCGATGGCAGATGGCATTATCTCAGTTGCATGAAAAGTAAGTCCCCTATACACTCAGGTGGCTATCAATATACCTGGGCAGCCTGCCAGGTAAAGTTCGTGTGCGGCAAACACTCTGACACCTAGCTCTTGGTATGAGGAAGATGTTCTCATCTTGTCACCGTTTCTAGATGACTGGAGCCAGCGGGTGACAGCTGGGGCCAGTCAGCTGGGATTCATAGCCCAGTGTGTACATGTGTACTTAAGAACACATACACCCAGGACCAACACCTATAAATAAGTTAAAGTCACTCTACTCCTATAAATAAAGTTCTAGTTGTTCTGGGCATTTCTCTGGATCTGCTATCTGAATGACTGAAAAGAGCTCTTGATATGAAAACTAATATTAAAATGTGAGTGTGAGAGTTAGTGATTTTAGAAAAGAGTGTTTACTGCATCGTCAGTAAACACTCGTCTATGGGTTGCAGGTACTGGTTCATGTTAATGTCGTTTGATGTTTAAATTCTGCACCGATGGACCTCAAACCACTTGAAGACATAGGTATGTGTCATGTAGTGAAAGCACGTTCCCGAAGCCCCTGTGAGAATGTGTTAGGGAGTCTGTGTGTGTCACAACACAGGCCTTTATACAGCCTGCAGTTAGGGGGGGCTGCATTCCTTTAAGGGCTCAAGTTTCGAGCTCCCACAATGTGCGTGTGTGCATGTGTGTGTGGTGTCTGAAATTGTGCCTCCATGTTCTTTAAAGGGCATCACGACTGAGGTCAAAAGTCAAAGTCTCAAAGGGCAAAAACCTTGATTCTGGCTGGTATGCATGTGTTTGTCTGCCCCCCCCCCCCCCCCCCTTCATTCATCGGTGAATCCTCCAGCTCAGCGTATAACGTTCCGTGTTGTGGCTTCTGATGTTTGGTCTGACACACTTCATTGCTTTATTAATGCAGTACTTCACTTTCTAAAGTCCCTTTCTTCTCACATGTCAAACCTTCAAGACAACATTCTTAGGAATTTATCTCCGTCTGTTCGAGAATGTCTCTTGCTCTGGGGCTAGTTTGTAGCTGCGTTGGCTTTTGTCTACACCTGACAACTCGCATTTCTAAATGCTTCCTTTCATTTTGTAAGAAGTTGACCCAAACCCTCCCCCCCCCCTCCAAAAAACGCAGTAGCCCAGAATTCCCAGAGGTAGCTTGTGGAAATCATTTTGGTGGTTTTCATCAGATTTGACCTTCAATAGGCAGCTGAGAAATGAAGCACATTTTTCTTTGTCACTTTGCTTTTTCATTCACCAAAAAACAAGCCGTGATTAGTTTCGGAACAGACCAGTGTTTCTGACAGGTGCATTTGGTCAGCTTCCCCTGCTCCTGCAGAACATGCTGTTGCTGAGTGAGGCCGTCACAGAGCCTGGTTAGGCCGCTTTCACACACTTTTCACTGCACACTACTACTTGTATTAGTTGTCCATTACTTGTAATTACTTGTAATTACCAATTATGATGACTGATGGAATGTTTTCCAGGCCAAGTTGGCAAGCAGTTCGGATTTTCCTGTTGAGGATTTTATACAATTACCCAGTCATTAAACATGGCTCAGCATGAGGACAACCTGAGGGGGGTGACTTTCATGTGTTTTGGTTGTATTGTTCATAACTTCGGGTTTCGTAGGGGGGCAGTCGTCGTCATGCAACACCGCATTCAAGAAAATCACCCAAAGACAAATATTAGCTGCAATGTTCCAGGCTAAAAAATAAGTCAACACTTCTAAGCAAACTCTCCTGTCTTTGTTTTACTCGCAGGATGTTGGTTTGCGAGCTTGTGATGATGTGAGAATATAAGCTTTAATACCCCTGATTGTTTTGGGTTATACTCGTGGTTTCATCTAAATAGATGTTGCTTGATGATGGATCTGGAGATGTATTTCTAGCAGGTTGCTTACGGTTATTATTCCAACTTTTATTTTCCTTGTACACAAGATACTCATCAATCTTTAGTGGTGGCTCAGGAGGTCTTGATTGAGATAATTAAAGGGCAGAATGAGGACTACGATAAAAGACTCATCAGGAGTTGGAGTTTGCCTTTTTCATGTGCTTTCAAATGTTTCAACAACAAAGATAAATCTTAGAGGGAAGTCAGATGCAAGGACAAAGCAGATACAGTGCTTAGGGCCACGTTGTGTTTGGTTTTTCTTTTTTTCTTTTTTTTATGGGTTCAGAGGTTTCAAAGAAAACAATTTGCCACAGTCCATTTGAATTTCTACACCCTATGTTTCTTTTGAAGGTGTATGTAGGGTGAAATTGACTAAAATATTTAACTTCTAGGAAGAAAATTGTTTCCATGTTTGACTTTGTGCCACTTCTCTGCTGTTATACCCGCTACAGAATACCAGACAGCTTTTAGACTGCAGGTTTAAGTTATTTATCAGTTGGAAATTTTGGTCTGTTTATGCACACCAACAACGGACCATGTCTGCAAATGAAGACATCCACTAAAATGGTATATATATATATATTTTTTTACTACTCCTTGATATGCAATGACTTGCCCAAAATGAATGTTACGAAACAAAACAAGACTTAGTGTCTAAGCAAAGGCTTCTGAGCAACACCGTCTGGAATTTCTAACCTGCTTCTGGATGTGAAAAGAGATTGAAGACTTCACATTTAGATATCATGAGTGATGTCTCGATGGTTTTTTTTTCTTCAGTGTTTTGCCGTCTTTGTGACATTGACTTGCCAGATTAAATAACTGCTGTACTCTGGTGAGGCTTTCTTGGGGTGGGGTAGGGAGGGGGTTTGGGGCCATGGGGTGGACGTCACTATGAAACTCCTCGGTCTTCAATGGAACAAAGAGCTCAGTGTAGCCTGGAGAAATCTCTAGCTGCATATGGTGTACGTTTCCAAATGGGTGGGATCTCATCTGCATTGCCTCGCTGCCTGAGCCAGAGATGTCTTTGATATTGCATCTTGGATGTTTTGCAAAAACGTGCTTAGATCAAAGATATCTGTGCTGCCAGGCTGGCTGTCTTGGTTTTACTTTGATAACAGCTTGATCCATGTAAAAACAGTTAGATCCAAGTAATTAGCGTCATTGTCCGCTATTCTTTCTGTCTGTTTTGAGTTGGTTAGAAGCTGACACGGCATGGTTTACACTCTGAGACTAGGATATGCCTCCTAGAAGCTTTCAGTAGATGAGGCTTTTGGCCATCCTTTTGATGTAAGTAGGAAAATCTAAGCTTTTTTTCTCTCTTTTTTAAATTCATCCAAAATATATTTGTTATACTATTTGTAAGTGGTAGTCTGTTACAGGTGTGCCAGCATTATGATGCTGAGAAAAAAATACTTTAGCACCATTCAGGCCGGAGCCACTCTTATAAAATATGAAAGGAGATATGTTTTGATTTCATTATTTAATATTCTTTTGAAAGAAGAACTTCATCTGCATTGTGTTTTGCTCAATAATAAAAGTGTCTCTCTCTCAGCTATAAACTCTCAGATGGTTTTAGCAAATTACTTTTTGTACTCTTTATGAATACTGCTTTTCAGTAGGTGACTTTTTTTGACTCCCCCAAAACATTTTTCACACTTCACTTGCAAAAACCTGAATCCACTCTGCATCACGTAGGACAGAAAATGGTCTCAGTAATACTGTACAGATGTTACTGAATAATTTATCATATTCACATGTAAGCAGCATTCAGTATGCGATTCAATCTTGAAACTGAGGGTAGGTGATAAAACTGCCTCCTGTTATTCCAAAAAAAGCAAATCCGAAGCTTCAGCTTGGCATAAAAACTCAGAAGAAAAATGGCTACATTGACACTGTTTTTATTATTATTCTTTGAATCCTAATTTATGTCTATATGCAATATGTCTTTGATACAGCAGTTGCAACACATAGCACACACTCAGATGCACAAAAAAACCAAAACAAAACACTGCTCTTAGTAAAGATAATGAGCTAAATGTTAACCAGCGTCGCTACCCGTAAAGAGAGATGATGTCCTAATTGCAAGTCTGTGGCACATATGATGGTGTGAATTTGTCCAAATGAAGCTGTAAGGAACTTTAATCTAAAATTACAGTTTTGTAAAGTCAGCAGTCTCACGAATCCCAAGCCTAGAATAGCTGCAGCTATGCCCGTGATGCTAACGATTTCCCAGACTTTATGCTAACTAACTGGTGGCTATAACTTCAGTGCTCTTAATTTTGATATGAAAATATTAAAACTTATAGTTATTTTATCTATACAAACAGTTGATTTTCTTCTACTTATCCAGTTTAGGGTCAGCCCGTGACCACACCCTACATATGTTGGCAGGCTGTTGCAGAAAGACACCGAGCAATCTTTGGACTGTGGGAGGAAGCCAGAGTACCTGGAGTGAACCCATGCAAACACAGGGAGAATGTGCAAATCGAACTCTGCAGTAAATTCTAATGGCTCCACGTGCACAGCAGCAAAGCCAGCGCAAGGGGTCTTTTCATAACGTGTAGCTTTTTAAAATCATTATAAAGGGTTTCACTTTTCAGTGAGGCTGTGTGATTAGGGGGCAGGGATAGCTCAGTAGGTAGAGTGGTGGCTTCATGATCGGAAGGTTAGTGGTTTGATTCCCCTGAACAGCTACCCTGAGGTACCCCTGAGCAAGGTACCGTTCCTGCTCCCCGGGCGCCCAGTGGCTGCCCACTGCTTCACTTGAGTGAATGGGTTAAATGCAGAGAAGAATTTCCCCACTGGGATCAATAAAGTATACGTTATTATTATTAATAGCTGACAATAAATTTGCAGATTAAAAAAAAAAAATACTATTATTGTGCTGCGACTGTAAAGGGTTTCAAAGCAAAACAAGGTCGTGAACCACAACAGCACTTTGTGTCATGGTCTAGTGCTCTACAAACCGAAGGGATCGATTCCCTTCTCTGCTCTCCTTCCCATCTTGGTTAACCTTGGATTGTGGTTAACAGAGCAAAAATTGATCCGCAGCTATGGTTTGTTTGTCTACCCCCCAGCAAGGACTACTGAATCAGAGGTCACTCTCCACACACTGCCTCATACACTCTATTCTCTAAACTTGCTCTTAATGGAAAAAGAGCAATATCTCTCAGAAAGTTTTCAGATAATGTAGAGTTTTTGGCTCCGTGCCTCCTCTCGGTCATATCTTTTGTGTTCCTGCCTTAGTTCTCTACCCTTTTCCTTATTTACTGTATATCCTCTTCATTCTCCTTTCTATCTCTTCATCACAGCTGTCCATCTGTTTCTCTCCCAGGTTTATCATTCTCTCTTATCAGCTGCTGGTTCCTCTAGACTTCCTGCACCTCATATCAGCCGTACTGATTACACTGTAGCAGCGCTTTGCTTTCAATAGACTATGTGTTACTGTCAGTGCATGCACAAACAAACCAGAGCGGTGGGGTGGGGTTTCATTTCTCTCATAGCTATGTTTTCTACTTAGTTAAGTAGTTCATCTACTCAAATGTCAAGGAAGCACGTTAGCACTAAGCAGCTTAATAAAGGTGTAAAATGGTCATTGGTTTAATAACCTTTGATTTGCTTTGGTTTGTGGGGGGAAAAAAAATAAAATTGTCAACTCACAGACTGCCTGAACCTCAGAGTGACTCTGGAGAGCTCTGTGCTCAGCCCACTCAATGGGCCCCACTTAAGACTTGATAGATTTCCCATTATTTTTAGACTGCAGTGATGGAGTACCAGGTAGCACACACCCATTTCTGCTTTCCTCTGAGCTTCTTGCTTCCTGTGTGGAAGCACTGCCCAACAATGGCACACAAACACTAAGCCAGTCTGCTGCAAAGCCCCAGAGATAAATGCTTCTTCATGTGAAACAATCACAAAAATGTAATCTGGAAACCCCGGGCCATGCTTCCATCCCTCTATTTGGAAATCTGTCTCTAAGAGGTTTCAGAGCAGCTTTGAACACTTGAACCGTGGCAGAACACGGCGGATCGATGCCAAGCAATAATTCCAGGCAATAAGTGGGATTATATTTGTCGTTTATTTGACAGTGAATGGTCCCTTGGAAAATATGAGCTCAGTTTATTGGTTTGTCTACTGTGTGCCAGCCATGCAATCTATTCGGCTACTCTGCTTTCCTCTGCATATTCGCGGCCAGACAGATCTGATTAACTGTCACACTGATACAATGTGGACCCACTTGCTCTTCGTAATCATACCAGCTGCAAAATAAGACGAGAATCCAAAGATGTTTAATTCTAACATTTCATTTTTGCTTTGTTTAATTTTGGGAACATGATAGAATAATATCAAAGGGTGTGAAGAGTGTTGTGGTAGAAGGGACAGATGTGTTCAAGGTGGGGGTGGTATGACATCAGGGATCGGCTCTGAGACGCTTCTTGTTTGAAATGGTGATGGACAGGCTGACACATGAGGTCAGGCAGGAGTCTCATTGGACTATGATGTTTGCACACGGCATAGTGATCTGTAGTGAGGGCAGGGAGCTGGTAAAAGACAACCTGGAGTGCTGGAGGTATGCTCTGGAGAGAAGAGAAATGAAAGTCAGTAAAAGCAGGACAGAATGTATCTGTGTGCGTGTGCGTGCGTGTGCGTGCGTGTGCGTGCGTGCGTGTGTGTGTGTGTGTGTGTGTGTGTGTGTGTGAGAAAAAAGGCAGACAGGTAAAATTAAAAAAAGATGAATATGCAAAGAGCAGAGGTATTGAAGGTGACTGAGTTTAAATACCTGGGGTCAACCATCCAAAGCAACAGACAGTAGGTGGAGATAAGCGTCAGGGGGGATTTATGACAGAAGGATAATAATAATGATAATAATAATAATAATAATGGATACTTTATTGATCCCCATGGGGAAATTACTTGTTTTTCTCTGCATTTGACCCATTCACTCAGTGAAGCAGTGGGCAGCCCACTAAGCAGGCGCCCGGGGAGCAGTGTGTAGGGACGGTACCTTGCTCAGGGGTAGCAGCAGGAGTGAAAGGGATGATTTACTAGAGTGTAGTGAGACTGTTATGATGCGTGGTTTTAGGGAAGGATTTAGAAGGATTTTATCGGGAGTGACCAGAATGAACATCAGATAGACAGCTCAGGTTGAGAGGTTTGGAGTTAAAGCTAGAGAGGCAAGGCTGAGATGGTCTGGACATATGGACAGGAAGGATGGTGAAGATGGACCTGCCAGGCAGGAGGAAAACCTCAGAGATGATTTGTGGATGTAATGAAGGAGGACTTGCACAGGGTTGGTGTGACAGAGGAGGAGGGAGAGCGAGATGGAGGTAGGTGATCCGCCCAAGAGACCACTAAAGGGAACAGTTGAAAAAAGATGATTTATGGAACATCATAAATGTAGTTTTTGGGGGTTGTTTTTGAGGCAGAGCCAAAAAAAAAGTTTTAAAGAAATCTGTGTAGTCAGCATTAAAAATATTTTTGATTGATTCACCCCCTTGTTTAATTGCTTCAAGTTCTTTGTCCAGTTAAACATATTTGCATTTTTTTTTTATTGTATTCAAAGGGCTCCCTGCAGAGTCAGATAATCTAGCCAAGGCTGAGTTCCTTTCACACACAAAAGCTGATGAAGCGCTTGCTGTTGTGCTCCGAAAAAAACAAGTTTAGTTTATAAAACACAATGTGCCAGAATACTGATTCAATTTCTAATGTATTTGTACCCCTTTGCTGTTCACATATGTTTCGCACATACAGTAAAGGGAAATGTTTTAATTAAGTTATTAAATGTCCTGTAAAGTACCATGTTTCCTCTTGCATGTTAAAGCCATCAGGCCTCATGGATATAAAAGCTGTGCGACTTTGGTGTTTTATTAGTTTGCTTTACATCGAGCCTACCCACACAGCTAAGACGACGGTGGAGAAAGTGTAGGTACAAGTCTGTCAATGTCTCTGAGTGCCCCAACAAGAGACTCGTCGTCAGCATGAAAAAAAAATTTCTGCAGAGATTGACAAATTTTATCACTGCTAAAAGTGCTTCCGTTAAGGAGCGAGTAAAATGTATGCATACTTATGCCAATAGGATATTTCAGTTCTCCTTTTTAATGCATTTGCAAACAGTTGCTGTGTCATTATGTAGAAGGGATGAAAAGAAGAAGAAATACTTTTGATAACCGATTGGAACATAAAAGTGCTATAATGCAGAACAACCATCATGTTAATCTTCACGAATGCTTATCCTAGGAAACAAATGCAATTTTGGTACATTTTGAAATGTAACATAGCAACCTAACATATGAGTGCGCCAGTCAGGAAGAAAAGGTTAGGAAACGAGATGAGCCGCCGCCTCGGGGCGTTCTGTACGGGGTGCTAACCCCCGCAGCACACGTATTCCTAGGCTACATCCCCCAAGTACACTGGGGGAGGAGGTGAACAGTTGAGACAGCCGAAGTGAGTTTGACCCAACAGTTACACTATGTTCAGATCACCCCTCTGCTCTCCTTGGTTGACCCCACTCGCTGACTTTCTCTTTGTCTCTCTCCATTTCTCTCTCCCTCCCTCTCTCTCCGTCTCCCTCCCACCGACTATCCACCGAATTACGTGAGCAAGAGGAATGAAAAGATGTATTGTGTTCTTTTGAATGCGAGCTGCGTGTGTTTGTGTTCGAGTAGCTGCCATCCTCTACCGCTATGCAGACATTGCGGCCTTAGCATGCTACAGTGGTCAGAGGAGAAAGGGATGTGTTTTAAGCACCATTGTATTTACCGCCCTTTTCATCATGTCATAAGTCCAGTGTTGCTTGCAGTGCACACAGAGGCTCCATTTCAACAGTCACACTTGTACACAAGTTATTTTACTCACTGAATCATGTGGAGAGTGGAAGTTAGCCCAGTGAAATTGCAACGTACACTCTGGTTACTGTATAGGTTTTGCATCAGAGTCCAAGTTGGCAAACTGCGTCCACTAAAACTACCATTTAGACAGCAATGTCGCTTTTTTCTTCTGTGCAGTCTTGAAATGGAGCCATCTGACTACTTTACAGTGATGATGAAGACACACCAGTCTTTAATTATCAAAAAAGGGTAAGAATTACCTCAAAAAACAAGAGATTGGGAAGGTTAGATTTATTTTTCACAGCTGCTTTCTTTTAATGTGCAGACAATTTTTTTTTTTTTTTTTTTTTTTTTTTTTTTCTGGAAATCTGAACGGCATGCGATGAGAAAAGGATTCGATGAACTGTTTATATTCATTTTGCAGTGATGGAAGCTTCTAGATGACATGAAAACTGCACTCTTAATTCAACTCCAGACCATTTTCACGATTTTTTTAAAAAAGATTTGTAACAAGAATATATCATATATTAGCACTTTTTTTTTCCCTGACAAAAAAACCATAAAATAAGAGAGCCTGTGACAAACACACTTTGCAGACATGATACTCTATTGTCCTTCTTGAGCAGCTGCTTAAACGCAGTGGGATGCAGCTAGTTTTTATTCATCAGCGATAACCTTTCTCGCTGATGTTTGCTGTGGATTCAATCTGTCTGTCCACATATTCAAATGTCACCTCTCATTGCTAAGCGAGAGCTTGAAGGCCAAAGAGTGCCCTTTTCTCATACAACTCAGATGGGGTACAGTCTGATGAAAATCCAACCTCATTCAACTGCTACACTGTATTCTGTTCAGGTTGTCTTTACTGTCAAAGAGCCCTTCTTTCTGTTTGCCTGCCTCTGCATCTGCAAGCCTCATTACGCCCCCACTTCTCCCTGTCTACCTCCATCAGTGTCCCCGCATGCTTGTCTGTCTCATCAGCTTCATCTCTGTTGGCATACATGAGCGAGTGGGCTACGGTTCATGCCATGTTCTCGTCTTCTGACTCGTGACCTTCGTCACTCGCGTCTAGACTTTAATCAAACAAAGGAAAGTAACACAGTGAGTTACAGATTTAACAATTTCGACTGACAAACAAGAAAACACGACTGTGTAAAACAAAAAAACCCAGCTTATTAAAGCTCGCTTGAGCAATAATAACAGAATTATATAAAAATACACTGAGGGAGCCCTGGTATTCACCACAACAGGGAATGCTCAATTCAAAGCCAGTTTGACAGGTTGTCAGCTCAGTTCAGTATAAACACTGGAAGCAAGGGAACCAGCTACATTGGCTTTGTCCGAAAATAACAAAAATCTAAATACTGGAACCTTTTGAGGACAATTTGTGGAGGTGAGAATCGGTTCTTTTGCTAGAACCAGCAACTTCCCTTCGGCCTTTTCTGGTTTCTTGCCAACATAACAGTACAAGTACAAAAGTTCAGGAAGATGCAGTTATTTTACAAAATTTTGAACTGTTCCGTCAAAATGACCCGAGGCGCCAGGTGTAAAAAATCTTGATAAATACTATGGGCAGCAATCCAATACCAACATTTACCAACATTTACTGACTCTATAAAATTGTACTGTAATTATTATATCTTTAGTATGACATTTTATGGCTTACATTTGTCATTCGTGAGGGAATTGAAATTTTACCAGATGTTTTGGTATTCTGTTTGGCTCACTTCAGAGGCCGGTTTTAACACAGTCTGTTTCAGAAAATCTCATCTTTTCCTGTTGTTGTAATCGTGTTCCTCTGTGAGCTCAGTGCCATCTGGGAATCCCTGTGCTCCCACATCGATGGAGTGTAGGGATCCCTCTAGAGACACAGTCACGCTCACAGTCTTGTGCTTTCGGCCCGTGAAGTACATTTTGTGACAAGGGAGGCATCAGCGGGCATAAACTGAGGTTCTGGTCTGAAGGCTGCCGTCTCGGGCTTCGGGAGCTTTTAATGGGGCCACCAAATCGAAGTGATCTGAAGTTGGTCTCCGAAAAAGATTTCCAAGGTCATAAACCTGTAGCTTTCTGCGTGGCCTCTGCAAGTTCATTACAGCAAGCACAGCTGTGTGTGCTGATAAGACCTACTTTTTCTGTCACTTTGTTCTCCTCTGTTTCTGTGGCTGATCTTCCCCTACGCACTTACATGTTATAAAGAGTAATAATGCATATCTGTAAGTGACAGGTATATAGTATGCATCTCTACCAAATAACCATGGACGGAGAGACAGATGGATATTCCAGCCTCGATTCGAGGGCTTATTAACTTCTTTAAGCTGCAGTGTTCTTCCTCGCTTCTGTTACTTTTCCTTACAGTACAAGTGGTTTGGGCATGGTGCCAAAATAAGGCTTTAAAAACAGCATAAAGATTAAAATTTACACTCCTCAGGGTGTTATATAGCACAGACAGACTTGTGGTACAGTAGGTGTGATGGTTCCTGCAGGTGTGTGTGTGAGTGTGCTAAATGAAAATAGCTCTGCATATGCAGTCTAATTCCCAAAGAATGCATGACTAGTCGAGACTACATATGGATGTGGTTTAGCTCGGCTTTAATGCTAAATTGAACTGCAGCCTTGTGGTTGTAATTTAACAAAGTCCACCACAAAAAACTTCTGGTGCGAAAGGTGAATTTTGCTGCATTAGCTGACTCTGTAGCGCTTACTGTTGTATTTGTAGGCAGCTGTAAGGGATTAAATTTAGTGTTTTTATATCTTTGTTAGACGTGGGCATGACGCGTTAATGCAGAATATTCCTGTTAACTGGCCACTGGCCATTGTTTAGCAGTGTTTGTGTTTAGTAATGACCGGTGCTGTCCTGAACACTGTCCATATCCATATGGGCCACTTTCCCAGTCAGTGTGCGTGTGTGTGTGCTTAGTTTAATCACTTGTACATTGAAATCACAAGGGATGAATGTGCATATGCTGTCTAAGTAATGTGTTAATGCAGAGTAAGAGTAGGATGGTGCAGTTATGCACATGTACGGTGTACCCTTAAGGATGCAGCTTAAGCACTGCAAGCTGTTACTGTACTGTATGTACTGCAGCAGTGCAGCTCTAGGGACAGACTAAAATCACTTGCTGCACACAGAAGGAGTGTAAAGAAGAGAGGGATGGAGGTAGAAGGGGAGACGGAAGACTTCTAAAGTCACAGAGGAAGGAAGTGTGAAACAGAGGATGACTGTAGGTATTCATTGAGGAAGAAATAAAGACGAGGTAAAGAGCGATGTAGATGTGACATGTCCTTGACTTTATTCTTTTCTTCCCTTCACCTCTCCTCATCTATCTGCGTTCGCGCTACTTCCAACTCCCTTGTCTCTCTTTTCATCTCTTCATATATTAGAGTCTGGCAGTCAACCAGCGCAGCATCGAACTCCTGTCTGCTTGCGGCCAATTTGGAAGGAATTGCTCACCCATTAAAGCGCATGTTCACTGCGACTTTCATCCCTTTCCTCTTATGTGTTTTTCTTCCTTCTCTTCCTCTCTCTCGCTGTCCTGGGTGAACAACCAGCCCGTCTCTCCTTGCATCAATAAAGACCAAACTGAAACTTGGATTTTTCAAGGGTACCACTGCTCATATTCAAAGACGGGGAAAGCAGGGGGGGAAACAAAAATAGTGGAAAACACAAACACTTATGGCGTCCTTTTGGGTGCAGTACTCCTCGCAACAATGATTCCTTTGTGCTGTAATAGGCTGAAATGAGACCTGGAAGTGTTCTTTTTCCCATTTCACAGTGATCCATAGGCTGTAGAGTCTATTTAATGAGAGATACAATCTTAGGCGCACACAAACAGACGGCTGCCAAAGTTTTAACAGATGGAACGTATTTTTTTCTTTACATATCAACAAGGACAAACACAAAAAGACAGTCAGATTAACTTGGTAAACCCTCAAAATCCCATCCTTTCGTGAACCTCGGGACCAAAAATGGTCCCGCCCCAAAAGTGCTCTAAAAATGTTATATATCAATATTTTTTTCTACTTTAAATTAGTCAATCTTTTAAAACTACTTCTGCTTAAAATATCCATGTCAAGTTTTAATTATATTTTCATTGTTTTAACCCTTTAAATCCCAGTTTTATTACATGAGCGCCCTGTTTTTTTAGCCCCAAAAAACAAAAAAACTAAATATTTTCCAAAAAAAACATTTGAAGTAATATTTTATTGTTATTATAATTAGGCCTTTAGATGGACAAAAGATTGGCACGAACATTAATTTCGATCCGGTTTTAATTTTTTTTCCAGAAGCCAAAAATGTCCCCAGGCGGCGCTGCTGCTCCTGCTCCCCCGGGGAGGAGTGCCTCTGCCGCGGGTGTGTTTCGCGCAGCGCCGGAGCATATGGTTCCGCTACCACGTGAAAACAAATACGTCATTTCCTGTTGATTTAAAAAAAAAAAAAAAAATCAAACGAACCTAAGGGCAGAAAATGGTCCGGAACGAGCAGCGGGCCAAGCTGCTGCTGTACGCGGGAAATTAGTGTGCCTTTTCCGGGTATCTGTCTCGAGCAGGCCGCTGGAGAACATGTGTATGTTCCAGCAGGCGTCACATGTGGAGCAAGGGCGCCACCCGGTGGACAAATAAAAAAATTACAACTCTAAGGCCTGTAGTCCAAAACGAAACCTAAGCCGGAAACCTGACGATCCCTTTGACCGTAATTTTTCTGGCGTGAAAAATAGCGTTTATAATGGGTTTCAATGGGGCACAAATCGGCCACGAGGTTCGGTAGTGGATGTATGCCTTTTATTCAGCCATTTAAGCTCATTTAAAAAACTCAGACTGAAATTTTAAAATAAAATGGGAAAAAAATACATGTTTGAAAATTTGGCTATACTCCATTAAACACAGTGGAAATGGCGTGGAATTAAAAAACGGAAAGGCCACGAAATGGTCCCAGGTTCTACCAAGGGTTTTAAAGGAAAAAGCACAACAAAACTCATTTTCATCCATTCAGCAGCTAAATATGACCAAGATGTCAAAACTCTCTTTTTAGTTCTTTCCACCTCATCCGCTTCTCTTTTCACGAGCTGTCACCTCCTTCTTTTGTACCCAAAAAGGGAGGAAAAAAACATGCAGCAGTTCTCCAGCAAATCAAATACCTGTATCTGCAAATATGCATGAAAATGCTTACGGGGGCAAAAAAGGGGAAAAGAGCTCTGCTGTCACCACA
Source organism: Maylandia zebra (assembly GCF_041146795.1). Lineage (NCBI taxonomy): Eukaryota > Metazoa > Chordata > Actinopteri > Cichliformes > Cichlidae > Maylandia > Maylandia zebra. The sequence goes on from NC_135187.1 coordinate 20,277,253, forward strand.
CATGGATGGGTATTTTTCCCCCCCACATAGTTCCATTAGCTGGATTTGTAGCTATTTCTGTCTAAACTCTAGAAAAAAGTCTCTTTGCTTCAGATAAATTCCCTTTATCGGGAGGGAAAGTGAAGCTTAGAAGCACAGATATAAATTAGATGAATAAGGAGACCAACACAACACTTGCCGAGCAAGCAATTATTGTAATAAATGTCAACAATGTGTGTTTAATAGGGCCCCATCAGGGCTGTAGGATCAGCTTGTTCATACTCACGTTTATCTTGCTGCCTTTGCTTTTATTAAATGACAAGATTGATGCAAATTTGCCATCGGAGAAGAGGCTCTGAATTGATCTGTTTTGAGTAAATTCGATTTCTCCTCCACAGCAACACCCATTTATCTAGACGTTCATACATCTAAATGAGAACAGAAAAAAAACAGGCAGAGAAAAAGAAAAGAATGACTCAGATAATGCCAAACTTTCACCTAGTACTGCCATTCAGTCAGTAGCCACGGGAAGCAGCCGCAAATGTTCCCAGCTTTTGTTACCCTCTGATTTATAGTCAGTCACTGTGTCCTTGAGGTGTTAGTCTAGATTTCCTGCTTACCAGTGGGTGGACTCTGTGTATTGTGTTGCTAAGTGTATGCTGTTATCATTTCTTTTATGACCTTGTAATTGCTATCGTAATTATTCACAAGAGAAGAGAGGTAAATGGTTTGGAATTAACTGGTTGCGAACCAGTGTTACTGTGAGAGGGGAAAACGTGTATACAGAACTCTGTGTGTACTGTACACACTGTATGTAAGAGAGTACCAAGGGTAAATGGACCACTTCAAATAGCAACATGTGCATTGCAGCCTGGCTCCACACATTCATCAAGTCACATGGAAGATTAAGCTGTTTTTCCCCCACAGCAAAGCCTTCAGTATTCACGTCAGTAAAGCGCAAGGACTCAACTATTACAGGAGGGAGGATGTGCGGTTTTTTAATTTTGTTTTTTTAGGTTGCAGAGGTATTCAGTTATCCCCGTCCATAAACAGATCTGTCAGGGTTTTTGACTTTTTCATCTAGAGCAACGTTTGTGCTCATTCATTGGATTTCATACTATGTAAATCTTCAGTGGGGTTTGGAGGCTTTGGGCCCGATGCTGCTTGGTTCAGTGCTCATTGGCATTCAGACACAGCGTGCGTGCGTGTGTGTCAGAGGAGTGAAGTGAAGAAGGCTGAAATTGTAAGAGAGTATTCAGGTGTGTAAAATACAGTCAAATCATAACCTTTGACCTCAAAATAGTTTTAATTCTTCAAATCAAGACATCAGAAAGTATTGCTCGGGTCTAGAGGTAATTTCTATAAATGGGCCTAAATATAAAGTCATATGAAGGTGAGATTTGGGATGCAAAAGTATCCACTGGATTTCCAGTAGCTATAAGTTAAAACACCTAAAAAAATGCCATTTAGTTTTTTCAAAAACCTGAAAATTTAATCTTTTTTAAAAATAAATGTAAAATGAACATGAACTCTCCTCCCTCTGTGTTTGTGTCAAGTTCCTCTGACACACAAACACAGAGGCCTCTCTTCTGCGATGGCACTGTATCAATATTATGCTTTCTCCACCCTGCTCTGTTCCTGTTTGCACAGCCCAGTAAACGTACCCACCTAGTAATCCCTAATGGAGGAAATCCAACTCTCCCTTTGTGATTCGCTGAGATCTTTTCGTCTCTATTTGTTTCTCAGAGACCCGCCGTGTTAAATTTGTTCGACTCTTTCAACCTCAGCTGCAGCTTTTTTGTTAACACAGGAAGCTGTACTGGAGGTGTCTTTCTGTGTCACTTTTAACCTTCTTTTTGTTTCACTCTGTCTGTTTCACACAGTTTCCCTCCGTCACTTTCTCTTCCTCTCCTCTCACTTGAAAGTCTAGCTCCCTCCATTGTGCTCTCGCTGTGATCGGAAGCTTGTTTTTGGATTCGTGCCGTGTGTGTTCACGTCCCTTTCCTTGTACAAGTCTTTTAGGAAAAGCATGCGCACCGTGTTGTGCAGACATGCATGCACCCTGCTGAGTGAAACGCTTCAGTCATCAGAAATGCATTTTACATCACAAAAGCAACAATTAGGTCTGTTGTATAACATGAACTCCACTTAATATTGAACAACAGTCTCTTTATGACGTAGATGTGAATCATGTGTCACAGTGATCTAATATCTTCTGATAGGCTGCATAATGTCCAGCCAGACGGCACTGTTTTTTTTCGTTAGGAGTATCCCACTCTGTGTGGATGACTCAGTGAAAAACACTAGGCTTGCAGGAAGAGAGCCTCTTGTACTAAGGCAATATATAAAGTGACGAGTGACAGACTAAAAGAAGGGCTTTAAGAGCGCTTTAGGGTCATGATCTTGCTTGAAAACAATAGTGTGTCATTGGATGGAGAATGAGGGGAAAAATTGTGACAAGTGAAAGAGGGGTACGTGTAGAGAAAAACAACAGAGAATCAAGGCACAGATGATTTATTTCAGCCTTGTAGCTGCCAGTACAGCTTATCATGTGAAACCAATAGTGTATATATATTCAGAGACCACTTTATTAGTACTGGGTTGGACCCTTCAGAACTGCTTTAATTCCTTATTGTATAGCTTCAACAAGGTAGTGGAAGCAGTCCTCAGAGATTTTGGCCTGTGTGTATATAGGTGATAGCATCACACAGTTGCTGCAGATTCATCGGTTGCACATCCATGATATGAATCTCCTGTTCCAACAAAATCTCAAAGATGATCTTTTGGATTGAGATGCAGTATTATCCTGCTGGAAGCAACCATCAGAAGGTGGGCACACTGTGATTATAAAGAGATGGACATGTTCAGCACAATACTCAGGTAGGGTCTGATGCCCAAACAATGTTCAGCTGGTTCCAAGGGTGCCAAAGTGTGCCAAGAAAATGTGATCCGCACCATTACGCTTGTATCAGCCTGAACCGTTGATACAAGACAGGATGGATTCATGCTTTCATGTTGTTTATGCCAAAATTCTCACTTTTCCATTTGAATGTTGAGATTCATCAGACCAGACAACATTTTTTCAATCCTCTAATATCCAGTTTTGGGCTGTGTGAATTGTAGTCTCAATCTCCAGCTGCTGTAGCCCATCTGCTTCAAAGTTTGACATGCTGTACATTCAGAGGTCCTCTGCCTTGGTTGTAATGAGTAGTTATTTGAGTCAGTGTTGCTTTCTTACCATGTCTACCTGCCTAAATACAAGTTGCTGCCTTGAGATTGGCTGATTAGATTTGCATTATTGAGCCAGTGTAGCTAATTAAGTGTCTGGTGAATGTTTACGTCTAAATTTTTGACATTGTCAGAACTGCAAATTTATGTCATCGGCTCTTTCTGTTGATATAAGTTATTATCATTACAATGGAGGGACAAGAAACCACCTTTTATACCTTCCAGTATAACTCTGTTGAACAAATCCAGGTGGTGTGTGTTTTGCTTGTATATTGTGGTGCTTAAACTAACTACTCAACTTTGTGGCCTTGTTGGATGTGCTGTTTGGCTCATAAAGCTGGTTGTAGGTTTACAAAGGAGCGCTTCAAGCTGCTGACTGCCCACCCCGCGGTGGGGCAGGTAGAAGAAAATCCTTGCTTAAGATTATGTGGTGGAAATGTAATCGTGATAATTATTATCAAGGTACTTCGTCTTCAAGTAAAATATATTTTTAGTATTTTCTACGAGCAAACAAAAGACTTCCAAGTCATCATGAGGGTCTGAGAAACACTAAGTCTGAATGAAATACCGGACATGTTCTACCTCGGCTTCTACCTTTGTGTAACCCACAGAGGACACTAAAATGAAAGGATAACCCCCAAATGTGTTGGAGTGCAAAAGGGTCAAAGTAACACAAATCACTGAACAGTAAACAGCACTCAAAGGGGGAAAAAAGGACAAACACACATGCATCCTTGTCCTATTTTTTTGTTGTAAGGAAATGATGAGAGGTTGTGTACAGTGTGCACAAACGAAAATAAAACATTAAAATTGTCTTTACAGGCAATTTTCTTGTAGAATTCTTTGTTTTATCTTCCTGGTGCTGAAGTTAATCAAATCTAAATTGACATTAGGGCTGCCACAAACGATTATTTTGATAGTCGACTAGTCACCGATTATTTTTGCGATTAGTCGACTAATCAGATCATCATCCATTGGACATACAGCTTATTGCACCAGCAGCATCTGCTCTTATATAACTATCATTAGCTTACAGCTTTAAGTGTTTAAGGTATGTGCTAACTAAAAATAAAGACAAGATGATAGTTTATTAAATTTTAATGAAATCTGCAGATTGTTGTGGTTTAATAAACTCCTTGCTATCTAAAATATAACAGGACACCGGAGTAAATTCTTGAGCATCTCACACTTCTGATAATCAGCTGTCTGCTTGACGTTTATTCAGCTGTGTAAAAACTTTAATCTCAGCCAAACCGATTTACTCAGGAACAAATAAAATACTAAAAAAAGCCAAACAATAACATTTTGAAGTTATCTAAGTGACTTATATATATATTTAACCTGAGTAGCGAAAGACGGCGGTCGGTTTGAAAACGATTTGCCGGGAGTCCGGTGTTCTCACGGCTCTAGTTAGCCTAGCCTAGCCTCCGGCTAGCTATCGAGCTAGTGGGTAACAGACGTCTCTGAAAACGTCGGAGCACTTTTGAAAATATGTGGTGTCTTGATAAACTGAGCAGATATTTGAGGTTTACACAGCTACATTCTCGCCTAAAAATATGTTAAACATTTATTTTGTGACCCAGAAAGAATAATAAGAGTAAAACCAACTAGCTGCCACCATTGTTGGAAACTGAGCTGGGCCGCGCTATGAATTCTGGGACACAGCTTCTTCTTCTTCGGGGTTTAACGGCAGTTGGCATCCTTGTACATGCAGTGCTGCCATCTTCTGTTTCAGTCTGTTATTACACTCTTAAATCCTGCTACTTATTCCTGCGTCTTTCAGGATCTTACAAAGCTTCAAACGACACGTCGACTATTAAATCAGTCGTCGACGATTTTGATAGTCGACGTAATCGTGACTAGTCGACTAATCGTGGCAGCCCTAATTGACATTGGGTGAATCAGCACCGAAGTGAACACCAATAAAATCTTAAAATAAGACGGCAAAATAAATTACAAGTTACATGGCAAAAATGTTCCACGCAATGTTTCAAAGAGTGTCTCTTCAAGAGAAAGGGCTCCATTGTCCCACTCCATTGAAATGGACTGCCAAAGCACAGTTTAATCTACACAGATACTTAGATTTTACAGTAAGGCTGAGTTTTTCTGTATAAGTCTTGCACAGAAATGTATAGTTTCTTTGTCATGCAGATAAATATTTGTAAATTTGTGAAGTACATAAGTATTTTTTTCAATGGTTTAGGTTATGAACGTTCTAGATATGTGTTTTGTGTAGAAAAAGCTGCATGAAACATATTTTAAAATGATTTGCAATGTACACAAAAAAAAGATGAACTGAATGTTGGAAAATCTGAGCAAACATTAAAGAATCCTGCACAGAATGAGATGGCGCTGGTCGTTGACAGTCACGCCGAATGCATTTCACACCTTACATTACAAATGTACGAGTAAGAAAGTAACAGTTTTCCTGATGACACACTTGTGGGTTTTTTTTATGTTTTTTTTTAAATTTCTTTTTATTAAAAGAAACAGCTTTTCAAGACATCTGATATTTAAATGTGTTATAGTCGTTTAAATCTATCAGGTCACATTTCAAAGGGTCTCATTCAGAATCTTTTGGCAGAGGAAAATCCACAACCTGCTGCGTAACATTCCTGTGTCAGGATGCTGTTTGTTCAGCCATCTGAACTCAGCAGAGGCAGCATAGGTTCTGCAGCCCCTCAAAGACTTTACCACAAAAGCCCCCCCACCCCTACTTGGACCACCTACAGCCATAGACCAATTAAAATCACCACCCGCCATTTCCTGACCCAAATGGTTTGGCACACACACGTGCCCCTCATTCGTAGCCACATACTCAAAGTGATGATGATAGTAACAACTGGAGAGAATAGAAGCGATCAATAAATAATGGATGCTAATTGGTCCAGCTCATTTATTATTAATATTCTCAATTACCACTAAAGGGCCCACCTATACACGCGTTTCTGTGTATAGGTCACAGAAGATGTGCGTAAACATGAGCAAACTGGTGTTTGTAACTGGTCTTCTATCGTACTGGGTGCATGTCCCACAGACACATATGGCAGATGCTATATATTGTTTATAGAAGATGGTGTATGCTATAGGATAAACTATATTACAGCCTCAAAAACTGGCCCGTTGCTCAAAGACTCACCCCCTCCTCACTGTTTTTTAAACAAAAGCACGAGAATTACAGCCGAATCTGTTTTCTAACAAGGCTGTCCTGCTTTCCTGTTTTTTCCTTTCTCCACTCGTTCCTGCAGATCACCACTCTGATCAACCACAAAGACAAGCCAAAGAAGTCAGAGCGCACCCTGGCAGCTATACACAGGGTGGGCCAGGCGGTGAGTGTAGCAGTGGGGCGTTTTGTAGCAGTCGGGGAGGCCATCGCCGCAGAGAACCAGGAGCTGAAGGATGAGATGGGTCAAGCCTGCTTCGAAGCTCGCAGAGCAGGTGAGCATCTTTGGTTGGGCCTCGTTCTTACTTGACATTTTTACTGAACTGCTGCACATAAACGTAGCACATAGTGGAGTGTTTGTTTTCTAGCTTTCACTCCTTTTTATGTGTTTGATGTATAAAGTAAGTGTTGTTGGGTTGTTTTTTTTTTATCGTAAAGGCTTCTTCGTGATGGATCCTTTATTTTCCTGTAGTAAACTTGGTCATTTCTTTATGATGCTCTGTTTTTTCCACTGAGGGTGTATTGACCTGGTTATCCAATAAGCTGCAGGCTTCTCATCAGTGTTTTGTTAAGACAACCAACGGCAGTTTCATAAAGCATCGAGCATCACCTTCAGGCTTCAGTCTTATCAAATTTTATCAAATTTCGATTAGTCTGAACAGCCTGGCTGTCAAACAGTATTACACCAGAGGACCTCCAGAGTGCTCTAAACACATTGCCGTTATTAGGTTGGAAGTAAAATATGAAAAAGTGCTGCTGCACCCAAGGGTGCTGTGTAGAGTGAGGGAATTAATGTGTGTATGTGGGCTTGGGAAGCACTGCATAATGGATTCTGATAGAAGGAAATAGGAGACTTTATGCAGCAGGCTGTTGGTGAGATTAAAAGGGTTGTAGTTCCCCTAATATTCAGCACCTCAAACAGAAATTGATAGTTTCTTTGTTATGCAGATACATATTTATAACCTGTTTGAAGAACCAATCATATTTTCCCATCGATTTATATTAATTGACCTTTTCTGTGTTGATTTCTCTCCACGGCTGCATCTCTAAAGAGAGATTCTCTACTAACATCTCTACATTTGTAAAGATCTAAGTGTTCTGTAAATATTCTTCCCAAAAGCTATATCGATGTGGATAATCCTGGTGTCCTTGGAAGTTTAATTATTATGGATGAAACATTCTATGTAATGTGTCTTATGTTAAGGCACAGACATACAAACATACACTACAATCATTATATTAAGATTAGTGGTATTAGTAGTAGTAGCAATACTACAGATTATATAATATTGGATACCCTAATGGGATTTTTCTGATAAAGTTATTATGCTGAACATTTCAGGGTTTCAGCCCAAGTTCTAAAACATGCTCATGAGGTCCTGGAGTTGAGTTGAGCATTTAATAGTTGCCCTCTCTCCCGGGATGCAGTGCAAACCATTTCTTCATAACCCTGAGCAGATCGGAGCAGATTTGTTTGGATGTTTTCGGCAAATTTCATATGCATGCTATTTAAACCTGCTTTAACCTCCATCTCATTATTGAGATGGAGGTTGGAGACTATAGCACATGGTCAATATTTTGTTACCGCCCCAGCTTGTAATCTCTTTGCCATTTAAAGTATTGGCTTTGAAAAGAGGATCGAAGTTTGCGACCACTCGCAGCCAGGCGCAGCTAGTCTGTTATCAGTCTGGTATTAGTTTGGGTTGTGTTACATGCAGTCGGTTTTCTATAATACAGCAGTTTACGGTGATAAATCAGCACAAACTGTAAGTCTGGTAGCATCTTTTGAAAATCTGTTGCTGTCTACATACACAGAAATTCACATTAATTACTTACATTCAGAGTCCAGTTTGATTCTCATACATCTGAAACAGAAATTCCTCCAGAAATAGTGACATAGTTGCTGACTTACGCAATCTGCAACTATTGTTTTATGTAGGAATATACCAAGAAAAAGTTGATTTGAGTCTCCTGTAGTAAGGAGACGGGTTGCAGACGAGTCGTGTTCCTCAGCTCAGACTGATTGCAACGTGTTGGCAATTAAATGGCATTTGTTTGTAAACCTTCACCAGTCTGTCTGACAGACAGTTGTTTGAAGACAGGTTACCACCCAGCAGGAAACCCCTCATTTTTTTTCCATCCATCCGTCCTCTTCTGCTTATGTTTATCAGGGTCGGGGGCTATCCCAGCTATCATAGGGCAAAAGGCAAGGTACACCCTGGACAGGCTGCCAGTCTCATTTTCATTTATTAATTTTTTTCTTCCTGCTCATTGCAAGGCTACGGTCTTTTTATTTATTTCTTTATGACTAAGCTAGAAATGCATAACATATCTGTTGACACTGAAACCTGTACCTGGGGTTTGATGAGAGATGCTAGGAGGAGGTCAAAAAAGTAGCCACCAGTGTTAAAAGACAAGAAAGAGCGAACTGTTAGCTCTAACTGAAGATGGAAAAGACAAGGTGATGTTTTTGTGAGAGATTTGCTTTTCCCACTGTTTTTAGCACTTCCCTTTGTATTGCCTTTTTAAGATCCTGTCTAAAAATATAGACTCTCTGGCTTCCTGTCAGTCCAAATGTTCTCACAACCCTTAGTTTAGATAGTTGTTATCACTTGCAAGTGTAACTTTTCTTCATCTCTGCCAACTCTTGCAATCTTATCAGACAAAACAAGGACCTCATTTAGCCTTCTACAGAGCAAACCGGAAACAATATCGCAGCGGATAAGAATTTAGCCTCAACACCGTGATAATAGGTTTATGTTGTGGGAACCAGCTTGTGTAGCTTTAATCCTCTCACAGTGCTGATTTGTAAAGACTGCTAAAACTCAAACAAAGAGAGCGCTGGTGGGAGGAGGAGAATAGACTGATGAGAAAGTGTGTGTGTGTGTGTGTGTGTTTGTGAAGCTGTGTGCGCTGAGGTAAAACCAAGTAAAGTGTATGTGTGCACCTGTGTGTGCGTGTGTGTTGCTTGCCCACTGTGACTAATTTATTCCAGTTCTTGCTTTGCTCTCAGGGAGGTGTTTTCACAGTTTTCCCTCATACTTATACTGACAGTCGGTACAATTGTTCCCTGATTTAAAAAAAAAAACTTTCCCCCCCTTTTTTTTCCTAGTCTCTGACTATTTAAAAAAATAAAATAAAATAATGGAGGCGTCTTGAGGGATGATAAAAAAGGTCTTTTCTCTTAGATTTTGTTAAAGTCTCTGGGAGAAAGCAGGGCTAGTTAGTGAAGGATTGACATTTCTCTAATACCTAGCCGCAGGGAGAGTTTAATCAGGCAGGCTTCAGCCTTGTGTGCGCTGTAATGAATGAAATAAAAGCAGGCTGAAAGCACTAGTTTAATTAGATGCTACCCATCATCGGCGCGTCGCAGGGATCCAATGAGGCAGGTCAGTGAAGGCAATCTGTGCTGGATCTCTGTCTCTGTCAGTTTCACTCAGTTTCTTAGTGTCATTCTCACATTTCCCGGATTTCTGCCTTTCCCTTTCTTCCCAAGATGTCAAAGAAGGGTAGATGGGATCAGGATGAGAATGAATTTGCGTAAAGTAAACTATCAAAATGTTTTATCTAAGTAGCATATGACATATGAATGACACAGAAACACGGCTACAGCAATGTTGGCACCTATACACTCTCTGGCTTCCTGTCAGATGTCAGATTCCAAATGTTCTCACAACCCTTAGTTTAGATAGTTGTTATCACTTGCACTAGCCTGCACTACACACAGTACAACTGAGGTGGTGGGGTACATATTAATTTTGTAAGTTGTTATGTAGTTGAAAGTGAGATTATATAAGATTCTAAGTGTAATGTGCCTGATCCAGGCAATATACCAGCATACAACAGACTACACCGTCTGGTTTTCACTTATCAATAAAGAGTCGATGATTCAGGGAAAAAAAGCAGAATTCATTCACACGGCACACAACTTTTTGTGTTGGGCAAAACTGCTTTGTACATGAACAGATAGATTTGACACGTAAAGGCTCAGTAGGATAGGTTTGATTTCAACTCAAGATTATGAAAATCTGTGCCGGGCACAATTTATATTCTGCTAATGGAGAGGCGAGAGTTGGATCAGGCCTCTGTTATCTACCCTGGTCGTGGTCACGGGGGGGTTGTGCAGCATTCTTTGTGAGGCGGGCCTCAAATGTTTTAACTGGTTAGCAGAGCTGGCACTGAAAAGCAGCCTGTCGGATGCAATCAGTTCCTCACTGCAGCTTCTTTTAAAGGACCAGCCAAACATAATGGACAGCTAAGCTGCAGCACTTGCTAGCGACCTATCCCCTTCCCTTTCCTTTCTGAACTCTGAACTCTTGCTGGGATTTCTTAACTCTGTACATTTTCCTCTTGATAGAGGATATTTTGGTAATGGGTTTTCAGCCTGCTCTGTATAACTCTACATTCTTCCCTTTTGGGGGTAGTTCTAGTGCACAGTCTGTTCCAAAGTGTGCCCATTCGGAACTGGCTGATTGCTTGACCTCTGGTATAGCTGCTCGCAGCTTTCTCATAAGCACAGACCAACCGCCCAGCCGAAGAGAAACACTGCTGTGAGTCCTTTTTGTGTTGTTAGCCATATCTGTCTAAATAGTTGTCTGATCATCTAAAGGAGCCGGCAATGTGGTGTGTGATGCCGGCAATCTTTTAACCATTGTGCAACTGTAATAAAGTTGGGTACAACATCAGGTCCGTTGTATGTGGTCTATAAAGATAATAACACTTACTGAACCATAGGCTGGAATAAAGTCAGTTTCTCAGTTGTTTCCTTCATTTATTAGTGACATGAGCAATTATTATTTTCTGGTTGGGGGGTGGGGTGGGGGGTTGGAGCATTATGTATTAGTATTATCTGAACTAACTACTTTTTTTTAACTCTTAAAACAAGTCACATTGGAAGCATACCAGTAAGTTGGGGGCTGTGTTGTAATAGCAGACATGCTAATGTGCTAAGTTCCAGTCTGTCCAAGACTTTACTGCCAGAGGTGAAGAGTGACACACTGGAGCAACATAACAGTGTCATAACTAACAGGCCATGATCAATTGACTGGCCATCCGTCCAATTTCTTCCTCCTATCTGGGTCCAGATCTCAGTGACAGAAGGCAACAGAAAAATAGCCCTAGAGGTGTTTCTTCCTGCCACATCCTGCAAATCCTTCTGAGTACTTCCAGGCCAGATGGGATATGTAAACCCTGCAGCATGTTCTGTGCCTGACTCCACAAATAGGATAAGATCCTTTTTGGATAGCCTGACACAAAGTCAGAAAGTGTTCAGGGCCAACCAAGTTTCCATGGCCTCTTCAAAGTGAGCTTTTGGGCCGTGTGACTTGACCTTTCACTGCCTAATCTGATTTTTCAGTTTTTATAAACAGAGTTAAAAAGTCCAAAAAACGTCCCTGCTGGATATAGCCCAACTAGAACTGGACTTCTTACATAACATAAACACATTAAAAGCATTTAAAAAGCAGACTTGTACCGAGCACAACTTTTTTTTTTTTCTTCTTTCCCCCCCCCTGCTTCTCGGCCAATAGATCATTTCAAAATAACCTGTTTTCTTTTTGTTTCCAGCTCACGTATTTGGCGAGGTGTAGAAACAACCCCCCTCTAAAACAGATGGTGGATAGCAAAAAAAACCTCTGTTGGTATAATTACAATATACACAAGCTTATAAAGAACTGATGTCAAAAAAACAAACTATATTTAATTTTCATGTGTGAAGCTGTGTTTGATCTCAGAGATTAAGTTTAGTGAAACTACTTTTATTTTAACATACAATTAGGCTTTTTTTGGATGAGAATAAAAAAGAACACTCATAACCGTTAATATAGCATTCATCTTTATCTGCAGGTGAAGTAATGTCAAACAGTGTATCATCTCAGATGGTTTAAAGTTCTACCATTGTGGCTTGATGACCCACGCTGTCCCTCACAGGTGATGCCATAGCCCAGCTGACAGATGTTGGCTCGGCCTTGCCGTCCCAGTTGGATGGACGTGTCACAGTGTTCAGTGATAGGACAGCGATGGTGAAGGCTGCTCGATTGCTCCTCTCTTCTGTCACCAAAGTCCTGGTGCTGGCCGACCGCATCGTCATCAAACAGATAATCACATCACGCAACAAGGTGAGTCATAACGGACGTGAGCCATAGCCATATAACCACATGAATGGGTTCGCTTGCTTTGTTTATCTTCTACACGTTTTGGTCCACACAGAAATACACACACATGCACGTGCGCACGCGCACACACTAGCAAACTCCATCCTGAGTCCTTTATGTCCTAACAGATAAGCACTGGCTCTCTGAAGAAGTGCTCTGGAGGTAATTGAAGGGAAACAGCACATTTAGCAACCACATAAAAACGCAGAACCAGAGACTGTCTCTCTCTGTCGTACTTGGCTATGCTCTTAGCCAGACAATGTGATACAGATGTAGCTCTGTAGAATGAGTCAAGAATGGAAATGGGCCCTAATCATGACTGGTTAGCCTCGTTTCGACAGACAGTCGACAGCCCCCTGCTCTCCATTATTGGCAAACGCAATTATACCTCTTCCTCCTCTTTGCATGGCATGGATAAAAGCTGCTTATGCTCGGTATGCTAGCATGGCCTCATTGGCTAGCATAAATGTAATGCAAATCAATGTAAAAAAGATACTGCTAATACACTTCTATCACATTGAACTGTCAATGCAACAAACGGCAGGATGAGGTTGACAGAAATAAAAGCATATATTTACTCTAGTATGGCAAATCATGTTTTTAGTCTCCCTACTAATATTCTCATCAACATAGACAGTATAAAAGATGAATGTCGCTGCCATGAAATTTTTTTTTTTTACCGTTTTCTGAAGCACAGAGATCATTTTAAATGTTGCCAATTTGGTTTCAAAAACCCGACTGCGGCAAGGAGTGTGAAATAGCTTGCTCATTGGCTAACTGGGAATCACTTGTCAATAGCCAATGAGCTTACCATGGATAATCTTCCGGTATCCACTGACTAAGATTTGAAAATAGACTTAATTTTTTGTTCAATATGACCCAAAATGAGTGACTGGGTCCACAAAGTCACGAGGAACTTTCTAACAGAGGTCATGTCAAGGCATTCTTTCCCTCAAACTTCAATTCAGGTTTCTCGTATGATGTCTTGCACTCATTGCTCAATTGTTGGCCATTGCGTATGATACCACCAGTTGTTATGGGAAACATTTTTATTCTCCAACTGGTAATTATTGGCATTGCTGGCAGTGGATCCTGAAGGTTTGTGACTATTGCTGGATGAAATTGGTTGAAAAGAAAGTGCTACACCAAAGACATCCTAGTGACTGCTTTGGTTGCTACCAGATTGCCGTGGTTTCCTGTAGTTTTTTCGTGTTTGTCTGCAAGTGGGACACGCATCGGAAATGGAGAGGTTTCATCTTCAAAAATAAAAGTTGCACCTTTTTAACCATGAAGTTTCACTGCAGCTCAGAGGGTAGCTGGACAGTGTTTGTAGAGAAGTCCATTTCTTCCACATCAATATGCTAGCAACCAAAGTTATTTGCTAACTGACTGGGGACTTCTTATTTTTCCTTACAGGCAGGTCCTAGCCAACCTGCATGACTCCGACTTTGGCACTCATTTTCCACACGACTGCCTCAGCAACCATTCACCAACTATTCGGGGAATATTTGTTTTTTCTTCACAACTGGTGTTAATTTTGACAGCTGTTTTTGGTTTTGCTTTAGCTTTAGTCTTTTGACTAAAATTACATTTAGGTTTAGTCATAATTTAAGCCTCCAAATTCTATTTATTTTTAGTTTTGTGTTTTTACCGTGAGAGTTGCTCCACATGGTGGGTGACAAACAAGGAGCTTGGCTCCTTCGCACCCTGTTTGTCAACAGCAGATTAAATGTGTGCGTCTGACCTTACTGCACGAAGGGGATTACATCTGATTAGATCACCTTCAATCCAAACTTAGTTCTGATTGGAAATTGTCTTTTCAGAACATTTTCATCTTGTTTTTATTCATTGATGAAAGTGTCAGGACACTTCAACATTGCGTCTGAGCTCGTGCATTTGTTTTTATTAAGTGATCGTCTTGTTTTTTCATAAAAAGTGGTCGTGGATGAAAATTATTGCTTGACGTAATAAACACTGTTCACAACTGGTGGTTGCCAAATGATTGCAGACCTGCCTCTTGGCCTTTTGACCGAGTCCTTATTTACTTGATCCTAAACTGTCACCCATGATTGTCATGCGTTCAGAGTGTGACATGTGTTTGTAAAACCGGTCACCATTCGGTGGCCTTCAAGTAGAATCCAGGTTTAAAGCACTTCCACAGTGGCTTCATCTTTCTAACCCAAAAGCAACGACCAGGTTTTATACTGCCTATGATACCAAACTATGTGGCCATTTCCAGTGCTACTCTGATGTTCTTCCTGCTTTCAGGTTCTGGTAACGCTCGATCATCTGGAAAGAGTCAGCACCTTCCAGGAATTTGTTCAGATTTTCAGCCAGTTTGGCAACGAGATGGTGGAGTTTGCTCACCTGACGGGAGACAGACAGAATGTGAGTGGCATCTTAAGAAACACAATCTGGTTCTTTTTGCTTGAAGAGGATAAAAATCCTCAGTTTACTTAAAAAAAAAAAAATCCCTCATTAAATGAAAACGCTTGCAAATTTGTATCCGAAGTCTTTTCAATTCTGCAACACTGAAAAACATGTTTGTTTATTCATATCGGCCTAATCTTGCAAACATTGATTTCGTAAACGTGATTTTCTGAATGTGAAAGCAGGCGATGAAATTGCACTTTAAAACCTCATGTACCTACACTGTGAATGTGCCGGCAAACTCAGAACAAATCAATAACACACGTGTCAAATATTTACACTCCCCAGCAAATCAAACAATTACAGAGTAACAAGGCTTCCTCTGGTTTCTTTTGTTTCCATCAAGTTTCTTCATCTCTTTCAGTGTCTATTTATTCTCCCAACCAATGTCTCAATCCATAAAAGAAATGCACTGGTCAGTTATGACTCACATCTCTCAAATACAGTTTGCAACACGAGTCTGAGCTGTGCTTTTAGCAGTCCTTTCTCTTTGCAGTTTATCAGCTATCCAAATTTGCAAGACAAAACTTTTGCTCAAAGCTTCAAAAACAGTCCAACTTCAGGCAGCTAACTTTGTACTGTCAGAGAGTGCTAATCCTATTTTGATCCATACATCCAGCCTCTGCAGCTAAAGCGCTTTGCCTGCAGAAGTTGATGCAAAGTGCAACGGCTGCGATATCTCTACAGGGAGGGGAGGATCGACCATCCCTCTTTCTGAATTTCATCAGGTCTCGTGTTTTGACACACACGTCACGTCTCTCTCCAACGCTCCTCGTTGCTGTTAATGCTCTCTCCCCTCATTTGCCACCCTGTTTTGTGTGTGTGTGTGTGTGTGTGTGTGTGTGTGTGTGTGTGAGTGTCAACTCCAGCTCAAACACTCACACACGCACACATTGCTTTAGAAAATCTACCATCTTCATCTATTGAGGCCAGGCGAGCACAGAGGCAAAAATAATGACAGATAATCACACCGTCTTTGTAATCTATGGCGAAGTGCCCAGAAAGGAGTTGATTCAGCTGCCTTTTCCAAATCCAGTATCTACATAATTCAAGCTGCCTATTTCTGAGCGGAGTACACAAAGAAGATGCGGCAGGTCAGCCACAGTGTATGTTCTTTTCTATTCCGGTAGCATCTCTTTTTGATAGATGACAGCTCACCTATTAAGTTTCATGTGTGTAACTTGGAAACGGATCTGTGTTTCGTTTGGGCGTCCCTTCACACAGCATGAAAGATTTGTTGAATAGCTTTGATGCTTCATGTCCCTTGCTCACCCTGAGAGTTCTAAGACGCCGTAACTTAAGTAAAGCCACCCAAAGCCATCTGGTGTGTGTGTGCGTTTGCGCTGCAGGACTTGAAGGATGAGAAGAAGAAAGCCCGGATGGCAGCAGCTAGAGCAGTGCTGGAGAAGTGCACCATGATGCTCCTCACAGCCTCCAAGGTAAACTGCCGGCCCACCAACACTGGGCCTCGAGGCAAGGTTTATAAATTCTGTTCGCCTTAAAGATTTAAAGCCTTCTCGGGTTTCTCAAGACTCAAGATTTTTGGCCCACTTTGGCTTTATTATTAACACCAACCAAAGTCACATCATCATAAAAGAAAAATACTATCTGTGGTTGAAAAACATGAAAAATGACAGAAGTTCAGAAGAGCACGACAGGGTGTAGGTTTGACATTTCACATCTTATCCCTACCAAAGACTTGCCTGAGGCACCCAGACTGTGAGTCGGCGCGGATCAACAAAGACGCCGTGTTCCACCGAATGCGCTGTGCCCTGGAGCAGGTCATCGAGATTGTCACTGAAGCACGGAGCTGTGGGGAGAACAGGATCCTTCCTGCCAGCATCTACAATGGCATCAAGGAATTTAAGGTAGGTTTAGAGATTACACTTCGCACGAGTCATGGTGAAGGCTTCAGATTAATGACGCTGACGTGTGTTAGCCCGTGAAGTTAAGTAGTGATCCTCTTTTGTTAATGCAAAGCGCTATTTAAGCGTCACAGCAGTTACTCATCATCAGATTTTTGGAGTGTTGATTTGTGGTCGCACAATTGGCATTTGTTGCATTCACGGTGTTTGCTGTAGCTTCAGATGTGACTCAAACAATCAACACAGAGGAGCAGACCTACTCATTTAGTAATTTGGCTCATACGGTTGAGTGAATCACCAGTAAACCTACCTCATGCTTACTAATCTTCTCTCTCCTCCGTGTGCGCTGATGTGCAGATGAAACAAACGAATACTTGTAAAAACATTTTTAAGGAGGGGTTTTTTCCACTGAGATAAAAGAAAGAGGAAAGTATTTTAATGAAAAGACCTGAGATGCTTATTGCTTTTAATGATCGTCCCGGCTGCTTTTAATCTCTTCTCATCTACTCTCCAAATGCTCCTTCAATTCACCGCAATTCCCAACTTTCCCCCCACCCTGCCTTCTGCAGTCCGGCGTGGAGTGCCTGCGGGAGAACCTATACTCCTTGTCACCGCAGAGCATGTCCAGCCAGCTGGAGGCTCTGGTCGAGCGGACAGAGGACTTCACTGATTCGGCCTACACCAGTCATGAGCAGCGTCAGGCCATCCTTGGACTGTGCCAGCTGGCGCGCCAGGACACCCAGCAGCTGGTACACGCCTGGGTTGAGGCGGTATGTTGGCACATGCAGACAGGCTTTCACAGATGTACACAGAGACACAGGAATATTCATAAAAAACCATACATTTCTGTATAAAGACTATCCACAAGTTCTTATCAGATTCGATTAGATAAAACTTTATTAATCCCTCGGGTGGGTTCCTCCGGGAAATTCGGTTTCCAATAGCACAGCACCGACAGAAGTTACAGAATGTGAGCAGAAATATACCATATATACAGATATATAAATACAGAGACATATACAGAGTATACAAGGGATAAATAGAAAAAGAATCCAAGGGAATTGCACATTTCAAGTATTCTGTAAGAGGCTTCAAGTATTGGTAGGTTAAAAAGATGCAAAGAGTAGGAGCTATAGATGCTGATGTTGAGTTATTGCAAAGAAAATACAATATGTATTTATTCTGATCCTTTTAAGACTGCTGTTTATCATATACAGGACTGTACAGAAGACTTGAGCAGCCCTAATTTCTTTATATTTTGCTACGAAAATAGGAAATGGGTGCAGTAATTAAAAAAACATCTGCAAACATATATGGAAATGCAGAATATAAGGCGAGAACAATTCTAATAAGCCTGAATATCAATATTTGGCATGACGACTTTTGTTCTGAACTCTCTTAGGCAGCTTTCTTGTAATTTGTTGAAATAGTCTTCGGGAATAGACGTCGAGGCTACTTGAGGAACATTCAAAGCCCTTCTTTGGATGTTGGCTGCCATTAGTTCTGTTCTCTGTCATCATGATCACATCCCAAGATGCTTAAAAAATGTTGCGGTACAGACTCTGGAGAGGTGAATCCATGACTGATAGTGCTGCTTTCTGTGTTTTCCTATCTAAGTATGCTTTTACTGCACCGATGATGTTTTCCAGATGCTATTACATGGTGGATCAAATCAGATTGTAGACAGACGGAGCCTCCACCATGTTTTGCAGATGGTTGTAGACTATTACTGTTGCACCTCTCTCCCAACTTCAGACCAGTTGCTACTGATTTTCAGTTAAGTTCTTGTGTAATTTGGCAAACCTCAGACCAATTCTGATAAGGCTTTGACCAACAGTGCTGATGAAAAGATCACCTTACCACTAACAGGTTCTGTGTCGGTTGGGTTTTTTTTCCTATTGCTTGACCTGCAGACACTGTTCATCTAATTTTTATTTTTAAAACCCGACACTTCTCCAATCCTCCACACAATTTCCTCATTTTTTTTAAAGAGACACTGCACACAATTATGAGAGATGCAGAGTTTTCCGTTAATAGCTCTTTAGGTTGGTCCAGAAATATTTTTTTGGGGAACAAATGATGTGTTTTGGTGACTGGCTTTTACTAACAGTGTCTGATGATGCATTTTAACTTTGATTCTTTGCTAAGTTGTCTGCTAAGCGTAGTTTGATCCCTTTTTATGTTTGAATGATTGATAGGCCTCTTGACTTAACAAACAAAAAAATGGTCAGGCACAAGGACTGGACGGAAAATGAGTTTTAAACAGCCCATGTCAAAAGAAAAACTTCAGAAAGCTTGAAGAACTATTGCTTAATACCATTTTACAAAAGCAGTCTGGCTCCTTGGAGCCAGTACTGTATGAACATTCACTGCATTTGTTTTTAGTCTATTAGTCAGACAAAACAAGCACATTTAAACCACCACAGTGACCTCAGATAAATTCTGAAGTCAAAATGTAATAGATTTGAAAAATTAAAATATTAAGAAATTGTTAAAGAACATAATAGTCAGGCTTTGATAAATGTATTCTCAAGTGGAAACAATCTTGTTTTTATCTCTGCGCAGCATGCAGTGTGGCTGTTTAAACACAGCTCCGCAGACAGAAACTCATACAGGCAGACCCACACACATTAACATTAGGCCCCCCTCCTCCTACAAACTCACTTACTCATTCACCTTGCCTCCTCAGTTTCTTTTCACACATCTCTCCTGGAACAACATAGCATAATAACCCACCTGAATCACTGTTTTTACCGAGGCTCATTGAGCTGTGAAAGAAAATGTTGTGTTCCTCCTCATTCAGCGGTGGCTCCTTGGCCTTCAGAATTGATGGACTTGCGAAACGCAAGTCATTATGTTGCAGTTTCTAGTTGTAAACTTTTTTTTTTCCAGTGTACTCGGAGTACACAGAGATGCTACTGCTGCAAAACTGTACAGTACTGCCTCATCAAGCATTTGCAGCTGAAGGTCGTGTGGGGACTGGAACACTGCAATGTTTTCAAACTGCTCAGAAAGATGTGCAAATACTCTAGGATCTTTAATTTGTGCTTTTCAGTGTTGTTGTAGCACATTTAGCAGCATTTCTGTCTGAAATTTGGAGAAATTGCAGTGAATTACTTCAATTATGTAATTGCTTTGAATCTTTTTATTCATATTGCACTGAATCATGCGCTCTAATGCCTCCTTCTCTCCTCATATCCAGGATATAATGAGCCACAAATGTAATTAAAATATCAAAACCTGTGCTGCTAATGCACTCAATTCCTCTCTTTTTCCAGTCATATCTCATACTCTACTCATGTAAATTTGTGTTTGTGTTAGTCTTCTGCTGCATGTTTATCTAATGGATGGAGCATGTAAAAGCACACGGTGTCTCATGTTTTATTCTCCTCTTCTTCTGTCATCGGAGCAGCAGTCTGTCCACGCCAAAGAGGCCACAAAGGACATGGAGGTGGCCATCCTGAAGACGTCCCAGAGTGTCAGCGACCTCAGACGTGAGGTGAGCAGCAGTCTGTTGCTGACTGTGAAAAGATGTTCCCGGTTACAGAATCGGACATAACTGAAATGCCTCTGACTTGCTGGTGGTGCCTCTGTAGCTGCTTTCCTCGCTTTTATTTTCCCAGCACCTCAGCCCACCTGCTGCTGCCTGTGTCACCTCTGCTCTTCTTACCTTTTTTTTGTTAGGTTTTTTGGTCCCCGTTTCTCTTCAAATGATCATTCTCATTTGTGCCTTTTTTTAAAAGCTCTTTTATTTAACCTTTGTTGACTCCGTCAGCTCCACAAGGTTGCGGTGGGCCGAGCCTCAGATTTGCTGAAAGTTCATGGGGAGCAGCTGCCTCTGCGGGCTCTCAAAGCAGCAGGCGCCGAGGGAAACCTGGAGGAAGTGGCAGAGTATTCGCGCACGCTCACTGAGCAGAAGGAGCAGCTGGTGGAGGTAGGTGGGATCAGGGGCACAGGGAGCAGAGGAACTAGTAGGAGGGTGACGGCTACTTGAATCTGTGGATGGAAATCAGTAGTAATGTTTGCATTTATCTGGTTCATTACCTTCTGATGTCACAGTAATCACTGCGCCTTTTTAGGAAAACATACTCATAAAATAAAAAAATTAAAATAGCACATTAAAAAAAACAGGTGCTTAAAAGAAAAAAAATGTTTTAAAATGTTAAAAATCAAAAACAATACTGATCATTGAGGTGCTCAGAAGATGACTTTGAGTGGATTATTGGTGAAAATGGAAGGGATTTTGTTTCTAATAGGTGAGATTCCACAATGCTTGAGCACAAAGGGTAGTTTATGCAAGACTTTTGTCTATAATTTTAATCATTTGGCCAAATGATTGCGTTTTTGCCGCCGAGTGTCATGCCGTTAGCATGTTCCTCTGCCAACAAGGTCATGTGATCTGACAGGTTTGTTACCAGTTACTCAAAAAACATTAAGGACAGATTTGCATGAAAACTTCACCAGGTTGGCCTCATTTTAAGAGATTGGTCCAAATAGAAGTGATTAAATGGAAGTGGAGCTGATTCAGATTTGCAGCCAGGAATTTTTTGGAAGGATTGTTTACCATTGTGGGAGAGGGCAAAACTGGATCGTCACAATCTTCACACAAACATGTCAAGTATTTTAAAAAAAGAATTGCACATTCTTAATTTAGAGCTGTGGACTTTTTGTGCTGGGGGTATACATACTGCTCTTTTTAGGGATTGCCTCATGTATGCTTTATGTCAGAAGCTTTATTTTCCATCTGTTTCACTCCAGACGTGTCGGCTGTTGTGCCATGTGTCGGGCACAGAGCCATTAGAGATCACCTGCATACACGCTGAGGAGACCTTCCATGTCATTGGTCCACAGGTAACACAATCTGTCTAAACATTATCCGTATAAATAATTACTTTATTAAATTCAGCACTATTAATATACGCCCTTGACCGAATGTGTAAATAGCAGTAGATGGGAGTAAAGAGTCTGGTAAGTAATAAAAGTTGACTTAATTAAACTGCAGATACGGGTCGTTCCATTCAGCACTTTAATTGTGTGTCTATTAAGTCAAACTGGTCATTCTGTGGTTCAGGTGTAAAAATCAAACATGGGTAATAGTCTTCTTAATACGGAGGAAAAGTAGACGCTTAACTTCCCATCTCCTCCGTCTTCCTCCCACATCTTCAGTCCTTGGCTGAGAACATGCTGTCCACTTAGTCCCTCATCCCAGATCTAATTATGTTTGCTCTTAGAAACCATCCATGCCCGTAATTATCCGGCAATGTAGAATGTTCCCGCCTTGCAGCGCTAATGTCAGGCCCCACATGACTCCGCAGTAATGACTCCGCTCCTAAGTTCAAAGGTCAGCCAATCAATAACCGTGCGGCATGAGGGTGGTAGTGGTGATATCTCTCTCTCTCTCTCTCTCTGCACCCAGAGTAATGCGGGGGTGGCCCAGAGGGTAATTGGCTATTAAATACTACACTGTAGAGGATGGACATTGGGGGAAGGGAGGTGGTGAATAAGTGCGCTGGTGGTCATGTTTCATATTTGTCAAATTTTTCGAACATCGTACGTCAGTTTGATGTCAGGACCAGAAGTGTAGATATAAATTGCTACATATGTGTGAAACCGCTTCAGCGTGACTCATGCTGAACTGTACTTAGCTGCCTGAACCCATTTTATGATGATAAGTCCTTAAATACTTAACAGTTATACAAGCTCAATTTATGAGCTTCATTCACAGGCACTTGGTTTACATTTTAGATCAACAGCAGCATATGTATGAATGTAGAATGTATCAGAATTGTTCACTCTTCTGCTCAGATCATCTCAGCAGCCCAGACGCTGGCTCTCCACCCATCTAGTAAAATTGCAAAGGAGAACCTGGAAGTGTTCTGCGAGGCCTGGGAGTCGCAGCTCTGTGACATGGCTCTGCTGCTGAGAGAGATCAACGACGTCTTTGAAGGCAGGCGAGGTCAGTTGAAATCACTTCATTGGTTGTCTGTGTCCATTCAGGTGAGTTGTGGTAAAAGGAGAGTACAAGTATGGGTGAGTTATAAAGGGCAAGGGAGTAGAGGTCAATGTGCCATCTGTGGTGTCTTAACTTTGGGGGGGGGACAAAAAAAAGAAAGGAAAGAAAAGAAGATCCAATTCTATGAGAAACCTTGATGAATCATTTTCTTCTTGAAATTTTCAGCTGTATTAATAAAACTTAAGGCAGGCAGTATGAATGTATCTTTTCAAAATTAGTCATCACAGACCGTGGGAAGCTTTCTATCAAAGGAGTAACATCAATGCCATTGAACATCCCTGTATTCATTCCACCTCTTTACACTTTCTCTATTTATTATTGTGCCAATAACCAGAAGTGTCCGAGTCATGGACAACCGCTCTGACGAGCTCTGCTGTTTGCACACTCGGTCACACACGCAGAGACAGAAAGTAGATACTCGAGTGTATTCACGTGTGCTGCGCAGAAGTCTGTGTGCACGTATTTGTTTGAAAGTTAGATCCAAGTACTTTTACACGCTGTCCTTATAACAACAATAACTCTTTCTTCCTAGGAGACAAAAGGCCTTATTTGTCACTTCCTAGACCTGGGGTGAGTGTCACACCATTCATCCTCATAAATGTCTCAATGATACAAACGTTTGTAATCCTCTGATTAATACCGCTCTCTTTTTCTCCACAGAAGCACTTGGCGAACATGAAGACTGCCAAGGCTGTCAAGTTGGATGCAGAGGTAGCGCACACACCACCAAATCCTCGGGCTTTCAGCACAATACATCACGTCTCATCTTGTACCGTCTTTTGGCAGCAGTATATTCATCTCTAGGAAACATTGTGTCACTCTCTTGAAGAATTGATCGAGTTTGTATGGTAATGTGCTGCAATTTTGTTGGGCAGCACTTTTTCACACGCTGTACCGCCACAGAAAGCAGGATTATGCTGATTACAGGCTTTCCGAGTGTGTAAACAAGTGAAAAGTACCCTGCTGGCTAATATACACTTTTAAAAAGACATCAATTACACTTCATCAAAAAGATTTGTGTGGTTTTTAAATTTTTTATTTATTTATTTTTTCCTTTTGCGCTTCTGCGTGCCCAGGAGCAGACAAGTATGGCCAAGCTGGGTCTGGAACTTCGTCTTCTGTCGTCAGATGTAGACACAGAGGTGGAAAAGTGGGAGGACCAGGAGCATGAAATTGTCCGGCAGAGCCAGAGCCTCGCCAGTATGGCCTACAACATGTACCTGTTCACCAGGTAGCCTTCTAGTATCGCACTGACACATGCACACAAATTTTTTTTATATTATTTTAAAGCTCAGTGTTGTCAATCCCCTTAATCATCCCCGTTAATCTCTTAAGAGACATACAGAGCAAAAGTCTTGAGCCACCACTCTTTATATTTTGCTAGGAAAATGTGTCTGTGATCATTATCGTGCTGAAAAATGAAACTGAAGCCACTCAGACACTTCCCAAATGCTACTGCAAAAACGTGAACTGTGTTCATAACTCCCAAAAGGTTGATTCTGTTCATCTGGACGTAGCGTTTTCAGTGGGAGAAATGTTTCGTCATTTATCCAAGTGACTGATCAAAGACCATTAATCATTGATCTTAGTGTTTTAAGAAGATCCCCAAACCCAACAACAGCAGTGTTTTTACAGATGAATGTAGACATTCAGTGTTGTAGCTCTCTTCTGACTTCCTCTGTACATATCGACAGTGATTCGAGCCATTAGATTCAAATTTTGATTCATCACTCTCTTGGGGTGGCTGTAGCTCAGGAGTTTGAGCACGATGCTAAATCCCAGGTTGTTCTCCAAATGCATTCATTGCAGCGTGAAAGTTAGAAAGTACTTAGGCATAGAAAAAAGTGCCATATGAATGGAGGTGAATGGGTGAATGTTATATAAAGTACTTTGAGTGCTCTAGTAAAGTAGAAAAGCGCTATATAAGAACCAATCCATTTACCATTTACCACACTATAAGACCCGTTGTCACTCATTTTTCAATTGAGGTCTTGTGTAATTTAGCACACCTCAGTCTTTTATCCCACTTTCCCTTCTTGAAGGATTGCCTTGACAGACACACTTCCACCAAGAACAAGGTCCAGATGCATCTCAGGTCTTGGGTTGTGTTTTGTTCCCATTTCTTAAAGACACGACTTTGAGCTACTTTTCATCTGCTGTAGATAGTATTTTTTTTTTAGCCGTGCTATTTCTTCTCTTGGTGCAAAAATGCTATTTCATGCCTGTCAGACTGTGTTATCTTTGACGGTTTTTTTTCTGGATTCGACTTATAAATGGGAACTTTTTTTTTTTTTTTAATTTTCCAACAGGCTGCTAGTAACAAAGTGTCTAAAAACACAATTTGCTAAGTTGTCAGTTATGTGCAGATGCAACACTGGTTCATCGCTTGATTTAGGTGACTTTTTATGCTTAAATGATTCATAAAGTGTAACGTCCATTAACAAATAAACAGCAAAAACATTGTACTGAAAATGGTCCGGTACAAGGACTGGACTGGAAATGAGTGAAAAAGCAGCCAATGTCCAAAAAACCAACTTTTAGAGACCTTCAGAAAACCTGGAGAACTATTTCTCAAGACCACCTTTAAAAACTTACAAGAACATTTCAGTCATTTGAAGCAAATTCTAAAGAAATGTGGCTTGTCTCAAGACTTCTGCACGGTACTGTATTTTCACAGATATTTTCTAAACAGAGTTGATTGCTTTGGAAGATGTTTGCCCTTGTGCATATTTCTAATCCGAGCTTCTCTTTATTATTTCCTGCATGATTGATCCACAGAGGGGAGGGACTGTTGAAAACAACGCTAGATCTTTTTCATCAAGCTGAGGTATTTTTCATTAAGCTTGCTCTGTTTGTTTTCCTTCTATTTTATTGAAGTTGTAAATGAACGCATCTATCGTCCCGTTCCACCTGATACACGCTGAAGCTCGCAGATCGATAGGTTAGTAAATGCAAGGATCCCTTCATTCACGACCCTGAAATGCAGATTTCACCGGGCATTACGGGGATTTATGAGTGCAGTGGGAATATAGCGTGGCAGATTCCCGGCCATCTCTGGCACATGGTGTAACAAGGTTTGTGCGTACGAGTGTTTCCTATTGAACTGGGATCTTTGCCAGTAATGTACAGTCATTTGTAGAATCAGGGACCGAAATGTCAGACAGGATTTATTCAATTTGTGTTGAGCAGGGGAGATAAGCGAGGAAGAGGAGCGAGAGGGGAAAGAGACGGGAAGGCACACTGATAAGAAGAGCCAAGAAAAATCATAGTATTTACTGACTAGGCTTCTTTTTAGTTAAGAGAGCTTTAGTTTTTCTTCTGTGTGTGTGTGCAAGTTGTTTGATTTTTGTCTCTTTTCTGACCTACTCTTAAGGTTCTTTCTGAAGAGGGGCTCCAGCTGTGCTCATCTCTCCGCACTTTTTCCTCTCAGGTATATTCCCATGCAATTAATCTATCTTGAACACACCAAAGCACAACGATTCATATAATGCAATTCCAAATAATGTTTTTTTTCTACAGTAGGCATTTATAAAGAAATCTAATATAAAGAACAAAAGGGTTTTTTTTCCAAGTAGAAATAAAATGAATACAGTTGAGTATGAACCAGGAGAGAAGTTCACTTTATGCACAGTATTTTCTTGCTTGTCTTGTAGCATGTGATTGGCTGCAGCGTAGTAAGACAGAGCTAAGGAGATCGTTATAGCAAAGCTATAATGAAAGAATTGTTTATTTTCTCCTGAAAATGGGGAGATACTAACCAACTCTGTGCACACACACACACACACACACACACCCTCCGATACTAATACACACCCGTATCACACGTTGTGGCATGCCACGGTGCCAGGTCTGGCTTATAAATCACACAGCGAGAGCAGGAAATTAAGGCTGTCACACACTTTCACCATCCTCTTGTCCTCCTCTCAGACTCCAGTTTCAACAAAAGTAGCCTTGGTGCTTTCCTTCCTTTTAGCTCTCAACAAACTTCTTCCTCAGGTCCTCCAAGTTTAATTAAATGGCTCCTTTTGACAGCCTTTAACGACTGCCATTTGTCACCGCCGTGTGTCCGAGGCTGCGTGTGTTTGCGCACATGTGAATGGGCAGAGGGGGGTGAGAGCGGAGGGGGAGGTGGGTTGACTGCGACCGCCCAGGAGCAATTCATAATCAGGAGGCCCGGCTCTTCAGCTTCCTTCATGCTTTCTGATTAATTACATCAAACAAACTGGTGCTAATGGAGTCCCTCTGTCTCACCCTCCACTCCTGTAGTTCTTTGGCACCAAACACACAAAGCACATCTGTGTAGCTCTAATTATGCAGATGAGATTAAGCATTTTTTTTCTTACTAAGGTTTAAGAGGTTTTATATGTTGTTGCTGGGCATGAATGACAAGGGATTGAGGTCTTGGGTCATTGGTGGCATGTATCTGTGTAGACTACGATCTGGGGATTAACTCGGATGGATAACAGACTTAAGCAGCAGATCATGGCTATTGCTGATGGATTACATCAAGCAGCCCTTTTTTTAAAAAAAAAACGTCTTTTTCTTTAATCCACTTCTCCTTTTCCCGATGCTTAATTTGTATTTGACCACGAGCCCTGTGAATCTCGTTCAGTAAATCTATCAACGTCTGCACATATTAACTCTCCCAGCGAAGTGCCGTTATAAAACAGTGTCTTCTGTTCTGAAAGACATCCCACCCTCCCTCTGTGTGTACCTCTCTCTGTTCCAGTTGGTTGATGAGGAAAAGACTGTGGTGATGACAGAAATGGAGAAGCTGCTGGCTTTGTGCCAACAGCTGCAGATGGGGGCTAAGACTCCTGTACAGGGCAAGGCTGCCACCTTCCAGAAGGTAACCATACTACACCTGTCTGTGTTTTTATCTCTCTTCTTGTTAGTGTCTGCACTCTTTATTAGGAAAAAAAGAAAACCAATTACTTATTTTTGCCTGAAGTCTGTTCGGTTTGGTGGACGTTAAATAAGTAATATCACAGAGATCGAACAAAGCAGATAAAGAGTGTTTCCACTGAAGGACCGAAGAAGCTCTGACACTATCACAACTATCACCCCAACAACCAATGGGTATCATTGGCTGAACACACAATAGGGCATGACTAATTGTGTTCATTACTGGCTTCAGAATAATCTTTCAGTTATCTTTGAGTAATACGAACATCTAACGCAGGATGCTGGGTTAATGAATGTCTATGAGGAATTAATGAGCACCTTGGACGGGGATGAGCTGCCTTTGCTCACCTTGTAATAAAGGCGCTGGTTTGGAATCAAAAGGACACGATGAAGAGTAGCATGCTCAAGGCTGATTAATTAGTGCCTCTTTTATATGTATTGGCTCCCGCCTCTATATCTCTTTACCTTCACATCGACCGTATCATTTATCTCGAACGGTAGAGAGAGCCTGTCTTACGGGGGTTGGTAGGACATGGATGAGGAAACGTTAAATTACAGGGTCAGTGTAGTTTAGTGCTGCTGCTGCAGTGAATCTCTATGCGTGGACCCTTAGTGATGTATTATTTTACGTCTGTGCTTTCAGGTGGACTCATTCATTCAGGCAACCAGGAGCATCCTGAGTGTGGTCCTCTCCCTCCTGCCATGCTGTAACAAGCTCAATAGAAAGGTGACATCCACTGACCTGGACACTTTATTGACAGGCAGCTTGAACATATATACGAAAGTATAGAAAAAGCTTGGAGATCTTATTATCCAGATACATATGCAAACATCACAGCACGCTGACACTTGCAAACATGTACCTTTTATTTTTAGCACGCAGCAGATATACAGCAGCGCCTGTGTTCATTTCTAGCTATGTTTTGCAGGGGATGGTCAATATCTTTGCCTCCTTTTTTTGCTGTCTATCAAAAAAGTCTCCAGTGAGTTGGTAAGTGTCTGCGATTTTGAGCTGAAATCCTTGTTGAAGCTAAAAGGTGTCAGTTGTTGGACTGATTGCCACTGAAGCACATTCACAAGATCAAACCGTAGACTGTAAGCAGAAAGCTGCAGCTGGCATTGGCAACTTTTTACTCGAAGCCACTCTTTGGGCTTTAAGTTCAACACATCATGATTTTCGAGAGCCACAAGTGACCGCATCTACACCAGCGCGTGAAGGAGTGCTATGTTACCGGCTAGGTAGTGAGTTCAATTAAATTCAGTTTTATTTATAAAACAGTTGCCTCAAGACGCTTTAAAGTTGCATCCAGAGATGGTATAGATTTCCATAACTAATATCTGAAAAAAAAAAAAGCTTGGTGATGTAGTTTTTTTTGGGTTTTTTTAATAACAAACACAGCAACATAAAAAGAACTGACTCCAGTACAAGCAATCAATATTTCATATAAAAATATTGATTATGCCAGCTTTGTGTGTATAAACAGTTAGAAACGGGCCATTGTATTTTGCCGTTTGTTTGTTTTTTCACTTTTACTCTCCTGTGTCATTTACTTTCAGTACAAGTCAGAGAGGAACAGCCTCAGTTCCCCGCAGGATTGGAGAGAAAGGCAAGACGCATCCACACCTGTCAAAGAGGAAGGAGCTCTCAACACCAAGAACAGCAACGGATTTGGCGTTAAATCTTTGGAGCAGCACATGGCTGGTCTCAACCTCCTTGAGAGCAAATAATCCCAGGCAATCTCTTCCTTTGTCCACTCTTCCCGATAAAGCAGCACATAGCTGACCTCACCTCTCTGGAGAAAATATGATCTTAGAAATAGCCCCAGTCCCCACCCCCATCCGTCATTCAGTACTAGTCTGGTAAAGATGGTTGACTTGGCTCAACCGGAATTTGCATTTCCTGCCTGGATGATGTTTGCACAAGGAAAAAAAAAAAGGAAAAGCAAGTCTATGCTCTCTTTCCCACTGAGGTTGATTTAATCCAAGGTAGCGTTTCACCTGAAGCACCAGTTCCACCCCAGTCCACAAGATGGAGTTATTACTACACACACACAAAAAAAAGTTTTCAAAAAAAGTGAGGCCTGTCACAAACCTGATTTTTTTTTTTTTTTTTATATTTTTTCTTGCTTCTGAATTAATAAACTAATTAAAAGTCAGGAGAGAACTCCACTTGATGCTCAGCTCAGCCATACATCTATCTTCACTATGTGCCTCTGTGTGACAAGCCTCTGTGTTTTGTGGTGTTCTGTAATTGTGTTGCACAAGTTATGTAAAAAAAAAAGTAAAATTAAGATCCACAATGCATGACGCCATCATTACCAAACCCCCGTGTTTGAGTCTCCTGTGGTCACAGCCTTGTAATGTGACACTTTCTTTGTAATGCGCGCCACAGCAGTACACCACGATCACTTGCATTATATTGAGCACCTCATTTACATTAGGTTTTACAAGCTGACCACACTACATAACATGCAATGGATGTCTAATAGCCATTATTGTACGACATTCCCCATGTGCCATGCTAGTAGGAAAATGCAAAAAAACAAAAAAAAACAAAAACAAATGCCAAATACGATTGTTCTTGCGTCTTCTTACTGTTATAAAATATAAAACATAGTCCTCCAGTGTTAATGGAGACACTTTTATTTAAGCCGGGTTTCTCGACTTGATCGAACCTCTGTTTATATTGTCCTGAGAATTATACGAACCAGTCTACATGGCATACTTTCTCTCAAAGAAATGAAACAAGTTTGAACTGGCACACGTGTAAAGTGGAACCTTGAAGTGTACTTGTTATGAAGACTATCATTGTGAAGCTGCCTAACAGACCATTATGTATTAAATGGTATATATTACTTGGTACTTGAAGCATATGTATCCCGAGGTAATCACTTTGGTACTAGGAGAGGGAGTTAGAATGAATGAAATGTATAACCACACAGGAAGCTTTAGAGAATCACTGTACAGTGTGAGAGCAGCTAAGACTGCTGGGTAACGTAGTGCCGCCAGAGATGTGACGAAATTGTATCTAGTTTTGGACCACCGTTTCTTTTGACGATTCAAAGGTTAATAAAAGTGACACAAAAAAATAAACAATATTTTTCTTAAATTATTGTTTGTCTTTCTTTATATTCAACAGAAATACTTCAAACTCATGATTAGTATGTAACAAGAAAATAAAAGCCACTGTTCATGCGTTCTACTAGTTCCTTATTATATTTATCAAATTGGCAAATCCAAGCATAGACAAATTACTTGAAATCTGACTGCTTCTTGGATCCTTAAAATGTTAAACACTTTAAAAAAAAAAGAAAAAAAAAAGGAAAAATATAGAATAACCTAGATACACAGTGCTTCATTATAAACAAAAGCCTTTCAGTCTTCTGCTAACTTTTAAGTGCATGAGGGAAAGAAACTCTCCCACAATAGAACGGGCTTGAATAAGGCAGGAATGTGGGGAACTGTCAAGATGGTTGGGACTGGGCAGAGCTGCGTTTGGAGACGATGTTCTCAAACTCGTCTCTGTTTAGAAGATTTTCTGTGATGCTCTTGCTCTCTTCAAACTTTGGCAGGATGACGGCGATGTATCCTTCGGTGGATGGCTGTAGAGATTTGACAAACCAAGCATTGTTACATGTGTTTATGAACCTTTACTAGTGTTATCTAATCTCCTCATAGGCATATGAAGCCGTGTCACCATCAGGTATGCTAAATTAATGTCAACTACTCATGTAAGGGTGTTTAACAGGGAAAAA
This sequence comes from Maylandia zebra, assembly GCF_041146795.1. Lineage (NCBI taxonomy): Eukaryota > Metazoa > Chordata > Actinopteri > Cichliformes > Cichlidae > Maylandia > Maylandia zebra. Next base: position 20,308,743 of record NC_135187.1, read on the forward strand.
AAAAAAGGTACAGTACGCAGTAATAGTATGCAGATGGAGACATGTTAAAGATGACATGTAATGTACTTTACATTTACATGTGTAAGGTAAAATTGTAGGTTTTACCTTTTCCAGCAAGAGATTCGGAGTTTCTAAAATGTTCTCATTGACTTCCAGAAGACGACCCCGAATGCAGCTAAAACAGCCAGTGATGAAGATGTATGAGCACGTGGAAGATAAATATATACTTTAACAGTCAAAGACAGACTTTTACCTGTAGATTGTGTACTCTGTTTCATCTGTGCATGTTATCCTGCATAACGGTGCAAAATCAGTAAGGAACTGTCCCCCCTGTCGTACAGGCCAAAAAAGGAATGTTAGGATAAATGTACGAGCACACAGACCAAAATCCAGAGCTTTATTAACTTACCCGCTTGGACTTCCCAGAGACTTTATTTTCCAGCCGACTGCAGCCATTACTGATCTGGTAATTGATGCTTTTGATTGTGTGTCCGTTTTGTAGAATTGGGTGAGTCTCTGCTAAAGTGATGACACATATTCTGCCAAGAAAAACATTTTAAGAATCTATCAAGCGCCTTTTAAAATCTATATTTCTCTAGCGACATACTGATGTAGAAGTGATATAAATCACTCATACCGAGCAGGGACTATGTTGTGTAACAAATACAGTGTAATGTAGAATCAAATTATTATTATTCCCCATTTTCTCAATTTCTTTCCTGAGAAAACTTCCACTTAGTCATGATCAGGCCTACAAAATACATTAAGCTGCTGTTCTTCTTTTAGCTGTTCCCTTTAGGGGTTTCTTCAAACCACTCAACTTGAACTGTCCCTCCAATGAACTCATTTCTAATCTTGTCTATTCAGGTCACTCCCAATGAAAATCTTAACACCTCCAGCTCAGAGCTTCCTGTCTTTTTGTCAAAGCCACCGTCTCCAACCATACATCATAGTAGGTCTCACTACGATCAGAAAAATATTCCCTTTCACTCTTGCTGCTATCACTCTGCCACAAATCACCTCTGACATTCATCTCCACCCCGCTTGCACTCTCTTCTTCACCTCTTTTTTGTGCTGTCTGTTGCTTTTGACACCAGGTATTTATACTCTTCTACTGTCACTACCTCTACTCCTTGCATGTTCATCTTTCCATCTGTCTTCATTTTCATTCACACACATATCAAGTCTCGCGTCAACTGACTTTCATCCCTCTTCTCACCAATGTGTATGTCTACCTTATCAGGTTCTCTTTCACCTGCGCCCTATAGAGCACAATGTTGTCTGCAAACATCATAGTCCACAGAGACCCCTGGCTGACCTCATCTGTGAACCTGTCCATTACCACTGCAAACAAGGAAGGGGCTCAGAGTGGTGATGTCATGCCATGCCACTGCTACCTTGAACTCATCTGCGAGTCCTACCAAAGACCTCACTGTTGTCTCCCGGTCCTCATACATGTTCTGCACCACTCTCACATACTTCTCTCCTACCCCTGATTTCCTCATGTAGTACCGCACTTCATCTCTTGGCACTGTATCACATTCTTTTTCTTGATCCAACTCCTGACCTTCCCTGTACTCCTTCATCACTCTCAAAGCATATTTGTAACTGTAGTGCTCTTTCTTAGCGTACTTCCTCTCTTCTTAACATAGCTTCAATAAATCTTTCCCATATCTTCATGGTATGGCTCATCAACTTTACCCCTCTGCAGTAACTAAAGCTCACACTTGTTCTTGAAAATCTGTACCAATACACGTCTTCTGTATTCCTCAGGTATTCTCTGACTTTCCAAGATCGTGCCAAACAAATCTTAGTCCAAGACAATTCCATACCTCCACGGGTATGTCTTCTGGACCAACTTCCTTTCCACTCTTCATCTTTTTCATGGCTATTCTCACTCCCTAATTCACCACCTGTCTTCTCTCATGCGTCAGGAAGAGCATCCAGCGTAAAATCTTAGCCAAATCAAACATACAAAAGGGCCATTAACATACAGTGAATCATAGCAATTGGTGTGACTCATGGTCACTTGGTCAACCTCCTGTTACCTGTTTGAATGCTGTAAGATGCAATGGTCCTCGCATGGCTTTCCCTTCATGTCTAAAAACAAAAAATGAAAAAAGGTGTTCGTGACATTAAAAGCAAAATTAAAAAAAAACCCATCTATTCAGACTAAAACTAAAAGTTAACGCCATCTCCCCCTGAACACTTAAGTTCACCTAACGTTAGCTCACTTAGCTTAGCTACTTAGCAAGTATAGATGAGACACGTTCACATGGACGTTATTTACCGGCTCTGTACCAGCGTGTGTAATATCGGTCGATAACTGAAGGAGCATTTGCTTTGGTATCTTCATGTTCCACGCTCTCCATGTAAAATAATAACACTGGAAAATTAATTTAAGGTATTAGCTTGGCGTCAACTTGTCTTGTCGGACAGTAAATAGTGCAGCACCGGGCAGTCCGTCCTTGAAATATATCCGAAAACCCCAAAGGCAAATAATTCTGGCTGTTCTTTTGTTTTGTACAGCGATTCGCATTTCTTTGTAGTGAATCTTCATTGACAGCAATAAACAATAAATTATTAAGTTTAATATGTTCACCAGAAGAGCTGGTAACTAACTACAGATAGTATCTTTTGAACAGTCTCTCACTTTTCACTAATCACAATATATAAGATTGAGACAAAACAAAAAAACTTCAACCCTCCAGAAAAAAGGTCTTTCAAAACTTTAAAAAACGGTCTTTATTATTTCTATGCATGGAAACGTGCTTTAAGCGTTCAAATCTTACACAACAGAAAAAAGGGAAATCCACATTAAGTTATAGTGGAATAAACACACAAGTACATTTATTTACAAGTAAGTGTGTGTGTGTGTGTGTGTGTGTGTGTGTGTGTGTGTGTGTGTGTGTGTGTGTATATATATATATATATATATATATATATATATATATATATATATATATATATATATATACATATATATATATATATATATATATACATATACATACATACATACATAAACATTTCATAAGGTTGTACAGGAGCTGCACATTTCTGCACCTTAAGACTGCTCTGAGTCAAACTTGACCAGTACCTGCTTAAATTTTAGATACACAAATGTCAAATGTGGGTCAAATCAAGGAAAATTGTGATTTTAGAAGAATGTTTGTGAAATTGTGAAACTATACATATTATGGCTGTGCATATTTTTAATGGAACAGTGGTTGATCTTGACACTGTCATTAGAATTGTATGCATTCCCACAGCATTTGCCATATTGGTTCCTTCAGAGACAAGAACCTGCTGGTCTCTGAAGAATCACGGTGGAATCTTTGAATAGTGAATTAGTAAAAAGCCAAGAGTGATCATATATGATCCACCCATGAAACAGAGGTCAGAGTGTGCCTTGAAAGATGGTGCTTCCACACAGACACAGGACTTGAAATAGGGCAGAACAAAAGTGGGATGGTCAGCACTGTTGCTTCCCAGGAAAAGCATTACAGTTTCACATCCTGCCTGTGTGTATTTTGCATATCTGGGTAGATATTCTGGCTTCGTCCCACAGTCCAAAACATGCATGTTATTTGAGGTTCTCAACTGGCACACAGATAGATTTTGCATCTCATCATGTAATCTTTATAGCTGTTGTATTTTTAGGTCTTAGATAAAACAGGACATGATGATGTTTTCTGACAAAAAACAATTCTTGTAAAACCTTAAAGTAAATAAACTCTCCCTGCTCTTGGAAACATTAATTAAGGATTAATACTCCATTTATTGATGTCAGACAGGCTAGTAATGCATTCTAAACAGACCTGCAGTTTGAAATTAGTTATAGACAATTATTATGAGGGAATTCTTAGACCTGGGTAAAAAAAAAAAAAAAAAACATATTGTGAAGGCATACAATAAGAACAGTATGTAAGGGGTAATGTTATTTCACTTAAAAAAAAAAAAAAAAAAAATATATATATATATATATATATATATATATATATATATATATATATATATTTTATGGTCATCCATGCCTCATGCCTTTATGCCGTATCAGCTTGAGAGCCACTGTTGTAGAAGGACTGTGGCCCTCACCTGAACATGAATTCCTTTGTACTAAATTTTCTTAGAACAGCAGCAGTAATCATCTTCAATCTGTATCCATAATCCTTTCAATATTTAAAACCAGTACAGAGTACTGTAGTCATTTTTGAAAAAGCGAGAGCTCAAGTCTCCATAAAGCCTGACCAGGCAAGGCTTAAAGTGTCTCGAGGTGGGGCCCAATGTCAGAATCACTGCCACTTTGTTATTTTTTCTATTGCAAAACCAGGAGAAACCCAACCTTATTTTTAAACGCTGATCCCATCGCAGATTCATTCACCATGCTCATTCTGTGGTAAAGTGAGGTTGAGCTGCACATGTGGAAAACACTATTGTCATCATGATTTTTCACAATGCCCACTAGATGTCAGGCAACGGCAAACAACCAGAGTACAGTACTGTTAATGCAACTTAACTTCTCGCCAGAAGCATAACCATCTATATGAAAGAAATGTATTATTTTATTTCCAGATAAATATTTTCACATTTAATCAGCACCAATTAGTTTCTATGTAAACCAGCGCCAGGAGGCATAATATTGCTCTATTGCCACATCACAGATTCCCAGTTTGGCCCATTTTGTTTAATTTCCATACTTTGAACTGCACGTAATTTTTCTTTTCACGTAGCTCTAATGATTCTTGCAGATGGCGTATAAGTATGTTGAGTCTGCATCCTTATTATGTAATCAAGAGATCTGGGAGAAAATGGATGGAGGAATGAAGGAATGTTTCCCTCTCTAGACCTGATAAATAGCTTCTCTCATCCACATGCTGGACATATCTGGCATGAAATGCCACTCGTACACTGTGGACACTGCTGAGAGAACAGTTTTGGGGCACTGGTATCGGCACGGGGCAGTAATGATGACTTCATCTAGGGCACGTACTTGGGAGAGAGAGAGTGAGACTCGGCTGACGTTTGGATTCACAACGTGAGTTTTCCATTTATCTGCTCACCACCACTACCCAGACTTGGAAAGTTTTGCTGTCAAGATCCATCCTAATGAGTGTTTCCATTACTCTTTCGCCTGTGGTATGCTCTAGTCTGCAATTAATTTGCAATGAAAAGACAAAACTATCGTAGAAAGAGTGGCTGCAGAGCCAGTAAAAATGGAGTCATGCCCAATAAACATATCCATACCTAATATAAACTAACATTGCTCCTTATGAACCCTGCATTTGTCATGTTATGCGGTCTTTTGTCACATCAGAGGACAATCTGTGAAACCCACAAAAATGCCCAATTTCTTCTCATCTCCGATTGTTATATCATAATGAAAGAGGTTTGCACTGTATGACCTCACTTTAAATGTTTCCTTGTGGTGTGTGTCTGCATCTGTGTATCAGTCTGCCTATCCCCATATGTACTTGTCAGTTTGTGTACATTTCCATCCCATTTAACACTGATTACTGGAACAAAATACTGCTCACTTCTCCACTCTCAGAGTCGATGTCGAGGTTCACTTGCAGGCTGTTAGACAAGCATCTCTAGGGCCTCCAGCAGCACGGGCTTCTGTGTGGGATGCACACGTAGGTCCACGTCAGCTACTGCAATAGCAAGCAGCCATTCTTCTCTGGGCGGCTATTTGTCTGTTTGGCTCCAGCAGTCCTTCCCCAGATAGTTCCCTTTGCCAGATGACTGCCTGATAAGGGAAGACTAGGGCTCCAACCAAGAAGGAGGTGATGCCTGCGTGGCTTATCAAAACTCTGGCTTCTTCTGCACTTACCTAAAAAGAATTATTATGGGGGAGGGGATGGAAGTGGTTCATGCAGACAAGGCGTCAGAAAGACATCCAGCAGTTCATTATCAGGGAGAGACATTTTATGAAATCCAGGTTTGTTCTTCACTTTTCATCATTCAATAAAAGTCCAGGAAAACAGGAGGTATGCTGCTCTTAGACATACTGCCTGTCTTTTTTCTTTCCCTGGAAAGCGCCACGGCACATCTGTATCTGACATTAAACAGACTGGGTCACATGCTGCCAAAATGCACATTTAAGCCCTTGATTCACGATTGCGTGTGAAAAAAAAAGGTGAAAACAAATAAGAAATGTAAATGTTATACTGTTTTTTGTTTTAATGTTGTCACATGTAACTTTCTGCATACATGAAATGCTCTAAATCAAGGAATCGTCAGTATCACAACTAAAAGAATACTTTTCTACAACTGATAGATTTAAATGGTTAATCTGCTAAAACGCAACACCATAGAAACTCCAGAGCGCCTTAATCTGGAGATCTCTTATTTTTTTAATAAAGAGATTGTATTTGCAGAGTGGAGTGATCACTTTGAGAAACTTGTGATAAGCCATGTTATTCTTCCTGGAACTATCTGTGCGGTAATCAGCAGCCAAAGGTGCAAACAACCATGTCAGAGCTTTTCTGTTGTTTCTGGTCTTTCTCCAAAAGCAGCACAGCCACAGGCACTGAAAAGTGTGCGTGTGTATGTGTGCGCTTACGTGTCAGTCAACAGGTCAGTGTCTTTAGCAGGAAGATAGTTTACAAGCAAATGTTTTAGAGGGGATGAATATGTGGTTGGCTGTTTAGAAAGTAATCACATTCTCGCAGTGGCAGTAATGTCTTTGAGCTCTTGAAATTTTTACCTTTTTGTTCTGTTAATGGGGATTTCTGAGCAGCAAAAAAAATAATGTGCCGAAGTGCACCTAATGCTGAATCAAAAGGAAAGTGTGAAGGCACATCTCAGAGCTTGAATCTCAGCAGCCGCTTGTCCCCGCATATTTAAGTGGGTTCATATGAGATATTTGTATAACTTTCCATCACCATGTGCGCTGCCCAAAATGTCTCTGATGGTGCAGTAGTTTGCATGAGGAACATGGTAATATTCAGAAAGCATGACCGCTGCCAGGAACTTTCACACCTGCATCGAATTAGAACGCTAAACGCAGAGAGCAGTATTTAAATATTTAAATGCGAGCTTTTAACTCATTCACTGCCAATGGCTGGCAGTGAATGAGTTAAGAGAAGCAGATTAGGTGTTCCTGGTAGTGGCTGTACTTTCAGGATCTCTCCAGAGCTGTTCAGGGCTCTCTAGTTGGATCGATAAAAAATTGGAGCACAAAGGCAAGTTGTTTCTGAAGTTGGTCCAGTGGTGACGTCATTTCAATGTGACCACTGAAGTGTGAAGACAAAAAAAGCTGCAGCTTATTTTGTTTGCATTCTGTCCTCTTGCACTGAAGGTGAACTATGATTCAGTCTTTTGTGCCATTGTAATGTCAAGTATGAGTGGTCACGTAAGCTATGTGATAGATTAATGTCCCAGTAGTTGTCTTGACATTTCTCCCTCTCATCAACTCTGTATTTTTTATTAATCGAGCATTCATCTCCAGCCCAGAGTCTGACCTGAAACCCATCCATCTTAACTGCCTTTTATTTTTCTTCATTTCACTGACTAGGAAGTGCGTCAGACTTGTTCCTGACGCTAATATGCTCACAACTGCCATCCTGCTTTTCACTGCCAGAGAGCGATGGGCTTCAACGGGAGCTGAAGGCAACGGAAAGAGTGACACAAAGTCCTCTTGCACGTTTAAGCAATTTTTCACAGGTATTGAGATATTAAATGTTTAAATTCTTGACACATGGTTTCACCTGCCAGAGCAGTGAAAATTTAACAAGACTTTTTATAGCATGCTGAAGGCAGTGTATGCTTGCATATTAAGTCACCAACTGGGCTTATTTAGGTTTACCAACAACTGAATTCCCATTTAGAAAGTGCCTGTGGAAAGCTTGTGTTAATTATTTAGAAGAAGCCACGTGGCAAACAGCTGCTTGAAAATCTCCTCACTGAAAATGAGCTTTTTTCCAAGAGGACCCATCCACCTCTTGTAATGGCTGTATAGCGCAGCAGGCAAGGATGCTCTGAGCTTTTACTCAGCTGGCGACTGAGTGACAGCAGAGCCGAGTTATCCTTCCCCCCCCCCCCCCCCCCTCTCCGAATACCTATCCTTCAACTACTTCCAGAAAATAATTTATGCCTCAGGCTGACTTTTCCCAGATTCAAGTGGCTGTTTTCATCATATTTACCCTCTTAGGTTTTTTTGCCCATTAAAGCAGGCTTTGCAGATTTCACAACATTTTATTTGGCAAATAAAACGTGCCTGTATTGTTTAGCTATGTTATGGTGGTAACTGGCTGTGAATGAAAGACACCAATCGCACCTAATAACTGTGAACTAAGTCACTCAAGTCTGGATAATAAGGTGTTAAAAGCAACGTTTTTTTTGTTATGTGGAAAATGATATTACAAAGCCGTCCCCTCCAGGATTACCACAGAAAGTGCACAGCATGGCGCTTGTGGGTAATAGCATCTGTCACTGTGTTTACTTTGGCTTTTTTTTGTAACCTTTCTATATTAAACATGTGAAAAAGTAATTCTGTAATGATCATGCACATCACTTCCTCATTCTTTGGTATTTATGTGAAAAAGCTTCAGAAATGGAAGTAGATAGAGATTCCTAGCAGCGCACATAAGACCTTCCCATTCCCTGGCGAAGATGTGGACCTTTGGAGTTTTTCTCTAGTGACTGTTCGGTTCTTGTTTGTTTTCTTCTTGGTCTCTGGACAGCCTTGGATTTGGTTGTGTGTATTGGCTGAGGCCCCTGGTTCAACATTAAAGGCCATGTTCTCATGTGCTGTTTCTGAGAAGAACACTCAGTGCTGTTGACGTTACTCTTTGGAGGAGGTTTTTCACCGGATTAGGAGAAACTGTCAAAAGCATTTACACTTGATTAGTGTAATTATTGAACCACTGGCTTCTTAGTAAAACCTTATTATTATCTTTCAATGTGCAGCTACCTTGTTCGTGTCTGTTTTGAGCCTAAAATGGGATAAACATTTGGGGTTTGTCCTAATAACCATGTGAAAATAACATGAAATGAAATATGCCAAAATGCCAGTATTCTACTACCACATCCTGCCAAATCTTGAAGTAGGCAAGCCAGCCATTTGTGACATTTGCCACATCAGTCCACAGACAGGTGTTTAAACTAATACTGCAAAAGTTACTAAGTGCCCTCGTTATCTGTAAAATGTGAGCAAAAGAGTTACAGTTCATAGGGTCAGTGTCATGGCACAGCAGTGGCAAAGCAGTACAATATATGTCCCAATCATTTGCAATAACATATACTTGGAGTATGTACTCAAACTAAACAGAAAATGTTCAATTTCAAACTCAGGGTTAGGCTGATTTTTATTCTATGTCTGCAGGAAGTGGTAAGAGTTAAAGTTAGAGCGGGAAGCCACTTTTCACACCAAAATAAGCACAGGGTAACGTCAGCTCGCAGTGTGAGGTTTTCAGACAGGAAATGAACATACTAATGTCTATCTGCACCATACACTGATCTGCTACGACACTGAGGAAGCTGAAGTGCGTAACAATGATCATCTTATCTTTGCAATGCAACAAGTCCTGGGTGAAAAAAAACAAACAAAGAAAAAAAATACTTAAAAACCGATGATGACTGATGCAACGAGCAGACAAAGGATTCAAGACAACAACCCAGCATTCAAATTCCCCACGTCCTACTTTGATATAGCATTAAAAGGAATGTGGTGGAAAAAGCCAGAGCCAGAGAGTCAAAGCCAGAGCTGCTCTGATGACACGATCAACACTTAAATGAGCAAAATTCCTAAAGTTGATTATTAAGACCATATAGAAGTTAAAAAATAAGCCATAATGAAAGTGATAGTTTGGAGAAGGAAAGCAGCAATGTAAATTAAAACAGAATATTTCTAATTAAGCAAAGGAAACATTTATGTGGATTTTTAGGAGCTCACAAACAAGCACTGGGTCCCGCAGTGGCAAAGTCAGAGGTTTTTATAGCTGGGCCTTAGGGGTAGTGGAAAGGATGTGATGTGATCAGAAGAACGTGATTAACAGAAAGCAGGCTGTAGGATAAGGGATCCCCATCCATCTCTTCATTTCCTTCACTTATCCCCCTTTTTGTTCTGTGCCTTGATCCCATTTTTAGAGGCCGAGTTATGAGCAGGCTTCAACTCTTCTTCCTCTTTTTGTTTTCATTCAGGAAGAAGAAAAGAGGCCAGAGTGCGTTGTTGGAGTGTTTTTCTTGGTTCTAACATCCACTGCAACATCAAACAAAAATCAAGTTGAGAACAGGAGACTCAAGCTTGAATCCCTTTTGCTCATCATAAAGTCACAGAACCCGGGGGTTTCTCGTAAGTCGGCATGAGCTGCACGGGGATCTGGTTACGTTAAGTTTGAGCTGTATTTTTTCCTCTCTGCGCCTCACTGAGGGCAATTGTTTTCACCATGTACAACAAAAGTGTGATGATTGGCAGGGTGACGGGGTATCACCTTTCTTATCTGCATTAGTGTTACAGTAAGTGCTTGCATGGTTTCAGGGAACAGCTGTTTTTTCTGTGTTGGATCTTCACTGATTTGAATATGGATGAACAGAGTGATCAGAGGCAGAGTTTGTTTTGAATGTATAAGTGACCTTTGATGGACCATGCTTCCCATGGCTCTGCCTTCATTCTGATTCCAAGTTGAACTCTTCAACCCGCTTTCTTCACCTCAGTTGTTCAACTTTAAGCAGAAAATGTGTCATGTGGACAAACCGCACTAACAGCAAAACAGCAAAGTCGCTCAGCGCGCAATCTTCCTATGCTTTAGCCTCCAGTCTTTTCTCAACTGGTTGCACATGGTCTGCAGAGGGGGCCTTATGTGAGAAGTCACTAACGCTGACTGGAAAGCAGTCTCTGCATGGTGCAGCAGTAGGCTACCAGACGTGTGTGTCTGCATCACTGATTGTTCCATTCAACACACACACACTCACGCGCATACACCGTGTAACCCCACTTGCAGATATTTTACGAGACTTTAAAACAAGCCAACAGAACTATTTGATCTTGCTCTTTAACAGAGAAGAAAGTGCTGAGTTTGCCTGTACTGATTACACACAGTTGGCTCATAAATTTCACAAAAAAACAAATAAATACAATTTGGCAAGGTCGCCAAAGTTGTAGCGCATATGTTCTGGAACGTAAAGCAATTTCCTGAACTATTCTTCTACAACATACATTCTCTGCAAATGCTCCAAGGCTCATTTCATTTTCTCTAAACCCTTTCCTCTTCATCAAAATCATTTCATCATTTTTTTTTAAATATTTCAGAATGTAAAAGAGGTCAAACAGTCCAGTATTTCATATATTTTTGTTATTTTCTGTATGCAAACACAGGCCAAACGCAGACCTGTGCTTTAACCTCTAGGACACTGTTCCTTTTTCAGCCATAATGCACTACACGTAGTTGAAATTTTCCCACACATCTGACTGATTCGTCAGCTCTTCTGCTTGCTTCCTCGGACGCGTTCGTCATTCTTAGTTTCAGACTCGAAAACATCGGCAGTTTTGCTCGGGTTCATTGCAGATTTGCAGTAAGATATGATCTTATTAAAAAGAAGTTGTTCCATAAGACCTTGCAGAATAGCGGAAGTTGAGCAAATATCAATAGGCCGACTGTGTGTTTGTGAAGAAATCAGAATTCAGAAGTTCTCAGAAATTTCCCATCATGCCGCCACATCAGATGAACAGGGTGAATGAAAAACAGGATGCTTTGACTTTTGTTCTCATGGGCTCACATTTGCCTAAAGAAATCTCATGCTAAATAGGGGGAAGCCCAAATCCCTTTCTATTTGGTTAACAGCTCATTTTCTCAAAAGGGGCAGTCTTTTTTTTTTTTAAATATCTTTTTTCTCTCCATTTTTCAGCACTGGTGCAGAAAGTGCAAAATATATGCATGAGTTGCAAATGGTGCACAGACAAGCATGATGATAAGAGATTGGTAATGAAACTAATTGATGACTATTCGCTAATTTGGTTCAGTGAACTGTTACGTTAACAGTAAACCTAACCTTGAATCACAATATGCTTTTTTGATGTTGTTGTTTTTGGGGTTTTTATACGCAGCAGTCGTCCTCGGGTTGAGTCCTGAGCTTCACACACCTTCACAGATGGTGGGATATTTTTGTCTTACTTTTAGGTCATGTGCGTGTTTTTCTGCTTAAATTTAAACATGCAGTACACCGATGTTTACCAGAAATACTGTGACCTCTCTAATGGTTAGTATTGCAGTTGACTGGTCTTTATTCCCATGAAACATTAAATAAAACATAAGGCAAAAAAGCATCAGACTATTACCATAACAGCCATACCTGTAATTGATTGATACATGAAACATGATAACTGGTACATATTAATTATATACAGTATTCACACGATCCTGTTGCACTAGTAACACTAAAATATTGTTACCAAGCCCGGTAACGATATTTGTAACCTGAGTTGCTCAAGTTAGATAAATTATTACACAGGAACATACATTTCAGTGTTTAGGAAACATTAATAAACTAAAAGAAAATTACAAGAAGAAGAAAAAAAACTATTTTGTGAACAACCCACACAGCATATATTATTGAGAAACCATTTGGAGCCTTATCGTGCTTCACAGAAGTGATTATTTTCCACCCTCTGGGGATATTTAAAGGGCCAGTTCACTCAAATTACTAAAGCGGATTATATTTTTTACAACCTCTGTCTATACACATGGTCTCACTCTCTTGATCGGTGGGTCACACCACAATGAAAGCCATTAATTAGAGGTTGGTTGTTGATAACTGCGACACTGGCTTGTGTAGTGAATCTCATAGTGAGAATTAATATTGAATGACAAATCGTAGGATGGCAACTATAAGAGGAAGCCACATTTCGCTCAATCCCCCCTATATTTGTGTGTGAATAAATCACTGGTTGAGACACACTCATTATATGATCTTCATCTTCAATGCATCAATTTAGCCCCCAAATTCAAATGATCTGAGTTTGCCTGTGTCTCAATATGACCATTTTACCATAGTAATAAAACTTAAAATAGTTTGAAAGCCACAAAAAGCCATATGCATATAATTAGAATCTCTCCCACATCACTCATCACACCATAATGCCAAGCTTTGTTTTTCCGCCCTGCGTTCGGGTATTCACATCTAAATTGCACCGTCATCCAGTTCAACTACTTCACAAGTGTAATTGGTCATGCGATTTGCGTTATTGTTAAAAGTACTTCAAAGTGCTCAAAGTAGAAACAATGAAACGCCTCGATGTTTTGGGGTAATAGTTTCGGCTCAGTACTGTTCTCTGCTGGCTCTGAAGGAATCGTTAGTAGATTTCAGAGGAAGTTGTCTACTGGCCTCCACTTAAAAATAGTCCGGTCTTTTTAGCTTCACTGTTGCATCTAGAAGTCCTCGTCATAGTCAGTGTTCGGAAGGCCATTTTCAGGAAGCACATACAGCGATTTGCTTTTCTTCTTCCTGCTATCTGATTTCACCTGTGAAGGGTCTTGATCGCCAGCAAAGGACAGGTAGGCAGCGATGCTGTTCCTGACTCCATAGCTCACCATGTTTTCGTTGCAGGCGTCTGTGCTGACCAGCTGGTTCCTGTAAAGTGTAGAGATGAATACAATTAATCCCACCTTAGAATAAGGACAAACCTTCAGTAAAATGCTGGATTTGAGTGCAGTGGTCAGGTTCTTTGTTTTTTTTACTCAGTTTCAGCATTTAATGTGTTTTCTAACCTGTAGCCTCATTCACACATTTTTTCTTCTTCACATACGTAAGCACTTTTAACCTAACATTTAAACAGGTGCATTAGGGACAATTCAAAGTTCAGTCTGTCGCCCAAAGAAATTTCAAAATGGAGCCAGAGGCTGAACCACTGACCTTCACATTTAACCGTTAAACCAGGCTCCACCTCCACAGCTGCCTCAGATATTCATTGCTGCCTCTTGTTTAGTGTCATGATTCACCGATTTCTTTATAAAATATCTTTTGCATATTTAATAAAGATTAAAAAAAGGAAACTTATAACCGTCATACCATGGTTATTATAACTAAACTTAAAATGTAACTTAAAACTTAAATGGAAACTAAATATTAAAAAATAATAATTTCTGAAAACCAAAATTAAAGTGAAAAATAGACTTTTGAAAAAAAAAACATGAATGGAAACAATTTTGTGATCTTAGAAAAATATGTAACATAAAGTGAAAATAATGAGGAAATACTGTATCATGGGTTTTAGTATTTGTTCGTTTGGTAAAGATTTAATTACAGCTTGTCAGATGAGACACTGGTGGACATGTTGATTGTGGCTCCTGAGTGTCAGCTGTTTTTTTCCTGCTTTTCCTAAATCTTGCCTCTGACAAATGCCCTCCATACAATAATAAATAAAGAATAAACAGTGTAAACAGTTACGGTGAATTAACAGAAACAGAACATCCAGGGCAACAGTGCTTTGTTCTGTTACTCCACTGTGAGCTTTCTGTTGTTGAAGCTCAAATATATCCCCATGGTACTGTTGCACAAAGTTGGTTAGATGCTGGCTGTAGATTTTTTTTTAACAGTGCTTAAATGTGTTTTTCATTAAAATGCATTAAAATTGTATCTCAAAGGCTTAACGTTAAGGCGGGACAAAGATGGCAATTTTGAATTTTATTCAGTTCAGTTCAGCTCAGTGTTATTTATATCGTGCCAAATCACCATAATAGTCACCTCAATGCACTTTGTACAGTAAGGTAAAAACCCTACAGTAATACAAGAGAACCTTATTAATCAGACCACCCTCTATGAGGCAACACTTGGCATCAGTGGGAAGGAAAACCTCCCTTTTAACAGGAAGACCGAAGAACCAGCTTCAGGGAGGGGCACACAACATGCACTGTCACACTAACATGCTTCTAACTTGATCTTCTGACAAAGGCCAGCTCCCAATGTTGCAGTTTTAAAATAAAGTGGACAGACTTTTCCCCCCAGTTCTTCCCTGCACATGCTCCTCCACTGGGCAGCTTTTGTGCAATTCTGGCTCACAAATATTCAAATAAACACACTTCATGGCTGTCGCCTTCATAGCAAAATATTTATTTGAATCTCATCTGTACCTGTCTACTTTGTTCCAGTCAAAGTTGCGTCGCATCACTACAGGTGGAGCTCCAAGACTTGCATCTGGCGGCTGAATCGTGCCAGACAGGCAGGGCGAGGTCAGCACACAGCATAACCCATCTGCAGAATCTGAAAATGCAACAATAGGGGAAGTAAAATACAGCCCCCAGGCAAGACGAGCAAAGAACAAACATAAAGTTGCAAAATTTGCATGAACCACTCAACACTTGACCGCTCTAGCAAACATACAAAGCAAACTTATATATGTGTCAAGAGTATTGCACTACTTCAGCAATTATCACAACCGCTTTTCCTCACTGTGTACACAACAGTGCTTATCAAACATGCAAGTTGTATCTCATTTCCCGTTGTGTTCCAAAAATATTCTTTCAGTGGAGGAAATATATATAGAGGCTGAAACACTGATAACAAATACTTCTATATTAAGAACATGAAACTGTATTTTTGTTCATCTAAGCGTGTGTGGTTTCTGAAGTTCGTTAGTACTTATATGTGTGTGTGTGTGCCCCTACACATGATGAGTTTGTTTACTGTCTCACAAGTGAACTAAAGGTCTATGAGAAAGCAACATATTTACGTATCTACTCACCAGAATAATGATTGATCATATCTTCAAGGCATTGGAAAGTGAGACGTGGGGAGATGTAGTACCAGCTGTTGTCAAGTCTGAAGATACGATAGTGCTTTACACTCCTGTGCCTCACTGAGAGCGAATACAGACCTGAGGATGTGACACGCATCGCATGCTTTGAAGACAGGCTTTCAATAATGACATCAATCTTGAAACAAGACCATATGATTAATAACAATAACATCAATAACTACGGCTTTGAGACAAAGCAGAAGCAACGTGAAGTTCAGTCATGTGGTGTAGTTTCCATCTCCTGTCAAGTTTAGTCATTGGATTTATTTATTTATCACAGGTCAATGGGACTTTGGCCCAGTTAGAAGTCATTTCCCTTTTTACGTGTCTTTACAGATATATTTTGACATTTTGGGAGATAGGCTGTTTGCTTTCCATTCAGCCTAAAGATGCAACCAGCAGGCATTTGGCTCAGCTTAGCTTAGCAGTCATTGGCCTGCTTTATCTAGACCTCAGTAGCAGCTTGCTGCTTCCTCCCCTTTCCAGCTATGGTTAACTGAGCGGTTAATGGTGTGACTATGCTGATGTCCTGTGTCGGTAGTTAAGTCTCAGAGGTAGTTCACGATTGCTTTTAACTTATTCACAGAAACCAAGAATTGGAATCAAATGAAAGTAGTCGTTTACTTGTTCTTACCTCTCTCCCTTGTGCTTTCTCGGACCAGAAAAGAACCCACTCTGTTCCCGGGTAGAAGAAGCAGTTCTTCCGCCTTCTGCCTCTCCACACCTTCAAACAGCCAGCTGATTGAACCAAAAGAAAAATAAAACCCAAATGAGTATTTAATTCCAGATTAAATACTAGTGGGGATAATAATATAAATCACCATATTTATTAAATCAGCACAAACGCAGCTGTAATATAGGGCGCATCACCAATATGTCATGCCCATTCTATTAAAACGACAACTCGTAAAGCAGAAGGACCTATTTTTATCAAGTTCAAGCAAACCAACCAGACCAGTGGAACGGAAGATAGTGTCAGTGAGGTGTTACTTACCCATGGTACACTCGTGCTACATGGCTGCCGGGTATGTAGTTCTCCTTCCCCGTTTGGATAGAGCGCACTCTCCACCAATAAGCCTCCCTGACAACGACACAGAAGCAAAGAGGAATTAAAAACTGACCTTTTGCCGAGCCACTTCTCTAAATTACACATTTAGAACACTCCATTACAAACAAACCTTTCTTTTTGACTTTGGTTTCCTTTTGCTGCACATAATCTCCAAAACTTTTCTCTTTTCTTTTCTTTTCTTTTTTTCAATTAGAAAAGCAAGCACATGAACTTACTGCGCAACCACTTTGAGCTTTTCTCCCAGTCTGTAGATCGGCTCGCTGATTTCAGGAGCAGGATAGTCCTGGAGCACCACCACCACCTCGTCTTCTGTGCCTGCAAAAACAGTAATATTTGCAGCCTTTACTGGCAGCCAAATGTTGCCGTTGTGATTTAGAAATAACTAAAACTGTCCGAAATCAGTTTTTAAGACTAGATTTGTGATTTCTTATGTATGTGTACTCGTGATTTGTGTTTAATTGCCTAGGTTCAATTGCCACATCATCATAGGCATGCATAATGAAACATGGCGAAACAGTAAATTCTGGTATTCAAGATATCAGTGTCTCTTCGGTCAGGGATTATCACAGTGACTGTTGTTGCTGCCAAGAGTGCAGAAAGCTCCCAATCTGTAGTTTTTATCAGCCTGCGCTATTTATACACTAAAAGGACATCTTACCCTTCAGAGAGGTTTCAGGGTTTCCGGTGTTGACCTTGTTCTCAGCACTCACACCTCGCATCACATTCCCCATCCTCCAGATGGACTAGACTCCAGCCTGAAGTCAGGACAAAAAGAAAATAGACAGACAGGAATCACTAGTACACGTCTCTCTGCTCTTGATCTTGTAGTCTACATACTGACCATTGAGCTATATCTCAACTGACACATTTGTTGCAAAATGGGGAAGCTGAGGCTAGATGTTATCGAACCTATTTTTCCATTGCAGCACCGAGCTTTGTGTACTAACTAACAGACTGTGAATTTAGATATTGCCACATCATATACCTAAACTTCAAATGATCTTACATAACGCATATTATGATTAATCCATGAAAGCATTTCGACAGATCCTGCCTGTATTTATAAGTCACAGTATGTAGCAAGACAGCTGGCTAGTATGAAGAAGCGACAGGTCCGCTTGAGCAGATGCAGCTCAGCAAAGTGTGAACACTTACTTGCAAAATTTGTGGCTCGTTGTTTCCGATGGCATCAAGGCCAGCGAGAGAGATGATGACCCAAACAGGGCATCGCGGCAGCAGCAGAATCTGGAACTAGAACGGCACCATCTTCACAAGAGTTTACAGGAATGATATGTCACCCACTGGGGTGACAGCTCTGCATCTGACTGCAAACTCACTTCCTGTAATGAAATGAGGAAGAGAGCAGGCAAGAGTGTTGTTGAGAAACACGGTGAAACATGCAAGAAGAGACTTCACAACAGCCTCGCTGTTAGGGAAACCAAAAGCGCCGCTGGGGTTTTTTGTTGTTGACATTTTAAATTTATAGGTGGGCTTTCTTTCATAATGTTTTGGTTTCACAAAGTCAGTGCTGATCGCCAATAGTGAGTGTGCTTTTCCCCCAAAATAACGATGACAGTAATAATCTGTTCAAATCATTCAAGCCCCATGGGGAAGTTTCAAACTTGGTTAGGTGAAACCAGTAGTATTCAAAATGCTAAAATCATATCAGTGTAGTTCTCTTCTTGAAAACCCCTCAAGGGAAGAATAAGAATACTTTGACAGAATCAGCAAAACTACCCTTATTGTTTGTAGACTGTGGGAATTAAGTATCCAGAGAGAAACATCTGACTGTTAGGCAACACTGCTTTTACAACAACTGTCCGTATTTTCAAATCATATACAAAGTTTATAATAGCCTATAGCTTATATTCCATGTTACATGAAAAAAATATATATAAAAAAATACACACAAGCTTCTCTGGCAGTCATGCAACACTTGTGACATCACAAGTGTTTTTCTTGCAGTCTCGAGGTGTTTGTCTCAGGCAGGAACTCATATTACCCTGCATGTTGAAAAGCGGCACTGAAGATGTGTTACAATGGTACCAAACATCCCAATGTGACAAACTGGGAACGTGAGGCTGCGGTAATGTATCCTTTTATTTCTGATCCCACAAATGGAACATGTGGGGTACCACAAAAATGCCAAAAAGTGCTTGGCAGGCCCCCGGCACTGGCAGAGCCCAGTATGTGTCTCCTATGTGCCTTAATTCAACCAACTAACTCTGGACAGCTATTTATAATCTCAGCTAATGTTTAAAAATGTAGTACAAAATATGGTTATGTAACTGTATTTTTCATATTAAAACCTGGATTATTCTTCTTCAAAACTACGCTTTAGTGAAATCTTTAAAAGACTGAGTTAGTCCTTCCTTTTGGTTTTTGGTGGAAAGGGGGATAAGGTTAGCTCTGAGTGATAAAATTCCTAAGAGGAAGTACACAGAGTCATGCATCACATCATGTACCAACTGAACTGCGACTAAACCATGCTTTACGCAGTTCTGTTCTGCGTAGCAGCAGATACTGTGGCTTGGTGGCTACCGTGAGACTCCAGGACTCTAACAGCTGTGGTTGCCAGGAAGGAAGTCTCCACCAGCTTAGAATGAAAATAAATACCAGGTAGTTTGTGTGCTGACCAAATTTACTTTTATCTTTAGAATTTTTAGCACTTCTATGTAGTTTTTTTTTAGCTTTCACAGGACAGTTATCTGTTATGCCATCTCTGTCCTATTCAGGCATTAACAGTCATATGTGGATGACTAAATAGAGAAGAAGGTTTAGCAGTGTGACATGCATCACATTTCACACTAAGCTAACTATAGCTGTACTATTAGAGTGTTACCCGCTATAAACGTGGCAGGGCGTAAAGTAGTGTAAAGAAATGTTGAAAAAGTTGGAAAAGTGATACCAATATAAAATGTTAGTTTAAAAAACAATTTGTATGAATGAAGCTGAAAAAGATGTAAGTAGTAAAAGATGTAAGTAGTAAAAGATGTAAGTAGTATTAGAGCACACAAAGGTAATCGATAATTCTGTAAAGCCTGGAACATTTTTCTTTTTTCTTTCATTACACAGACTTTCTACTTCTTCAGGTCCTGGTTGCTGTCTCTTGCAGTGCCAGGGCGATGTGTGTTTTTGAGTGAATCATACTTTCATCAGACATTACACACGTGAACCAGCGGGGCTGTCCACATTAGCCTCACTTCAATGAGCCTCTTTGTTACTTAAAGATCAGATATTTATTTCCCCTCTTCTTTAAGGCAATTCATTCTCCATCACATGTCTTCCTTTTGAGATCTTTCTAGACTAAGTATTTGTTTACTTGGTCATTTAGACTAACAACAGTGTGTGGGCTAGTGCAGTTATTTAAAAACATAGGAAATGAAATTATAAGTGGGCATTACACCACCAAACGCTGTTATTGTTTCCATTACTTGTAAAACAATGACTTGAAACCCAGTCCTGTTTTTACTGAGATCTGCGTTCTATGATCTCTTATACATTGTTCTTTATTATTTATCCATACATCCAACCATTTATCTTCTCCTGCTTACCCAGTTACCAGTGGAGGAAATATACATAGATGGTGAAACACTTCATATGTATTGCAGGTGCTGCAGTTTAAGCAGAGAAGTCCAGGTTTTCCCCTCCATGGCGACTTCTTCCATCCCACTCAGGAGCACATAAAGGTCAGTTAAAATTCCAAGACAACTGCCTTGGTTCAGTTGGCTCGGGAAAATATTTCCTTTATTATACATTTCTTAAATAAAAAGACCTATTTCAAGATGTTGTCTGTGAAGTCATAAATATATCCTGTAGATCATTCATCGGATAATCCATTGTTTTACATTTATGTCTGTGAAGGTTCTCAGTCATCCAGGTCATTGTAGCCTAGAACTGAAGAAGCTTCTCGGATGAGAGGTGAAATGTCTTAAAGCAACTTAAAGAAGTCCAGACGTTTTACATTTATCTGATTCAGCGTCATGGTGGAGGGGGATGGAACCTATCCCAGCTGTCAAGGGGCAAGAAGCAGGGTACATCCAGGACAGGTCACTGGTCTGATAGCACTCACACTTAGTGTCAGTTTAAAATCACTAATTAGTCTAAACCCACTAACTGCATGACTTTAGGAGGAACCCAGAGAACCCACACAGACACAAGGAGAACATATAAACTTCACACAGAAAGACCCTGGCCAGATGTTGGAGTCGAACCCTCCCCTCACCCGCCTGCTGTGAGGAAATAGTACTAACTACTGTGCAACCATTCTACACAGCTGTAAAGGCATATTTCCTAAAATATGCTTATCAGCCCATCAGTACCCTTAGATCTGGGTCGTATAAAAAAACATGTCTTTATTCAAAAGATGCATACAGCTGCTGTATGTAGAGGTGTCACACTGGCTGTGTTATTATCTTTTGCTGCCAGTCAGTTTCCCATCTTTGATAAAAGTAAAATAGTTTTCAAGTGATTGATGCACCAGTGCTGGTGTATAACGCGTGTTGGGGAAGTTGTGAGGTTTCGCTTTGAAGATGGTCGATGATTTGTAAGCACTGTTTTTATGGGGGTTTGGGGAAGAGAGTAACACCGTTTTTTTTTCCTACTCCGACTCTCATAAAGACAAAAGCTGTCTGTCTGTGGCTGACGCTGGCCTCTGCTGCCAGAGGCTACTGTGCTGCAGTCTGGATGTGTTTGAACATTTCAAGGAGAATTGACCGCCACGCCCTCTTTCTAAAATTACTAAATTACTAGCTGTGAGGAATTCCCATCATATTTTTTTTCCTCTAAATCAAGACACACTCGGATGCCTTGAACCTCTTAAAGCAAGATGTGAGCGCTGCTGTAATGAATCGCTCCACAGTTCCTCTTTTTCCTAAAAAACAATACACATTCCTCTTGTTTGGACACCGAGACTTGGTCTTTATGTGGTCGCTGTGCTCTCCCACAGTAATAAGCAGTATCTAAATACAGAAGCAAAACTGACCCCACTGGACTCTAAACCACAGAACTGACAGGAACGGGCGTGAACTGCTTACATTTGCTTCTGAATATATCTGAACATTTTTAATGTTTTTTGAGAACAGTTTTTATCCACAGGCTTTATATGTTTGTAGCACTTTTACGTTTTAAAAAATGAAAATCCAAATTATGCGTGCAAAAAAAGCTAAAATCCTTCAGCAGTTAACCTGTTATTATTAATATAATGTAGTCACTGTATGTGGGTCATTCAGGCATCTGGAGCATCTTATCCACTAAACCGTCTGTGGGAGTAATCGTCCCTCCCTGCTTCTCCCATCTATTAATGCATTCCTCTGAACTTCCAATGATATTCCTTTGAATTTTGGCAGCAGTGTTATTTCTATTTGCTAATTTAACAAATCAAAACAATCGTATTGACCAAGAGTTTTCCCCAAAGTCTGTTTCAGCAGACCCGTTTTGGGGATTTTAATGGCAACATAATTGGACAAATTTGCATGCAGAAATGTGTTTTTGCAAACCACTGTATCATTATCATGGACTTTGTGACGAAAGAGGGCACAGAACTGAGAAGTCGCCCACTGTATAATCTCTCCTGGCTGCCAGTGAAACAGAAGCAGACTTCCACAGAGAATTAACAACAACAACGTCTTAGACATGAATGCCTCGCCGGTCCTTAAACATTAAGTCCAGTCAGCTACAATAAATGAAGCCTGACATGACGCCATAGGAAAGTATTACTCATGACAATTACATCACTAACATTACTATGAACTGTGACCACTATAAAGACAAAACACTACTGGGAAATGTGGATGGCATTGTGTTAAGCAGAACTGTGGCTACCTTTTTACCTTTTGTCAAAATAACTGTATTATCTGAACTCAAATACTAAAACCAGTTTTACTGCAGGGTCAGCAAAGGCAGTTTTATTGGGGTTGGTTTCACATGCCTGTGTATGCGCACTATGTCTGTCTGTACAATGTATGCATGTGCATGCAAACCTGCTTGCCATCCAGTTTCCATGTCAGCACTGCCTATATCTAGTGATAAAAGCATGCAGCTTGTGATGGCGTGTGATAGCACAGCTGATATCCTGTTTAATTTTACATTATCAGCAAGTGTTTGTTGATTTGTGAAACTGCATTTTCACTTATTTCTTATAGGGTGCCAGTTACAATTTTCCTTTCTTTTTGTTATATGTGCCGTACATATACAGTAAATACTTTGTGCATAGTTAAATGTTTATATAGTAAATGTGGTCAAAGTGTCAAATAATGAAGCCAGTGTATTTAAAATCATCCAAAAGCTTCTAGTTCAGATCCAAAGGTTCAGCTTTCATCATTTGACTTATATTGATATCTAGGAAATAGCCAGAAAACACAGCTGCTGCTGTAAATGTCATGAAAAACATTAAACTTATAAATTGAATACGTAATTTGTAAGTATTCTATTAGTTTTTTGTACCTAGGTCTAAATACATGATGACACATATCACAGATCGGAACTCCAGGCTGCTTCTTATGAAAATCTCGTCTCATTCTTTGTTACCTGAATATTTCATTCAGGTTATTTTCTTGAAGTTTCACAACAATTTTACAGGCTGAGTGAAACACGCTTCTGTTAACACTCACAAGCTACCAGGTTACCTGCTTGTTAATATCTCATGAGCCAATCACTTGGCAGCACCTGGGTACATTTAGGCACCCAGAGTCAGTCAAGGTGACCTGCTGAAGTTCAAACCTAGCTTTAGAATGGGAAAGAATGAATTTAAATGTGGCGTGTTTGTTGGTGTCAGACAGGCTCGTCTGAGTATTTCAGAAACTGATGATCTGCTGGGATTTTCCAACACAATTTTTCCTCAGAATTTTCTGAAAAAGAGAAAATACCCAGTGAGCAGCAGTTCTCTGGAAGAACACTTCTTGTTGATGCCAGAGGTCAGAGGAGACTGTTTCCAACTGAAAGAAAGGCAACAGTAACTTAAATAACCAGTCATTATGAGAAAGGTAAACAGGGCTGAAACAGAAGACCATCTCTGAAGGCACAGCATGTCGACCCTTGAAGCAGATGGGTCACAGCGGTAGAAGACCACACCAGGTGCCACTCCTCCCAGTGAAGAACAGCAAACTGAGGCTATAAGTTGCTTGTCTGAGGAGTCTTAACTCCTGCAATAATGTTTAGGTGGCAGGGTCATAGTTTGACATATACAACATGAAAGCATGGATCCATTCTGTCTAGTGTCATCATCAGGCTGCTGTTTGTGGTATAATTATGTAGAGGATGTTTTTCTTGGCACACTTTCAGTCGCTTGGAACCAACTGAGCATCTTTTAAACACCATGGCCTACCTGTGCATTTTTGCTGACCGTGGTGGCTGCTTCCAATATAGCAGTGAGCACGAAGCTACTTAAATACCCTCCACAGTCACGAAATCTAAATCCAACAGAGCACCTTTGGACTGGTGGAACAGGAGGTGGAACTGGATGTGCAGCCAAAACATTTGCAGGACCTTTGTGATGATATCAAGTAAATATGGACCAACATCTCTGAGGTAAGTTTCCAGCAGCTTTTTGAATCTGTGCCATAAAGAATTAATACAGTTCTGAGGGCAAAACGTGGTCCAACTCAGCACTAGGAAAGTGTCGGTAATAAAGTGTCTGGTGAGTTTCTGTCTGAGTATAACAAGTAAAGTGATCAGCATAAAATCTCTTCAAGACAGTAAGGGTATCCAAGGTTTTCCAGGACAGATGTGACATTGTGCAAGCAAGTATGAGGTGCGGTCTTGCTGTAATCGTGCCATTAAATTAACAGTTCCACCTGCACTCTAATCCCTAAAGCTGTGCTCTGCAAATAGTAAAAGTGTTCCATCATTTAAGCTCTTTAAGCTCTGTAACCAGTGCTTCCATTAGGGTCACCTGTGTATTTTTATGTCAGCCACACCCTCCAGTTTCATGTGCACACTCACACATGCACACAGTGAGGATAATGCCAGTCTTCACGTGCAGGGTTGGGTAACTATTGGTTACTTTGCCAGCCAGCCCTGTCAAGCCCATAATGAGAGTCTGCATCAGTGGACTCACTCACTCCCTTCAGCAACGCAGATGGGAGTTTACAGTTTATCGCTGCATCATCATCTGTTACCCACTTATTACAGGGCTGTGGGCTGTTTTCGTGCCGCATGTCTTCGCTGTGCACCTGCAAAAGTATGTCCACCCACTGAAGGCACACTGCTGTTTCCAAGACATCTAAATCCCTAAAAGCCCCAGAGCCAGATCTGATGTGCAGCATGTGTTTAGTAACTTGAAACATATACTGAGTGATGTACAAATGTGTGGAATGTAATAATTGAGCAGATTTTGTCATCTAAGCGCTGTGATCTTTGCTATCTTGGTAGAAGGGTATATTTTTCGAGAGTGATGTTTGTAAAGACAAATAATAACATATTTTAAGTTCAGTGAAATCACTGGTGGAAAGTGATCTTACTAGTTCAAGTAAAGAGAAGGAATATGAATGAACACAAACAACACTGAGTCTTTTGGGGTTATGTTGAGTAGCAAATAAGTAGCTGATGATTGTACTTTTGAAGGAAAAGTTAAGCCAAGTGAGAGTTACATAATACAGGAAGCCCTCAAAATGTTTTTTCCACTGGCTGCTTTACAGATCATTGAGGACCTGCTGGTACTCCAGGCTGATTATTGGCTTTATTACTTTTCTGAGAAACAGTCCTCAGTGGAGCAGTGAAAATTTACTACCAACAGTTCTTTAATTTACACTCTACTTACTGTGCAGCCATGACTGTTAAAGCTTATCAGCCTATTAGAATATAGACCACATATGAACGCACAACACTGGTGTG
The DNA here is from genome assembly GCF_041146795.1 of Maylandia zebra. Classification (NCBI taxonomy): domain Eukaryota; kingdom Metazoa; phylum Chordata; class Actinopteri; order Cichliformes; family Cichlidae; genus Maylandia; species Maylandia zebra. Next base: position 20,334,380 of record NC_135187.1, read on the forward strand.
CTTGATGTTAGACAGACTGTGATGCTTGGCACAAAGCAGACTAATATATGCATGAAATAAAAGGCTTTGTAACACTCAAGCCTTTGTAGACATAACCTAACAGTCTGCATTCTTTAAAGTGAATCTATACAACTCTGGACAAAACATAATCCTATCTTAGAAATAAAAGGACACACATGTTTTCAGAAGGCTACATCCGTATTTCATATTGGTATGTTCAGTAGTTTGACGTTGCTAATATTAGATACCGAGAAATCGAGAAAATTGCTATGCTGACATTACTGAATTAGTTCTGCTTTTTAGAGTTTCTAACAGTATCCTGTTATTGCCACATGCTGATTAGCTAATTGTGAACAGTTAAAAAGTTGCCTTTGAGCCCAATATAAAAGACAATTAGATGCCATCTGAATATGAAGCCGCGACTGACCAACGCACACTTGCATTATTTAATCAGAGCACAGGGTTGTATTGTATCTGTTATAATTATGTTCCTCAAGTTTTTTATTCAGCCTCCAAAATGAGGTATCTTTAGAGTTAGGTTTTGCAACATTAAACAGATGAGAAAGATGGCCGTGGTATTTTCAGTAATAAACAAAAACACTTGAGATGGTAAATGGCCTGCATTTGTATAGCGCTTTTCTAGTCCATAGGACCCCAAAGCGCTTCACACTACATTCAGTCATCCACCCATTCACACACTGGCGATAGCAAGCTACATTGTAGCCACAGCTGCCCTGGGGCACACTGACAGAGGCGAGGCTGCCGGACAAAGGCCACCACCAGTAGGCAAACATGGGGTTAGTATCTTGCCCAAGGATATTTGGCATGCAGCCAGGATGCAGCCTGGGATCGAACCACCGACCTTCTGATTAGTGGCTGACCTGCTCTGCCACCTGAGCTACAGCCACCTTCGGAGGTACTTCGGAGAGGGTCTGCCCTCAGGTCACAACTGTATGCAGACATTGTGTGCAGCTATTAACCGCTGTGCAGGAACATATTACATGGCTCTGTGTTGACACTCCTGAAGAGACGTCCACTTTTTGTTGTTTTCCACCCCGTGTGTAATTGGACCTCATTCCTTCCCATTACCAGCTTTACAGACCAGAATAGGGTAGAGGAAAAAATAGACTGGTGCTGTGTAATGCTCTGTCTTAAAAGGATCCAAAAAAAGAATCGCTGTTGTACCATCGCGGCTTTAACTGGTCCCTGCAGGTTTTCGGTTGTGACTGCAGACAGATGTTGAAAGCGTGGTTTGAGTTGTGGTGGGTTTTCTGGGGATGTGCTCAGCTTTAAATCGTGTTTACGACTTCGCTTTGCTTTTGAGAAAATCCATTCACCTCACGACGGTTCCAAGATTCCTCTAACCTTTTGAATTTCTCTGAGCCCTTGCAATGAGGTTTTGCAGGTTTTAAACCCTTTCAAATGTTAGACCCAGTGCATGGTGTCATTTCAACAGTAACACAATGCATTTCCATTTTAAGCCATTCATTATTCAGAAACCATTAGTTTGATAGGGTCAGAGTGAGTGGTAAATAGCCAAATAAATGTGAATTACTGAATCCACAGCATTTATAGCCCATTTGGTGTTAGCTGAACTCTGTGTGCGCGCGCGTGTGTGTACACACATAGGAGGTATCAATAGATCGACATCTGGTGAAAAATCTAAGCAAAGGCCTGATCTCTATAACCAGCACAGAAAAAATGAGGTCTTCAAAATCACATATCCCGAGGCCAGCCAGCCCTTTTGAGATAAGGGATCAGTCAGGATTAACACTCCAAGACAAAGCATTCCAAGGGCGGGCTTGGCCCATACGTTAAGAAATGCCAAGACTTCAACAAAATGTTCATTTACAACCAAGGCATATCCCAAAACAGCATCATGTTTGTGTTTTTCAACCATAGAAGTCAAAGTCTGCACAGAGCTAAAGGAAACATAAGCCAGTGTTTGGTTTGAATTGCAGCCAAAGTCATAGTGAGCTGAAATGTGTATGCCTCACTGGGCTGCTTATTGCTGATCTACACACAGATACTATAAAAGAGGACTTTTGTTTAAAGTGGTGATCTTGAGAGCAGTCGGCATCATAAAGCATCCTAAATCCACCTCTTGCCGGCCAAAAACCAAACAAATGAACAAAGCACTGCAGCAGCTGGGTGCAGGCACATTGTCTCGCAAACCTACAGTGCAACGAGAAAGTATTCACCCCCTCTGTATTTTTAGGCTTTAACAAGTTAGTGTTAAGAAGACAAATACGTTTTTAAAACATTGTTGAAAACATTAGTCTAACATCCCATTTCATCTGTCGCCATCTTGTTTTTAAGGGTGAGCTGACTTAAATTAAAGCATCTCTCGCCAAAGCAACGTGTGAATCACAAGGAAGCTGCACCCCAGAGTATGCCCTTCTTTATCTTTTTTTTCACACTAAATGAGACCATAATTTACAAAATGAGTGTCGTGCTGTATTGAAGGAGAAGACTCGAAATGAACATTTGAGATCGTAAACTCGTGAAGAAAACATTTAAATCAAGAAGAGAAGTAGGATTCTTTTACCGCAGACTGTTATGCAACCAGATGACCTGCCTCCTACTGGATATTATGAAGAACGCATGTTTCAAGGTCTGCATTAACTAGCTTCACTTTTTATACCACGTCCACCTTGTGCTTACAGTCTCATAGCCATTTTCCACTAGTACCTACTCAGCTAGACATGATCAGTCTTGCTGGTTTTCCTTTACAGTCAAGAACCACCTGATGTGCACAGGGTCGTTATAACAATGCGGTCGAAAGTCCCATGACATCATTTTAAAAATGGCGGGTTTTGATTTTGGGAAGGAGTCTTTCTCATGACTCATTGAGTGACGCCACTGACTAGCCAATCAGTGGCATGCAGTCTACTGACATCATGTTTTCGGATCGCCTGGGATCACTTGGAACCCCAGCCGAGTAGGTACTAAAAAAATCTCCTTGAAAAGCATTCAGTTCATCCAAAATGCTACAGCAAGAGTAGTGACAGGGACTTGAAAGAGCGAGCATATTTCTCCTACATTGGCTTCCCTTGATTGGCCCCCTGTTAAATCCAGAATTGAATTCAAAATCCTCCTTCTCACATTGAAGATCTTGAATAATCAGTCCCCATCTTATCTTAATGACCTTGTAGTACCATATCACCCCATCAGAGCACTTCGCTCTCACACTGCAGGCTTACCTGTTGTTCCTAGAGTATTTAAAAGTAGAATGGGAGGGAGAGACTTCAGTTTTCAGGCCCCTCTTCTGTGGAACCAGCTTCCAGTTTGGATTCGGGAGACAGACACTATCTCTACTTTTAAGATTAGGCTTAAATTGTTCCTTTTTGCTTAAGCATATAGTTAAGGTTGGGTCAGGTGACCCTGAATCCTCCCTTAGTTATGCTGCAATAGATGAAGGCTGCTGGGGGATTTCCATGATGTCACCTTTTTCACTCACTATGTGTTCATAGACCTCTCTGCATTGTTATTAATCTCTGTCTCTCTTCCACAGCATGTCTTTTATCCTGTCTTCGTTCTCTCACCCCAGCTGGTCACATCAGACGGCCGCCCCTCCCTCAGCCTGGTTCTGCCGGAGGTTTCTTCCTGTTAAAAGGGAGTTTTTCCTTCCCACTGTCGCCAAAGTGCTTGCTCATATGGGGTCATATGATTGATGGTTTTTCTCTGTATGTATTATTGTAGGGTCTACCTTCTAATATAAAGCACCTTGAGGCGACTGTTGTTGTGATTTGGCGCTGTATAAATAAAACTGAATTGAATAAAAAAGTACCTGATGGTTCACCTAATGGAAAACCCTAAAAACAGAGGTGAGCCGTGCCGTGCTGAGACAACCCCAATGGAAAAGGGCTAAATGTGATGAACATATACTTAAGTGAGAAGAGAAAAAACAATCAACAATCAATAAAATAAAATCTTAAAATGGGTCTCAAACCTGAGAGCTACAATTTTTTTCTCTTTTTGTTTCCATGCAGCATGTCGATTATTATAATATGTTGAATAATCTGTTATAGTCTAACCGGGTAGTTACAACATTACGATTTTTGGGAATTTGTATAAAAGCTCAGTTACACGAGTGGAAATGCAGCGTGTGTTTGCACATACAGGCCAGCATTTCACTATTCATCTGAAGTCAATTATACGGAGTCAGCAGCACTGGATCGAAATCTAAAATCAAAGATGCTTTTGGCACAGCTGTGACTTAATAGCCTATCCACTTAACAACAAAAACAGGCATGAATGGAAAGTCAGCTTTCATATAAATGTCTGTATTCATCATTTTAATTCACTAAAGACAGTATCATTTATAAAGTTGTGCAATCTTGTGCAATCAACCAGTGTGTGCAATTCACCCATTAAATTAAGAGTTAATTAGCTGAATTGGATGTGGAATAATTTGAGCTTAGTTTCGATTTGACCAGTACACATGTGCTGCTGGTTTTTCTTGGAAGGTCAACAGCCGTCAATTATCCCGCATTAGCCGGTAAACAGTGTTCACAAATGCCTCCATCGTGAGCAATCGTTGCCTATTAAACTGCCCCAACCTTATGTGAGACTCTTGGAGCTCAGCAGATGTTTTCCTCAGTCCAGCAGTCTCAGACCACAGGTATATAAATACAGTATAATTACTGGACCAGTCTGAGCACGGCGTGCCATGCCCTTTTTCTGGCAAACACACACACATATACACAAATCCCCTGTACACTTTAAGCAAGACCTACATATGGTTCACAAAATTCAAGCTACGTGATATTGGCTTGCTGTAGGGATCAGTTTTAGGGCCTTGATAACAAATTGAAGTGACATCCACTGCTGCTAGCCGCTGCTGTTTCTGCTGGTTCTCTCGATTTTTGTAACCTGGCACCTTGTACGATCGTGTTGGTTTGCGATATATCGATGCAGAAGCTCAGAGACTCACACTTTACAGGGGAGATGTTGCAACAGTTTGAAAAGATGAGACTTTGTGGAAAATTCCTTCTGCTCATATACCAGCGCTGTGTCAGTGCTGCCTGATACCTGTCGCTCAGGAGAATACTGCAGCGAGTGTGTGCAGCATGCAAAGCGACGATTGCGGTGGGTATGCTGGGGCCCTTATCGCTCACTGTTTCCCAGGGTAGGGGATGTTGAGAGCAACGAGAGAGGAAACATAAGTGCAGCAAGCGGTGTTATGGGCCAAAAACCAAACTGACTGGAAACTACGCTGATAAATTCAGTCGGGCTTTAGTCCAGGTGTTCTCATTTCAAAGCACCTTGTGACTGGTTCTTTTCTTTAAAAGCTTTATATAAATAACTTGTGCTTAGTTACTTTTACTTATAGTGCTAGGTGGTTATAGTGACAGCTTCAGGTGATAATCGTACATATTGCACCTTTGAAGTGCCAGCGGAAAGAAAAACAAAATCTCAGCCTGTTGTTTAAAAAGCACATTTGTTCAGAATGATCATCTCTTTATTCTTATTTGATTTTATTTATTGCTGCTAAAGTTACTCTAACTTTAATGACCTCTTAACCTTTTTTTTTGAAAGTGCAGTCTGTATGTCTTTGATTTTGAGGCCAGTAGCTACAAAGGAAAATGTTCCCACACATGTACTGTACCACGAAAGAACTTTTTTATGCATCACCTTAGCGGTGTCTGTTCGCCTCGAGGTGTTGTAAACTCATTCTCCCGTTCTAAGGAGGATTACCGACTCCACTTGACTTTGAAGCTGTAAGATTTCCAAAACATGGTTTGACTTCAAGGCTTCTCTGGGAGTTGAGGGGATTTTAATGAGGGGATTTTAATGAGGGGATTTTCGGTTTGACCAGCTATGCAGGACTTGAGTGGTAGATGGTCAGTTTCTATAATCAGGTCATCTGTCACACTTTTTTTTAACCTGAACTACCTCACCCACATGACACTTGGGGTAGTAATAGAGGGCATAATGTGGGTCAGCAATAGTTGTGTTCGGAGATGTTTCTGTCAAGGATTTCAATACACAATGACACAAACTGAGACTGAATTTGCATGAATGGGTGACAGAAATGTGTCTGTTTCCTGCTTAATGCATGTTGGGATTAAAGCAATAATGCCACATTTAGATTACATTAAAGACTTGAAACACTAGGAAACAGCTTGACTTGCTCTGAAGCCTTTAAGGCGGTGACGTCCACTTATAAAGCTTTTAAAGCAGCTCTTTCTTCAGTTGTTTATCCTTATTAAGGCAAAGCTCTTGGCAAAAATACACATATCACATTTTTAGAATTGTACAGTTTTATAAATGCAGGTTTGATCTGGGTGTGGCTCACAAATAAAGGCTGTTACTTGTAAAATGTTTGAGATCCCCCGCCTCTTAGCACCATCTGAGTCATTGAACACCCATAATTCAAGTGAGCCGAGAACACGGAGCTACATTGAAAACAGAGCAGCCGTCACCTCAGACCTGGTTTTCATTTTTAGCTATTTCTGTTCAATTGACCTCAACATGCAAAAATAAGTAGCACACTACTGAGCTCATACTACTCAAACATCTAATTATTCTTGCTGTTGGTCCGTTTATAGGTTAGTTACCATATCAGAACCGAAAATAGAAGACAAATGCAAACATGAAACATGAGAGCACGAACAAGCTACGGCTCGTTTTCTTTCTCTGAATTGTTTCAGAAGAGGTTTTGCATTGTTCAAAGAGGCAGCCTGTGTTAGTTTTAGAGAATTAAAGAGAGAAGCATCAGGAGCACTAATGAAGACAACGAGCAAACAGCATTTTTTGGGGTCTATAGTTTTGCTTTTGGCCTTATTAACTTGTGAAATTAAGACAACCATGTATAATGGATTTTGTAAGTTCTATGATTTCTACTACTTGTCTCTTATGCAACTGCATAAGTACACATCTAAGCCTGAGTCCTGATCTCGTCAGGGTAATGGTACAGTAGTTCCTTACAGATCACTGTTATACACAAGGAAGCCATGAAAAGGAAAAAAGGAATCAAAAGAATTTCTTGGAAAAGTACAACTTCAGAATTGTCTAAATGATGCTAAACAAGTGGTTTTAGATTCCTGTGTTTCAGAGAAAGCTGGAACACTGAGTAAAATGGAAATATGAACAAATCGTTTAGACCCTGAAGGTGGCATTGTGGTTGTATCACAGCAAGAAGGTTCTTGGTTTGTAGGGAGGTTAGGTTAACTGGTAATTTTAAACTGGCTGTAGGTGTAGATGTGAGTGTGAATGGCTGTAAATGTCTTCCTGTGTTATCACTGCGTTAGTGATAGACTTCTAACCCTATCCAGGATACACTCTGCCACTAGCACAGCGTCTGTTGAGATAAAGTCATGTGAAAGTGAAAGACGCCTTTTCAGATCTAAGGTTTCCTTATTAGGACATTAAGAACTAATGTCCTAGAATAACACATGAAATTTTACACTGTCATTATACAGTGAGAAAGACTATTCATAACTAGAAAATACTGAAGACAGCTGTCAGTCGTCCCAGCAAATTCATCTCAAGGTCAGAGCGTGTCACGCTAAGAGAAGCTCCAACACACCTAAAATCTACATGTTTAATGTTAAACTTCATCACAATACGATTAGAAAACGCCTGAACAAGTTTTGCTTGCTTGCAAGTGTTTGCAGAGGAAAGCATCTTCTCTCTTAAAAGAACCTGGCAGCAGTGCTTACATTTGCAAAACTACATCTGAGCAAACCACAACACTTCTGGAGCAACGTCCTTTGGACAGACCAGACCAAAGTGGAGACCAAGTGTTTGGTCATAATGCACAGTGCTGCATTAAGCAAAAGACAAACACAGAACATCAGTACAAAGATCAAGACATAAACGGTGAAGCACGGTGGTGGACGGGTGATAATTCGGGCACCTTGCTGTCACTGAATCAACCATGAACTGAAAAAGAAAAGAATCAAAGTGTTGCAATGACCCTGTCATAGTGCAGACCTCAACCCAATTGCTCAAACGCTGATGCGGGACCTTGACAGAGCTGCGCATAAACAAATGCCCACAAACCTCAAAAACTGAAGCAACGTTGTAAAGAACAACTGACCAAAATTATTTCTCAATGATGTGAGAGACTGTCGAAGTCACACTGGAAATGATTTCTTTAACTTATTGCTGAGAAAAGTGGTTCTACGAGGTCCTGAATCATGCCACATACTTTGTCACACACTGCTTCTTCATCGTCTTTTTTGTTCAATAAATAACATAATATATAATAAAGTTTGTATTTAAATAATTTCGAGAGGGACCAGAGGATTATTTTGTTTTATTAACCATGGAATTGAAAGAGGGTGCACGTTCTTTCCTCACATGACTGTAGCCTCAGTAGCTTTGCTATAGTTCACTGATAGAAATCACTGATAAAAGCCTGACTTTAAAATGCAGAATCTAAACCTAGTGGAAAACCTCAGCATGGCTCTGTCTGTGTTTTATATGCAGGTGTGGTTTATATATGTAATTTTCTTTCTTTTTCTGGTACATTTTTAGCTGACCTTTATGGATGGAGCAAAAGCTGCGTTCGCTGAAAATGGTTCCTAAAAGTGACCATGAACCCACACAGTGTCTACTTTAATTGACTGCCACCTAAAGGCAATAATTAATATCAGCACTAGTTTCTCACAGTGTTGAATTCCCCCATCATTACTCATGAAAGATTTTACCTCACAGCTTTCAAAGAGGAAAAAAAGACAAAGGTAATGTCTTAGGAAACGAAAGAAATGAAAAGATACACAATCTTAGATGATGGGGAAAAAACCTTTGATAACAACTGAAATTGGAGGTTGGAGGTTAACGGGCTTCAGCCCTGCTTCAGCAGGAGTAAGGATGAGAAGGTGGGGAGACCAGCAGAGATGAAAAGTAAAGAGAAGCTGAGTTTTAGAGTAAGGAAAGAAGAGAGAGACAGAGTGCATTGTGCTGTGGATGGGGCGGGTCATCCTGGTCAGGGCAAAGAGGAAAGCCTGCTCAGATCAGTCCAGAAGCTGACAGCTCTCTGACAGGGATTAGACGACTGCCTGTAAATAATAGGGGTTCAGACCTGGGGCACTTTGCTCTTTGACAAAGTGTTCATTTCTCATCCATCACTCTTTCCTTCTCTCTGTTGCCTGTGGGGTCGAATTCTCACAGACGTTTGGTTATTCTGGGTGAGACTCAGCAGACTAAAAGCAAAAGGTGCTGTGGTAAAAGGTGCAGCATTACTCAAATACAAGAGAGTTTCCATATGGCGCATTTGGTGCTCACCTGCATCTCCTCAATGTGACACATTCAAATTTCCAGAAAAATGAAAGGAAAGCAAAGTAGCAGACTGTGAGATAGATGACATCATTTGATTTAAACTAAACATCTGGAGGCCAGGCACAGTCGGAGCCTTAAAATAGACACAATGGGCGAGAGGTAGGCGACCTGCTGTAGTTACAGTGGTGTTAAAAGAAAATGCTCTCATGCAATGACAGGCGCATGATAAATAATTCCAAATATGTTTGCTGAAGTAAATAAGTTCAGAGGAAGCCAAATCGGGAGCATTACACAAAGTCCAGGCCTCAGTGTAAACTACATGATTGTATTTGTAATGTCTGTGTATGTGAGGCCTATCTTAATAGGAGACTCACATGCAACAAAGACAGTAACTTGAATCTCTATTTTGCATGTGCAGAATGACCCATTAACTACACTGAAATCCTCAAAGGAACTTATTATGACTTGTGGAGTAGAGGGCAATGATTCTGTAGCCTACGTAAGCATACGCGCACTGCTTTCAGACTGACTTGGAAATATCTGGAGCCTTTAAATTAAGCAGCAGTAATAGGAGTGTCAGAGTCCTTCCAGAGACTATTCCAGACACGCCCTAACCACCACAGCTGCCAGCGCTCTGGAGAAGAGGAGGTTCGGGTGAAAGTGGAGCTGAGGGGAAGAGAGGAAACCTGAGGGCAGGCTATGCGGGTCCGGACTCTTATTAACAGGCTGTCAGCGCAAACCGAAGGGCGCCGAGATGTCAGCGAGGGGACGAGGATGTAGCACACCTGAGGAGAGCGGCGTGTGGCGCGTTTGAGAGACGGAACTAATTCTGGATTCAATGCGTGTGCAGTTCCTCACCAGTGATGAGTTGGCTCCTGTTGTGGATTGTAACAGCAGCCGGGATTCAAGAGGTGGGATGGAGGACAGATTTCCCAAAGTACCTTTTTGTCTTTTGTTTTTCTTTCTTTCTTTTAACGTCCAGGTTGCATGTAACTCAGACGTTTAATGCAAGTTGCAGAAGACATAGGGGGTTATTTTAAAGTTAGTAAGGTAGGCTGAGATACACTATACGACAAGCTCATTTAAACGTAATAAACGAAATCAGTGTTTCCTCCGTTTTAGCCCCCCCCCCCCCCCCCCCATTTATTCGTCAGGTTATGGCAAAAAAAAAAAAAAAAAAAAAAAAAAGAGAAAAAAATAGTTTTTTTAACCTTTGGCTGAATAAATATTTCCATTAAAATCTGCTTAAAAACTGATTGTTGTCCTTTATTATCCTATTATCCTTTATTTATTATTATCCGTTATCTGGCTTTAATTTTGCACTGTGGGATGCTCAAAGTTGTGTCTAGGCTCGTTCGGTTATATTTTAGTGCCACCTGGTGGATATTTGGGGGTACTCATGTGCTTTCTTGTATCCCACTGCCTCCTCAGAGCCTTTCTACTCATAAAGACATCAGTTTGTGGTCTAACCTCAGAAACTGAGTGTTTAAATTAATGATATTTTGTGTTAAACACGTTAAACACGGCGATATTCTTAGTTTTTGTAAGATTTGGGTTATTCAGCATCAATGTCAAATATACCCCTAAACAGTGTGGTTGTGAATAGTCAGTATTAAATATATTCTCATTATTGCATAATAAACTCATGTGGTTTGGAGGGAAATAACAACAACGCCTGAGTGACAGTTTCCCCTGGGAAAAGTCCTTTCTCCTCTGCTCTGAGGAAGGGTAAATCAAGCCAACACCTCCCCGCGGGTCATCTGACCTGACTGCAGGCTGACAGGAAGAAGAGATTAAACCAGGAGTGGAGCCAGGGTCATCAGCACTTGTAATCTCTTTGTAACCAGCTGCCACAAAAATATGACAAGTATTTGAGGTCACGTTAGAAAGCATTTAAAAAGGGGGAAAAAAGATGATGATGATAACCACAAATAGCTCACTAAATAATCTCTCTGTCTTGGTATTGTTAAATGTCCTACATGCAAAATGTGTTCATCAGAGATAAATGATTTCAATAAGATGTTTGTATCAATCCCAGCCCAGCTTTTATAATTAATTTATGAAGCACTCACATCTTGATTTCCATGATCTCCTTTTTCTGTGTCAGGGTGATGATTTCCTTAGCGGGAACAATATGTATGCCACTTTGCAAATTAGCCTCATGGCTGCAGAATAAATTAAGTCTTTTGATAAAACAGCTTTGTGGCACGACTGTGACTAAAAGTCGTTCATCTGCATTATCTTTAATATGACCATAATTCTACTGAAGTGCTGAGAACAAGCCGAGGAAAACGGATCCACCGTGCTTAAGATGATTAAGCATCTTTTCGCACAGTTAACCGCGGACAGAGTGTGCACGCACGTGTATCTTTCAAGCTCCCCATTTAAGAGCTCTGCTATAAGTATTTATGGCTGTAGAGACAATACTGGAGCTAATTTTATATGTTTCACTTCTCGCCCAGCCCCGACCACATACTGTACTTTTAATTAGGATGGACACGGTATCTGCTTCAGCTGAAGTCTTATTCATAAAGAGCCTTTGTGGTTTATTATTGCTACAAAACTGACTCATCTGCGTTTGAAGTTTTGCTCGATTTGCATCATAAATGCAACATGACTTCACTTTCCCTGAGAGGGAAGTTTCGGTTTCTGTCACACGAAGTAACAACCTGGAGATCATTTCCTGCTCCTTTCTCAAGCACACCATGCTCTCAAAACAAAAAGAATTCAGTTCAGACTCAACCATTTATTATTTTTTACAAAAAACAATAACAAAAAACATTCACATTCCCAAACTTTCATCAGTTGAGGCTCATGCATTCTCTGTCCAAAGCTAACCTCTAAGCTCTGGGCTGTCAATGTGCCTTATGTGCAGCGTTGCTGTGAGAACATCTGCTTTTAAGAGCTGCAAAGCTCTTTACTGTGTGATCTTGGCTACACAGAGCAGATTGTAAGAGTCATAATGCCAAGGGAGATGAAATTCATTTCATTGGCAGGATTTTTATAACTGTAAGTAGCACAGTTCTTGTTTGAAATATGGCAACGGAAACCAGTGTTAATACATAAGACACCAGGGCGCGATGGTGATTTAATAAGATTATCTCCACTGGGTGTAATTCATTTATATAGTCTTATTTAATTTATTGCACAGCACGAACACATGTTAGCACTGAAGCAGAAGTGTACAAGTAAGGGATTTTAAACCTTTCAAGTCCATTACTTGCTGAGACATGGTTACCAAAGAGGGCTAGATGAAAAAAAAAAATCATGATTAAGGGCATTAAAAATATTGCCCCCACACAAGGGGTCAAATACCTTTTGTGCAATAAAAAAAAATTCCGGACAAACAGGTTGAAAGAGTAGTTGCAGATGACTTATTTTGTGCAATCACTGTAACAAAGGCTCAGGCTTGATGATGTGACATAAGCTGTACGCATGATGTGAAAGCTATTGGACATATTAGATTAATAAAATATAGAGTATATGAACTGGGAATCTCATTTTCTTTCCCCTTTCCTCTCTGCAGGCCTACTCCCTGAATTCCACCACCATGCTGCCTGCCACAGCTGTCACATCCCCATTTGTAGACCTGTACAACCGCACACAGTACTGCAAGTGGCCCTGCGAGTGTCCAGAGACCCCCCCTAAGTGCCCGCCAGGTGTAAGCCTCCTCATGGATGGCTGCGACTGCTGCAAGACCTGCGCCCGGCAGGTGGGCGAGGTGTGCAACGAGGCAGACATGTGTGACTACCACAAGGGACTGTACTGCGACTACAGCTCAGACAAGCCTAGGTACGAAAAAGGAGTGTGTGCATGTAAGTGTCACTCACCAAAACAAACTACCGCTGTACACCGCATCAAAAGTTCATTTTTGTAATGTTGCAAGTCACGTTCATTGTCCAAACTGCACACAAACTGCAGCACAGCACAGACTTGAGTAGAGAATATTAGAAAAAGCTATTTTTGGTTTGGTTTCATGGCACAGGCAGCATGTGCACATTATTCAACAAAGAGCACAGAGCACACATGGAAGAGAATTACTGACCTCAGTCTAGGGACATATCTGCAAGTTTTATATCCAAGTCTCCAACATGCAAATAACTTTTTGTGTTATTCATGTTTTCATGTTTTCATTTTATTATTTTGCCTTTGTTCTACATCCTTGCAGACTGTGCAGACTTAATCGTTGCCTGTCGAGATCAAATCTATCCCAGATATTGCACAGCACTAGCTTCTAATGTAATTATTGCATTACATGTTTTTTGTATTTTCACTCACACCATTTTTTCCCCTTTTTTAATTATTCTCTTTTGTTCATTCGCTGCTTGTTGTGCTCACTTTTAAGGACTTTATTTTTTGGAATAAGCTGTGGAGAAATGAAATACTTACCTCCCACTAAATGATGTCTGCTGCTAAAAAAATAGTAAAAACAGACCTATGGTGTCACAGATTTTCCATCTCTAATAGAAGGTTCATTTAAAACCTACCTACACATGATCTGATGACAGTTTGAAGATGGAATAAGAAAATAAAAAATGGAGACTAATATAACAGTTTTCAAACATTTCTGAAGTGCAAAATGTTTCATTTATCGATTGCTTTTATTTTCCAAGCTCTGCAAGACAAATGTCCTCCTAATAATGGCGGACGCAGTTCAGCAGCAACGCACAAGTCCAAGCTTTTGTGTGTTTGCCCTGCTTTTATAATATATTCCTGCTTGTCATCCCTCTCTGGCAGACATGGTGGGAATCGGCTGCGAGCACAATGGCGTGATCTACCGTAACGGGGAGAGTTTCCAGCCCAACTGTAAATACCAGTGCGTGTGTGTTAACGGTGCTATTGGCTGTGTGGGGCTGTGCACAGAGTCTCAGCCTCCCCGTGTTTGGTGCCAGACCCCACGACGAATCAAAGTCCGGGGACAGTGCTGCGAGCAGTGGATCTGTGACGAGCCCAGGAGAGGGCGCAAGACAGCGCTGCGACATGCAGTCGAGGGTAGGAAGCTTTGGATAAAAAATATTGTATGTTTTAACCCCTAAATCTAATGTTCAGAGTTGATGGCTGAGAGGTCATTTAAATGGAAGGGAATGCTTCAAGTACAAATATAGTGAACAAATTACTAGGAAGCCCTCAGTATTCTTAAAAATGTGAGGATTTTACATGACTAATTGGAGCTCTCTTGGGCAGTATTGTTTGCACAGAAATGTAGACATACATACAGTACACCGTGAATATTTCTGATATTGAGTGGTGTTATTTACACCAGTATAAATCTTTAGAAGTAACAGAATCTGCTCTGTTTGAAACTGCATCTCACAAAGTAGCTGTGCAAGTAAAGCTGGTAGTCCAGACGCATCGTGAAGTATGTGTTTGTCGTAAGCGTGTGAGTGACAAATCGATCCTTTCCTGTGGAAGCCAGTGGAGGCAAGAATGTGAATGAAGATCTCTTTGTGCTGCATAAGGAAACAAATTAGATCCAGACTTCTAGGCAGACACAATTTAACAATTTGGATTCAAAACAGATGCGACACGAGGGGAGACAGTCATACTGTGCTTCTCGTGTTCTCTCCGACATTACATGTGCAGGATCTGAATGATCTGAATGTTAAACAAGTATATTCATGTTGCTAAAAGACAACTTTAAAACAAGAGGATATGTGATTGGTTGATTGAGTGGAATTGTTCTCCTGAAATTCCTTAATTGATCCGTTTATTTATTGATCCAGTTATTATAAAGCTGACTCCTGTTACATCTTTTATCACTGCTCTGTATTATGCTGGGGTCTGCCGGGGAGCCATGCTGCTAAATTTAACTGCAGCTGGAAAAACAATCCTTGTTTTGACTTTTTTTTTTGGTCTCTAATAACCAAACAATTGGTTGAAATATTGTGAATTTTTAATTTCATTAAAACTTTAATTAAAACTGTCTATATTTAACTCTTGGTTTGCCAAATGGAGTAGAGTTGTCGCGACCTGGAGCACTTTGACAATGAAATGGCGCTGAACGTAATTTAGTTGCACACCTCTCTGTCTATGCTGCTGTCTAGTTTTCCCAGCCGAGACCACGAGCTGGCACAAAAACTGCATTACCCAGACTACCTCATGGAGCCCGTGCTCAAAGACCTGCGGCCGCGGCCTGTCCATGAGGATCTCCAATGCCAATGAGCGATGCGAGCTGTTTAAAGAGTCTCGTCTCTGTAACCTGCGGCCGTGCGAGGTCGACATCACCAAACACATCAAGGTAGTAGTCTCACAAACACGTACAATAACTGATCAAACTGAAATGGTTTTTATATTTAAAATCTTCCTGTTTCTTTGCTCCCTCAGCCAGGGAAGAAATGTCTTAATATCTACAGGGAAGATCAGCCAACAAACCTCACCATCTCCGGCTGCACCAGCAAGAAAGCGTACCGGCCCAAATACTGCGGCGTCTGCACCGACGAACGCTGCTGCATCCCCTACAAATCCAAAACCATTGACGTGGAGTTTGAGTGTCCCAACGGGACGGGATTCACCTGGAAGATGTTGTGGGTTCAGGCCTGCTTCTGCAACCTCAGCTGCAGAAGCCCCAATGACATCTTTGCTGACCTGGAGAATTATTACGGTTATCCAGAGGTTATGAACTAAGAAGCGACCTGTCGGTTTGTCCCATCTGTAAAGAGCTTTAGAACTTTTTCCTGACTTTCATTTCCTATGCAGTTTTTTCCTTTCCTTTTTTAGTCCAATCATGTACAAGGGATTTTGTTCTGTTTTCTTTTTCCTATTGGAAAAATCTGTAAATATCACATATGTGTATTCATAAAGCATGGTGTGCTTTTGAAGACTATTTAAAGAAGTGTTTGCAAATGAAAATATTCAACAACGCATGTGAAATACTGAAGGTTTAATTTATTTATGAGGCTTTTGGCATATGTACTGGCATGCTATGTTTTTTGGACGACGTCTCACAAGGACATTGCTTGCCTGCCTTTAAACTCCCATATCAACGGAGGTTGTAGGTTTTTCTTCATCTATTTCATTAAATTCTCCCTATAAGTGTTAAGAGATGAACAAAGATCCCCAAGACTACATATTCATATGAAATAAGGATAATCAGGGAAGCTGTTACACATTTTTTTTGTCATTTTTTAATAAATACAAACGGTTATGTCATTTTAATGCTTTTCTACAGCATTAGAAGGTTGTGTATTTACAAAGCTGTATGTACGTGTTCTACAGAGCCAAATGTTTTTGTAGTGCAAGTAAAATACAGAAGAAAGAGTAGAAAGTATCAGGTAAGTTCTATGGCTATCCTCGTGTTTACATGTGGACCTCTCTTTTATCACTCACTCAAGAATCCACACACAGGAGCAGCACAATCTAACAAAGGTGAACAATTTCATGGCACATTGATTGCATAGAAATCATCATAAAAATCATTAAGAGAGAACCGTTTTTGATCCATTAATAAACCATGTGATCCTGAAGCTTTAGCATTGGTTTTTCAGTGTTTTGATTGACGACAAAGCATACAATTTAGATTAATTTTAAATTCACCTGCAAACTGCTATTTCAACAATCTTTTGGGGGAAAGAAAATTCACAGGGGGGGAAATAAATGACATTTGCAAGGTCAAACAATTTGCTGTGCATGATATACTTTAAGTCTGCCCTTTCAATTTTCAAAGATATACGTGTAGTGCCTCCCCATTCACTCTCCACATCTACAAGTCTGCTCCTACATACGAACAATAACTCATACATGAAAAATAAACGGATAAATGATCGAACAATTACAGTGAGAACAGGAAACACATTTACAGTCGGGTAAATTTGAGAAAGCTGCGTCAGTAGGGTAAAAATGGACCAAAAAAAAATGAGGTTGGAGGGAAAGATGAAGGGGAGGTTGTTTTTTTTTTGTATGCGAGATTATGAGGGATATATTACAAGCTGGTGTACTCTTAGCCACAGCTTTCTCCGACATTCTCTGCTTCGATGTCCCCAAATGCTGCGTTGCCTCCAATTACACTGTGGCCCCAAACATTTTCTGCTTGCAATCAATAAACACGACCTCAACTTCTTACTCAAACATATTTCCAAACTAGGGCAACTCATCTGCACTGAGAAATCTGCAGGTGAGTGTGTATTGTGCGTTTTTTTATTTCTTTTTTTCCCCTCTCTTTTAAACAATTCCAGGTTGATGGGCCAGGTGTGAATTAGAGGTAGCGCAGCAGAGACTGAAGGGGATCCTTGAGAGGTTTGGATGTCTGCTGAGTGGAGGGTTATTTAGCAGGACACTTCGGCGGACTTGCTCACGCCTTGGTCCACGTTGTTGTTGGCCGTGGTGTCCATGGAGCTGTCTGTGTGGGAGCGGCCGTGCGGATTCTCAGTCGTGTGGCTGCGGCTGCGGCTGCCCTCGTTGGTGTGGGAGCGGGAGCGGTTTCCCTCGCTGGTGTGGGAGCGGGAGCGGTTGCCGTCGAACGAGGTGACGCTAGAGCCAGAGGCAGTGCGGGAGCGAACAAGGCGGGTCATGCTGGCAGCAGGCACTGAGGGAAGAGGAAAAGAATTTACTGACGTCCACTTTCCCATTGCTCACTACCTTTCATCACAACCTTCAAGAAGATTTGCAGAATTTTGTAATAAATGTATGGCGAGCATATAAATTGCCACGTGTTGTTACAATGAAAGCAAGCCATCCAAACAGATGCAGACAATTAAAATTGGTTCTACTGTCATCAGCAAATGCAAACGTGTCAGTCAAATGAAAGTTCACACGGACACCATTTAAACTAAACAGCGAATACTTTATGCTTGAGAGCAGTAGTGCAAAGTTGTCAAATTCAATTCGACCTTCAGCAGGCTGTCTTGACCATGTCTACATGCCCAAATTAACTGAACTGTTCCCGTGTGATTGGCTGATTAGTTATTAAATCAGCTGAATGGCTGTGTATAATAAAGTTGCCAGTGGGTGCACATATGGTCTGTCCTTTGAGCATTAGTTACATCATAGTGAGTACAAGCCCTAATCAATCATAAAAACAAGGGGTGCGAAGGCTGTGTTGGGGCATTATTATAATCACCTTATATTTGTGTGTACATTGGTACAGTCAAGCATTCCCGTTCCCAAATTCATTAATCACATTACAGTCAGAAATCAAACAACTGAGTCACCTGCAAGAGTTACACAAGATCCTAAAGTATCTGAATAATCAAACATGCTTTGAACTCACTTTGTGGAGCGCATTTGACCAATTGCAAAAATTCTCAAAGGGGGCATTCTCAGTGCAGTTCATCATAAATAATAAATTTTGGCACGTAAAGAGACAAGAATGTGACACTCGAGTGCTCAGATCTTGTGCATGTCCTTCTTAGGGTAGCTGTTTGTGCTGATGTGTGGGAATACGTAAGGTTTAATGTGCTATTCTAAACTAGAAATTATATTACTGGTCTCAGCAACGTAATGAGGAGCCTAACAAAATTAATTAGTGCATTAATGTTTTCAGAGTGTTTGATTTTCAACACTGGATGAGGTGAACTCGAAGGCTAAGAGATCTTTCTCTCACCACAAGGTGGCAGAATATACATCTTTTACATCTGTAAGCACCAGTGATGGCAGGCATTTTTTTCTGTGTCGTTTTTATTTTCATGCACGTTGGAAGAAGAAACTTTAATCTGAACATATCTCAGTAAAACAAAGTGAAAGTATGTGATACTTACTGTATCCCATGCCCTGAATGAAGTACTTGAACGCCTCGGTCAGCTTGCCAGGCTGCAGAGAAGAACATAAAGATAATCAGTCCTCTTTTCAGTAATTATTATATTTGTTTGCATAACATTGACAGGTTCAAGCTCTCAGCCACCAGCTTACTTCCCAGGGTTTGTGATATGACAGCTGTTATGAACAGGTGCTGTGCAGTTTGGAGGATTACAACCTGACAACTGTGGTTCATGTCTGGTACTTGTTAATGCTCTTAAGTGCCACCCTCCTACGCCATCCACCCCTCCACCTGACCCCGTGTGCTGATTATCCAGCCCTGTCCAGCCTGTTCTACAGCATCAATGTCTCTCATGTTATTTCCCCCTCCCTATTTTCTTTCTCACACATACACACCTGGTCAACCTGGGGCATGCCACCGCAGTCGGCCATCTGGGGAGAAGAGTAAAAGAACACAAAATTAGAATTTTGCATGTTGTCACTTGTGTATTCGTGCAGCATCGTGCACACTCCATAACCCCCCACAGCGCTCATTAAGTCCAATTTGAACACGCAGAACCATTAACCCCAGTAAAAGGCACCACTTTAAGTCAAACAGCCATTTGATTTGAGATGCGGTTCATAAAAAGCTCGCCACAGGCCAGCCGAAGTAGGTCAGTGAGCTCTGGGGAAACGCTCAGCTGTCATACCACTGGTTAATATATCACCAGGTAAATGCTGAGCCAGTGGAATCTTATCAGCAGATGAGTTTTCATCAAGGTGGTTATAATCTGGATGAGACAGGAGGTGTGGGGTAAAGGCCACAACAGAGGGAATGAGTGGGGCCCTCACCTTAAGAAGGGTGGCCTTTGTGGGGTCCAGCTTAGTGTTGCACTCAACCTGCAGGAACAAACGCAAAACATTTATTAGGCAAATGATGTGTGATGACCAACAAGTTTTTAATGTTGTGTGCTTAATCCAGTTATTCCTATGGATAATATATACTAACAAATACGTTTTGGATTTGGGACCTGTTTGCAGCTGAAAGCAGCAGCAGTCACACAAATCTCTTAACTTTAACAGATTAAAGCTGATCTGCATCACTCCGTTTCTGTTTCCAATTCGGTTCTTGCCTAAGACATGCTAAACTGTTGTCCTTAAGCACTTATCCTTGCATATCTCTTGGGCTTAAGCAGACGACTGAAGCGAATGGAAAACACGTCCAGCACAAGTTGAACCGTGTTAACGGCAGTGGGAAGTCTAATCATTAGCACTTGAGCCATGTGAACTCACCACGGCCTCCACGGCAGGAGAGCTATCGCCAACCACCAGCAGAGAAGGGCACCTGGATAAAGGACACACAACCACACAGTGAATGTTTCCGTGTTAGAAATAACATTGTTTCATTTAAGCTGATGCCGTTTTT
The DNA here is from genome assembly GCF_041146795.1 of Maylandia zebra. Classification (NCBI taxonomy): domain Eukaryota; kingdom Metazoa; phylum Chordata; class Actinopteri; order Cichliformes; family Cichlidae; genus Maylandia; species Maylandia zebra. Next base: position 20,354,706 of record NC_135187.1, read on the forward strand.
GAGAACAACTTACTTGAGGGTTCTGGCATGGCTTCCAGGGACTGGCCTCTCAATTTCCAGATCCCTTCGACTGTAGACAGACACATCTGTTAGTGCGCAGAACACGCTACTTTCGGCTGCTCCCTAATTTTTGCACCCGATGGCCTCCCTGACTCAACTCCACAGGGATCGGTATCTCAAATGTGTACAGCACTACACTAAGGAGCCACCACACTTTCCATTAGAGTGTATGAACTCAAACACCAAGATTATATCATGAAACATTTACATAAACTAGATGCTGTGCTTACCTTTCATAGGACTTGACAAAGAGATGCAGGTTAAACAGGTTCATGTCATTCATGATGTGGTGGCGGTATGTGGCAATTAGATCATGGTTGTGGTGAATTTCCTCCTGCGGTACCCAAAACAAAAGACGGGTTAAACCCACGACCTACAAATGAATCTAACTAAAATCCTAGTTTCAGTTTACAGAGGTACTTTAAGCGTAATGAAGATATTAATTAATTTAATAATGAGAATTTGAATCTTTACCTTTCCAAACAGGTGGGTGATGATCATGTCGGGCTCTGCGTGAGTCCAGCCACTGATCTAAAAAACAGAAAAAGCTATGTTTAGCTTTAATGGTTCTGCAAATCCAAAAGTCAAAGTTACCACAGTTTTTGGAAATGGTTTGAACAGTTGTAGGTGCTCATATGTGTGTTTATACGCGCATTACCTTGTGTGCAGCCCAGTCCATCCATCCCTCAGCACACGAGTTGATGTTGATGAGAACAAGGCCTTCTACCATATTTGGGTAGTCCAGCTAAAAGATACATAAATGAACTTTAGAAATAAACCACGACACATTTCGCTAAATATGTGCCCCACAACCGATTTAAAAAAATATTTTGTATAGCCCATCTATTTATTTATTGTTTCCCAATTTGGTGAGGGTTAGGTTTTAATCTAAAGCTCTTTAATGTTATATCGTGCCCTGTTGAACAATATAGAACTAGTTAAAGTAAAGGCTGCAAAGAGTTAAATGTTGCATCTTTGCCAGCTTTGTGTCAGCGGGGAGGGGGGCTTACTATTGAGCACAGTGTTAGTGGTGAGCTGATCTTGTACATTCCTGAGGCTTTCATGGCTCTGCAGGCTCAAGCAATAAGCGGCAGTGTGTTGCCAAAAATCAGCCAAGAGCAGAAACCCATTAGCCAGCTCTGCTAATCCAAGATTGATTAATACTGAAAATATTAAGTGTGACTGAGAGAGCGTGGGGTAAACTCACAGCAAATCTGGACAGAATGTAGGCCCCGGCTCCCATGCCCATGCCAATCACACTTTTCAGGCTAGAGTGCACAAAAGTAGAGGGGTACTGTTAGAACAACCGGTTAGAAAGTGTCTCAAATATAAAGGGTGAAGTGTCAGGCTGGGAACTGGAGCTCAATTTACCCAAAATGCTTTAAGACCAGTGGGAGAGACTCAGCGAGTTGGTCCATAGAAGGGTACTCATATCTGGGGAAACAAAAAGAGTATTGTTACAGACACTATCTAATCAGCAATGGTCTTATATTACCGTTATCAACTCCTGACAGCAGTTTGTGTTCAGCTAATCTTAACATAAGGCAAAGTCTCACCATTAAAGCAGAGATTAGGCTGAACAAGAGATAATACTTGTCAAATTAGGTCACCTTAAGCACATTCACAGTGATCTACCTGTTGATTCTGAGGTCACAGACTGCTTGACATACATTAAGTGTCTCTCTGTTTGTGACTGTGTGCGCACATGCATGTGTGCATCTGGCTCACCCAGTGGAAAAGGTGTTTGCTCCTTCATGCTGCCCCGGGGCATCGACGTGACACACAGCAAAGTGCTGCATGATTTCCGCCATGTCCTCATGGTCGAAGAGCGTGTTCCAGCAGGTTTTGTCTGGAAAACAGTGAAAAGATGGTGGAGTTGGATGAGTGGTTCTTAATAGAGGGGGAAAGAAGAACTCAAACCGCCTGAATAGATGAGCAAATCTCAGGTTTGGAGGTGCCGTGAGCAATCATCTTACAAAATCTGACTTCATTACAAAAAAAAGAAAAAAGAAATCATGGAAGACTCCACGAGGAGTCTCCACACCTCCTCCTACAGATACACAAACATGACCGAGCGTAAAATGATAGCGTGGATACAAGGGTTATAAGTCCAGCTTAGATACTTAGATAGACTTAATATAAAGGTAGTTCAGAGAAACTAATTTCATTTTAATTGGTATGATCATTCAAAACACACAAGGCCTTCGGTACCACAGCACGTTTCACCAAGATAAAGGAAATAATGAGGTAGGCTTACAGTTCAGGCCGACGTCATGGAAGGTGAGAATGACTGGTCTGTCCCCCTTGGGAACCCCCTTCATTGTACAGTGAATTCTTCCATTAGGAGTCTCCACATCGTGCTCCTATAGATACACAGACATGACCATACTTTTATAGCTCCAGGTTACAAAAGATACATAAATATATTTATATATATTTCTTTAAAGTTACTCCTTGATGCTGGTGCAACAGGGCTGCATAGTCAATATGACAACGTAAAGCTGTTGCAGTAATATTTGAAATACTTTTGTTAAATACAACCTCCAATAATTAGCCTGTTTTTTTGATGGAAAATCTAAATGATAGGCTCTTCACCAGGAATAATTTACCCAACCATGCCGCATCTCGTTACAGAGGTTTATCATTCCATTAAATATATTAGTTTTCTATCTACTTTACCAACTGAAAAGTAAGCAAAGCCATTTCAAAAGGCTGGCCACTGTAAAACACAACACATTTTTTCCACATGAGCCACAAAAGAAGAATATTTTTTTCCCCGTTTAGCACCTGTGCAACAACTCCAACTTTAGTATCGATTGTCCAGCAGGCAGCATAATCCCACAAATCCGCTGGAAACTACAGCAAACATTTTAATAAAGCTTTTAGTCTACTCACGCTCACTTCAATCTCAGCGACAATCATTTCCACATCAGGATCCTCCAGAACCATGTTTGCAGGAATAGAGTTAAACACTGCTTGCTACTGAAAACTGTAGTTACAGTGGCTCTCTGAGCTATAGATCCAAGAGCTGGTAAGCCTCTGAAGTCGTTCAGCCCTTCAGTGAGAACTGCATTTTATACCCCTGCTGCTTACCAGTTGGCCTAAGCTCCTGGCCTCCCATGGTGCCTTGCAGGCTGGTCAAAACAAGCTAATTCTAGATGAAGATATCCTTAAATTGGATCAGCCAATGTCAGAGAGGGGCATCAGCTACTGCGCTGACATGATAAGTATGAGCATGCGATGAGTGGCAAAACATGATGAATAAATGAGGCAGCAGCTATTATTCAGTAATATTTAGGGGAGAAGATTTACAAAAACAAAGACTTAACTTAGTGTTGGTAATTAAATATAGATCCTGCACGATATACGGCAGCAAACAGTCTTTCGAGACTAGACTGAGCCCTTTTGATGAAAATCTTTGATTTGTTTCTAAATTACACATTCGGTATTTGGTTAAAACTCACCCATAATACATTAAAAATTTAGTTAAATAGTGAAACGAAGTTTTAAAAATTTCTCCAAATATAAATACTGCCATAATCCATGAATAAATCAGTTTTAAGAACTAGACTAAAAAAACATTTAACTCCTTTAAAAAAAAGTTTTTTTCTATAAAATCTAAATATGTAGAGTGATTATTAGCTAAAAATTGCTTTTACATTGTCATTCATTTCTTTATTTCTAATAATTTTAAACTTAAACTGTTTATATGAAGGTTTATTATTAACCAACAGCAGCTCTATGGTGATCCATCAGCAGGTCAAGGGTATGTCACGAGACAACCTATTAGGTAGTTTGTTTTTTATCCCCAAACCAGTTCTAACTGCATGGGATCTACTTGTCAGGAACATCCAGCAAGGAGGTAAAACCTATTTACGAAATGTAATGTACAGGATTCACCACAGCTCGCTCCACCCACGCTTTGCAGGGCACACTCAAACGTGGAGACTACGCAGTGGAGATAATCCTGCAAGGCAGCGAGCATGTGTCTGTGTGTACAGAGTGTTCATAAGCACACACGCACATCTGTGAAACTTACAGTGGAATTTCTTTTTTGTGTATGTGTGTGTGTGTCCAGGTGTCATGAATGCATTCGCTAATAAAAATCAGGGAATATCATCAGAGCCAACTAATCCTGCGCGACTGACTGTTGGAAGCTTAGTCCCCACAGAGACATCAAACACTTGCCCTGGATACTTTAGGTCAACCAATCTGTCAGTGTCACAGCAAAGAAAGTCAGAAGGACTCTGATGGAGCTCAGACTCTCAGTAAAAGAACCCCATCCACACACTGCCTGAGCACAAAACCCTTAAATTCGCATGAAGTTTGAAGAAAAGATTTTTTTAAGTTGAAACCAATGCACTTCTCACACCTACTGTTATTTAAAAACAACACAGATTCAAGAGGCAGCAAATGTTTTCTGACTATAAGGAGCTCTGTACAGGGTGTTAGGATCGCCCCCAGACTCAGCAGCACCAAAACACATGCAGTTTCTCCCGATAGGCTGCATCATCAAATCCAGTTCAACATGCATTTCATCACTTCCTGTAGCTGACTCAGTTAGTGGAACCCTAATTAGGTTTCTGTCCTAATAAAATCACAGCAGATAAAAGGTCAATGAGGTAGTGCCACAGCTATGTTAATAATTATCAAAGTATTTCATTTTATCAGCCACTAGATGGTACTATTCAAGGTAAAGTTATGAGATACCAAGCAGTGGATTTAACTGCTAAAACAAAATGTTGCAACTTGTCAGAATGATAAAGTGTTTAATGTGTGTTTATGCAAACATACCTTGGTTACAAGCTGCTGCACAGCCTCTCTCAAGCCCTGGAAAGAGAGAAAAGAGGAATGAAAACATAAAAGATAACATGATTACGGTGCAACAAGCTATAATCTAATATCCCAAAGTCGGTTCCCATCACTGAACCCAACCTGAATCAAGTATAATTTTGACTGCACAGTCAACATAATGCATCAAACATGAAGAACATTCTGTGAAATTATGTGAAAGCGAATCATACTGTGGTATTCTGGTGCATATGCATGATTTTCTTATTGCACTAGTTCCATTTTTCTAACACACAGCCGACCACAGACAGCTTAATTGTCTTTTACTGTGCATATTTTGGAAATCTGTGTATAGAAATTTATGAAGTGTTCAGTGATTACGTTCTCATATAAAAGCACCAATATCCCAAAAGTTATATCTAAAGAAAAGTCAAGCTAAGAGGCACAAATAAATCAGCAAAAAGCATACAAAGCTTGACAGCATAGAACTCCAACAGCTTAAGATTTATCTGAGAGTTACCGTTAAACAAAACTTTGCACAAAACATACCGGCAGCTCCCTGTCAACCAGCAGGGGTTTGGACTCAACAACCTGGATATCATCCATTTCAAAGAGCTGCAGAGCCTGGGAGAGATCGGAGCAATTAGTTAATGACTGGTTCAGCATATTTCTGTGTACGAGGATCAAGGTTTTTATATGCATTACTGTATTTTAAAATAAAAGAGTGATTAAAGGCCTGTTAAAGTACAGATTTGTCCCTTTCTTTTGCTCCTAAGCGTCTTTAAGGGGACTGCTGGGAGACTTTTGTCAGAATTGAGGAGTTGCAGACAATAGAATGAGGCCTGCTTGAACTTTGGCTGGGTGTGTTTCTCCACACGAAAGTAAAGAGGGCTTAAGTTTAATATAGTCCAAGACACACTCGCAACATGCAGAGGCTTGCAGCAGTTATCTGCAGTAACATGCGGCTCACATAACGGACCACACCTGCGAACCGCCTACATGAGAAACACGTGGATAACCTGAAAGACAGTGCGCAAGGTGGCTGACAGGCACAAAGCAAGGTTTGGCTGTGAGGGGAAGAGGAAGTGTGATTTTTGGGTAATTCTCACCCTGCTGAAAGATTTAAAAGAAAAAAAAAGATCTACTACACATGCACTTTGAAGATTGGACTCAAGTTAATTATCCACTGAACTTAGAGCTGAAAAAGACCCTCCCTAAATCCAGGTTTCGGGATTGGGAAGACATTTCATAAAATAACATCAAAGTGGGGCTTAATGACAACATTAAAAGGAAAAGAAAGATGAAGAGTTGTACAGAGGGGCAGAAAACTGGAAGAGAAGCCAGGCTGTGCAGATCATGATACTGTGTTGGAATAGAGCATGTAGGCTGTGACTCTGCATGCAAATCAAATTAGCCAGTTAAGAGAGCCCTTTGTCCACTGGCCGCAGCAGGCCAGGGGCTTGCCCACTTCTCTCCCACAGCTGAAGCGGGGGGGCCATGATGACCAAGACACACATCCATATACAGGAAGCAACTGACACCCTGGTTCCCATCTAAACTTCCCAGCTTCTTTTCAGCGCCCTGCTTGCGCTTCCTGTCACTTTCTGTGTTTATCTTGGTTTCTGTTTGGGTGAAGTCTCTCCGTTTGCCATTTCCAGGCTTTGACAATGTCTTTTGTGCCAGCAAAAATAGAAAATAGAAAAAAAAAAACTTAATCAACCTTCAGAATTGCAGAGTGCTCATCAGAGCAAGTTTGCCATTTAGAGGAAGCAACTCATGTTTCAGATATGGGTGTCTGGCAGAATACGCCCTGGGTACACACAAACACCTGTATGCCTGTGTTTCTCTGATGAGGAGAACACACACCAGCGCCAGGCAGCTCTCACAGCGCCGCAGAGGAAGAGGAGTATCAAACAACAGGTTCGTTTGTTCACTGCGGCCCTTCCAAAAACATGGCTGCGGTTACACTGCAGGAGCTTTGTTGAAGAGGACAAGAGAGCAGCCCCCGCTGAGATTCCACAGCCATGTAACAGAAACCATGTTTATGATTTTCATAATATCGAAAGAAAAAGAAAATGCTCAGGCCATTTTTGATTATATAATTTGAAAAAAAATGGAGGGGGGGGGGGATGTAATTTCCCATGTCAACATGAGCAAACCTCTCGGCCTGTTTTCTGTTTTTAAGCCTTTTTTTGCAAACAGCAAAAAATAAAACCAGACAAGTAAGTTCACCCATATGGAAAAGCAACATTTATCATATCTGGTGTCTCTTTTTCTTTTTGTAAATCTTATGGGACTTACAGGTGTGCTGTACTTTGATTTACTCACTTTGGTGAGTAAATGACAACGTGGGACCAAATGGAAAACAACAGAAACTAAATTAATGAAATAAAAGCACGCATCTCTTTTCAAGCTTGGCTACCAGTCACTACCTGCCAGCATGTCGACATCAGAGAGAAGCTCTGACAGAGCAGCAGGCTAAGACAACTAGGTCACCTGCTGTTTACACCTGTGGTGTTAGCCAAGCTGAGCTAATGTTTCACCTCTTTGAGAGGAGTGCAGAAAGGGGAAGTGTTAGTTTACCCACGCCAGAGTCTGAGCCTAAGCAACACGATAGGAGTGCTGCTGCTGTGACATGTTTTATGAAATGATTTCAAACGACTGTCATGGAAAGAGATAAATATTCAACAGTGGCTCATTACACTTAAAATGTATTTATAATGTCGATGAATAACATGAGATGGAGTGAATAACACTGAACGCAAGGCTGCTCTGCTGCTCTTAATATTGTGGCACACCGAGCACAATCGCTTCCTCAAATTTGGCCACATTGGGTAAAAGACTATTCTCAGATTTTAAGATGAGCGTGCTCCCTCACAGGAATTTGCCTTCGGTGCCTTCTTTAAAACCGGCCTCAGCACAAAGAGGTGCCAGTGGCAGCAGTTGTCCCTGCATGCAAAGGCTCCTGTTAGAAAAATGTCATTGCAGAAGGAAAGAAACGAAACAAAAGCAGTAACTGAAACAGCTTTGGCTTGGCAGAAGTGAGACTGTTATGCAATCTTAAACAGGAAACAGTGGGAGGATATACGTTTCTAAGAGATGATCCTAAAAGTGTAGCTCAGAAAAAAAAACCCCAAAAAAAACCACAAACTCGAAATTATTTGAAGCATTTTTATTTGTTGACAGTTTGACTTCATGTCAAGGTTTTAGTTTTTCAAGCTTCGACACCGACTGGTTTCGATGACTGATTAGGGCAGTTGTTGGCTTTCTGAATATTAAAAAATATCACCTGACAATGAGATGCTGCGGTTTGAGCTTTAGAGGAAAACAACAACTCTGGCTCAGGTCTACGTAAAACATCAGCGCTTGTTTTCCACAGTAAATCCAGGAGATGGGGTGCGCTGCTTTAAGCCACAACATCCAAGTTACAAAACAAGCATGGGCTCAAACTCTCTTTGTTCACTGACAGAAAGAAGCATATGTAGTGATTAGATTTGGACAGAGTCTCAATTTCAGAGAGCCAGAATCAAGGGCAGGTCATCCCTTCACTCCTCTGCCTCCATATACTTTTAAATCCACGAGCCTGCTGCATCCATCTGCAGAAACAATGATTGCTTCCCTAATCTTTGGGAACTCGCTTAATCTGTCAAATCCCTGGTTCTGAAATATCAGCAGAGCAGCAGCAGGCCTGCTGGACTAAGCTCATACAGACCTACATTTTCACTGTAAGAGATAGCAAATTGTGGGCGTCTTCCTCTCTATAGTGAAGTTGGTGAGGAGGGGTCACGCAGATCTGATGGGGAGCAGTCTTGTTTTTCTAGCAAAGATTTATTTATTTATGCATTTTGGAACACTTGCTGTTAATACCTTAAGTCAATAAAGAAAATGTTTAATACTTCGATCAGCATCAGCCACAGCCCAGTCTCTCTCCCTCCTCCAGCCCCCACCCTCGTGCATGTTTGTTTGTTTGTTTGTTTGTTACATTAATACCAAGGCTAGAAAGCAAAGAGGATTTGTTATGCAACTATCTGGCCTCACGATGAGTGCAACATTTGACATAAAACTGCATGTTTCCCGTGTGCTCGCGTGCCACCAGTGTCACGTGTGACATGAACGTTGATCTGCGAAGATCTTTTACACTTTGCACACATGGCACCTTCCTTGCTATGAAACACATTCCACAGATTATTTGATCTTTTTTGAGAAACATGCCCAAAAGTGCGAGAAAGCTCTCTCGGAAAATGCACGTGGACATGTAATAGAAAGCATTTTTTAAATGTGCAAAAATAAAAATGTGGTTCCAGTTTCTATAAAGGGGTTAGAAAAAGGAAAGAAATAATGCAGCCTTAGTTTCTTATTTTAGTTGTGTTTCAGCGGTTGCGCACAGACAACGTCAATAACGGGGAAACTGAGTAGGAAGTGAGCGCACAATTCCTTGGAACCCATAAAAAAGGAGTTCATAGTAGAGTTCATAATTCCAAAAAGAAACCTACCTGTTGGTTTAGCAGATGATTGTCCTGAAATGAAAACTTCCTGAAGAGATGGAGAAAAAAAGTCCTCAAAACTTTTGCAATCTCTCTCTCTCTCTCCTTCTTTCTCTTTGAAACAGCAGCGTTGCTTTGTTTACGTGTTGCGCCAGGCGGATGTATGAGGGAATTTTATAAAGCTTGGGGGCGTGCAGCCCGGCCCACTTTCCCCACCGCCGCCTCTATTGGGCAACACCAGCTGTGGGATTTGAGAATGCAGCTTTCCAGCGGTTGCATGACCAGGAAGCTGTGACTCTCGGGTGAGATGCACGAAAAAAGAACGCCCACCCGATTTATCCCCGGTGACAGCCGACTTTATTTTAGGACTTTTGCCTTCCTATTTTTAGGAATTTGGGGGGCTACCCCGCAGCTCAAATGTTAAAGTGACTGTGTGATATTTTATCTCCCTCTGATCTGTCCTTTGTATACATTCTTACTACGTGCATTGCAACTTCTAAAGACCCACGTTGTCCTTTAATAGTTCTGTCAAGTGTGCCCCTTTTCTCCGCTGTGCAAAGACTCTAACATGCATGCTTATTTTATTTTTTATTTTTCTTAGACCAACCTACAAATTATCTCTGCTGTAACTAAGCGAGTGTTTCCACATTCTTGCAGTCGCAGCATGTGACCGTTTTTTAAGATGTGTCTGAGCCATTGTCTGCCGAGTTAGGAAGGCAGCCAGGCCTGCAACCTTGATTTGAGGCCAAGAGGAGATAAGTCTGTACAAAGGGAAGCCCTTCCCTCGCGTTAGATCATAACGCCTTTCCTTGATAACGCATGGATATTGACTAATCAAAGCTGGTCTGTCCTATATAATCAATAGCATGGTGGAGGATGTTTTTTTTTTCTGTGTGAGTAGATGTGGAGATGTTACTTCTTGAAACTGCGTGAAACATCTTTTAAGCCCCCGATACAAATGATTTCAGACACATCTGGTGTGAAGTCTGTCTTTAAAGGTTTTTCATTCATGGAGCATAGTTAAACGTGGAGGGGTCTTTTTTCGTGTGTGGAAATTTCCACATCTGCAAAACTGTGACTGCTATACTGTGGATCTGCTAATAAGTGCTAGTATTGGCAATGACTGTGTGAAAGGTCCTTGTCAGGATACAATAGCACTACTGTGGACTTGTAATGTGAGGCCCTCAATAGGAACACATCGGATAATAGGCGCATTGGAGGGGGGAAAAATATGAGCACTATGCTAATTTCAGGTCAGTCACTTACACTGCAAGACACCACCAAAAGTGCTGATGGGCATAGTTCAAACAAGCAAAATATATACCCGACACCTTAATGTGTATAAACAGAATGCAGCATTTCCTGTATTTGTGGAGCATCTTCCTAGTTCTGTATCTTCATCCCACTTATTATTTTGAAGCACTGACAACCTTTGAAAGACTGCTGTGAGCGATTTAGTGCAGCATATGTAGGTCGTGGTGTCTCGGTACACGATAAAACCAGTGGACTTTCACCTGGCTGTGTTTGTGGGAGCAGCTGGTGACTTCTTTTGGCAATATAAATGAAATAAAACTCTTCCAGCACATCCTGCAACCATCCACGGGTTGTTTGGAAGAATTAAGGTAATTAAGATGAATGTTTTTAAAAAAACCAAAAAAAAAAACCCACTTGTTTTAACAGTCAGGTTCACTCTCTTTCCATTTTGCTGTTTGTGTTGAGTGAGTTTGTGTTCGTTCATTCTTTTTACACAGTGTTGAGGAAAGAACAATAAAACTTGAGATAGTCTAAGGAGACAGAGTGTAAGGCCTGTCATAAAGCAAAAGACTGATATGGGAATAAATAACGTAAACAAAGGAGCACTCAAGGACGTTAGATCTTTCCATTCTTGTTTCTCTTTTACTTTTAGCTCTATTTCTAATACAGTAGGACTATACAGTGGTGTCATAGGGGAAATCTGTTTTGTGCCCTCTGTCTTTTTGCAAGGCTTTAATGGGTCAACGGGTTGAAGAGTACTTGATCTCTCAGTTCATGGCTGCTGTTCAGTGCAAACAGAGCAGAAAGTTAGCTTTCTGTACTGAAAGTCAAAGATCGCCCTGACAGCTGTTGGTCAGCAGAAGTGTATTTACACCATATACAGCATGACTGTAGGCTGTTTCCTCACATCTGTTTTTCCTCTGCTTTATTCATTTCGCACACCTAAACCAGGTTGTTTGCATGACTCTGAGCTAGATTCAACTGGTCATGAAAATTGAGATGATGCAACAAGCCTGAAAAAAAAAAGGTGATTCAGACACACATGACATGTGTTTGTAGGTCACGTAGTAAGAGACTGTGAATGTGTGAGTAATGCATTATATTTTGGAGAATAATGGGTGTGGACTCGAGCGGTAAATGTTTATAAACTTTTTCGAAAATGATCAAAGTGGAAAAGTGACTTTTCAAAGTTACCAGTAGGGTGCAGATGAATCATTAAACGCAGTGTGCTGGCTACCTTTGCCTCTCGTGGGTCAAGGAGAGCTTTAAAAGAATAGTTCAATATTTGTGGAAAATACACCTGAAATAAAAAATGAAAAGATTCCACTTCAAATGTTCTGCATTTGAAGCTACGATCACTTTGGTAGCTTAGCATAAAGACTGAAGACACAGGGAAATGACTGACATACACTGCCATTAAAGTACGTATTTGCACATTTCAGTTCATATTTGGTCCACTTTTCTTTGCATAGTTGTTTTATTTTAGCCACACTTTAGGATTTCTGATCATAAACATCCTGTTAATGGTCATAGCAAAGCGTTTAAATTTGGTTTAAATCTAGACTTTGAATAGGCCACACTCACTGCTTTTGAGTGGACTTGAGGCTGAGTTTCAGATTACTGATCATCAGATCAAGTGCTTTTGAATTCAGGGCATGAACTAATAGCTGCATATACCACCACCATGTTTAGCTGTTATGATGTTCTTTTCATGAATTGCTGTGTTAGTTTTATGCCAGGTGTAAGAGGACTTGAATCTCACAAAAAGTTAAACTTTTGTCTCATCTGCACATCTGCACAGGCTTTTCCACTTTTTTGGGGAGAGATTTGAGACGAGCCTTTGTGTCCTTCTTGGTCACCTTGTTCTCTCTCGTGGATGCCACTTTTGCCCAGTATCTTTCTTATTGTTGAATCATGAACTCTGACCTTTACTGTTCTTTAGATGTTGTTCTTGGCTCTTTTGTGACCTTCTGGATGAGTCATCAATGCACTCTTAGAGTAACCGGTAGGCTGTCAACTCCCACAAGATTCACCACTGTTCCAACGTTTCGCCACTGGTGGATAATGGTTCTCACTGTGGTTCACTGGAGTCCCAGAAACTTGGAAATGGCTTTGTGTTGCTTTTTCAGATCTTACAGCGTACCTTACTTAGTCACACAGATGCTTTTCAAGTGATTTGTTGATTCAACAGGTATGACAGTAATCAAGTCTGGATGTGTTTAGTGAAACTGAACTCAGCTTCCATGATAATTGACACAATCGCTCCCTGTCTAATATTAACATTTGTTTAAAGATTTGAAGCATTTAAGTGTAAAAAATGAGCAGACTTGCTTTGTGTGGTTATCGTTTTAGTCCTTTAAAGAGAGCATCCACATGTTTAGTGAATTTGTGCAATTGCTATCACACATCACACGCCAACAAACAAAACAAACTGTTGCATTTTATTTGATTGTAAAGAGATGTTATCAGTAGTCATGTTCTCATCTCTTGAATCATAAATTTGAGCCTGACCTGTATTCAATATTGATTGTCTCAATAAGGTGCAGTAAGTGCTCTGATAAGACCGTCCTCTTGATGTTGATAAGGTTGTTACTGAGTGACTAACCAAGGCAAACGTTCCTGATATATAGAATCAGGGAACATTAACATCCTAATAGCACTGTTTGTCTCTGCCTGTGACCTCCTGGGGGCAAAAGTTAAACCTTGCCCACTGAAGTATGCCTTTGTCTTCAGGTATTTATAATTGTCAGCTAATTTTATTGCAGCTTAAGAGAGAGAAGGAGCAGTCTTCTTACACGAAAGCCGTTTGTCAGACATTGTTGAAAGTAGTTTAGTCACATAGAGAAAGTCACAACCAGACAGTCAGCTGACTCATTCTCAAAGGAGTGGGACAAACCACAATGTTTGTCCCACTCTTAAAAATGGAATCAGCAACCTTTGGCTTTTATCTACACAAGCCGAAAGCACAAGACTGGTAACATATCAAGTTTAACAAATAACCAGTTATGTGCACTGCCCTTTAAAGTCAACCATAATTTCATTAAATTATTAACAAAAGGCAAAACAGTGGCTACCCAACTATGCAGCTCGTTTAAAAATCGTTTATATGAAGCACAAGCACGTACCTGAGTACACTCGGTTCATACAGAACAAGATGCAAACAGTGAGCGTAATTGAGCTAACCCTAATCCCCTCAAAGCCACAGTCACTGTTCGTCAAGCTCTCCATCATAGGCCTAATATCTTTATCGCCAGCACCAAGTTTAGACACAGTAAACATGCCAGGGCACAGTGGGTACTGATGACAGCTAAACAAAGCTGCAGTAACACTCTCAGTGGGTTTTCACACAGTGCCACACTTAAATCGGAGTTGTGTACAGGCTTAGGATTGGTGCAACCCCTTTAAAGCGTCTCTGTTGCCTCTTGCGCTCTATTACATGGCGTCTCTCCCACAAATGTAACTTTTTCAGGAATGTGGAAATCCCACCTAATTCTTCTTCTATTTTTTTTTTTACAGTGAATCTTGGCAGCAGCATCACATTCCAGCAACAGCCACAGATCAGCCTCGACTGACAAAGTTGGACCGCTCGCTAAAGTGGAAACTGCACCTTAACCAGCCTGTGTTTTGGTTCCTGAGTAAAATATGTGAGGTCAGAATGCCAGGATATTAGCTGGCAGGCAAGACTGCACCCCACTAAAGGGATGCATGCGGACTGTTGGGCAGATATTCATTCCACTGCACAATTTAATTACTTAGTAAGTTTGCAAGTATTGTTGGAGGTAATGGCTGGAGTAATATCTTTTAATGGGAGGGTCTGTGGTCTGTGGCATACTGAGGGGAGACTGTGATAACAGCCCCTGCTGTGTTGCGGGTGGGTTTCAGCTCTAACTTGCCCTTCACACAGGAAAAGTTGATGCGCAACAGGAAAACTGTGTTTATATATAAACAGAGTGCACGGCTGCTTGGATAACTGGGTTGTGGTTAAGGTGGTGTCCAGCAATATAGATAAGGAAAGGATGGATGGGTGTAGCTGTTGATATAGGCATCAGTAGAATGGAAAGTAGGTGAGGGTCACTGGTGTGGGAATTAAAGAAATTATGGACTGCACTGACTCAAAATTGTGACTATTTAGAGAACGCACCTCATTCACCTCATGTCAAAAGTCAGAGCCGTGTTCACTATCTACCACCACTGGAAATAGTGGACATGGCTATATAGTTTCAAGGCTGTATAGGATGTAAAAGCTAAACCCAAAGTGGTCTTCCAACTCACACCTTTAAGGCTAGTCTAGTCTTGTCAGGCAACCAGTGGCAATTGCAGGAAATTTCGACTCCTCTTTAAGAAACATGCGGGGATTTTGTTATCTTCTGACAAAGCCGGGCGAAATGTCTGGCTGCTTTGATATATATTTAAAAAAACATCTACAAGAGATGCAATGACACTCTCACCCATCTTGCGGCATGAAAACAAAGAATATATTTCCCAACTAGCCAAACAGCTTTACAGGGTACTTAAAAGTTGATGGCAAACCTTTAAAAGGTTGGCTCTGTGTCTGAAGGTTGTTTTGGTTAAGCACGTGCCCTCACGCGTAATGGAAAATTTACAATTGATTAACTCGGCGCTGGCTAAATTACACATGACTACTTGAAGGAGAAAATTGTCTGCCATGTTTTCAGATCAATGATTGTCAGTTCTGGAGTGGGTAAACCAAGGAGAATGAGGAGGTGACCCAAATAGCCCAGATGTTAATGATCCCTTGTTAGGCACACGGTGAGGATAAACAAACACCGCCCTTGAAAAAAGCATGTCATGTATTGCCAAAATATGACCGCTGTAAATCAAAGGTCAGTGCTATGCTCAGTACTGTTGATAAAAGTTATTTTAAAAGTACTATGAGGTGCAAAGGACTTGAACGTGCAATTAGCACATGGAATGGGGACTTTGAAGGTTCTCAGTTATCCAGGTCACTGTAGTTTAAGGAGATTGGAAAGAAAAGCGTCTGGACTTCTTTAAGTTTCTTGAAGACATTTCACCTCTCATCCGAGAAGCTTCTTCAGTTCTAAGAGCAACTGGTGGAGAGCTCTCCACCAGCTGGCACCAGTTGGACTTTCTTTCCAAGCTCCTGAGACAATGGGGACATTGGTTTTTCTGCTAATATGCCCCTTGCAACAGGTGTCCTCCCCAGAGCCTTTTCTCTGATAAGTCAAATTTTTTTAAAAACAAAGACCCATGGAGTCATGCTTTACTTCTGCACTGGATCCACCAAACTGTAAAGTCAGGCCTCAACGACTAAACTGAAACTGAAAAAGTAAAGAGGAGAAAAGTCCTGAAAAGCAGTAACACTAACACAAACGTGTCCGTATAGCACGTCCCCCATGTGTTCATGAGAAAACTTTGAACTCACATAATATGTGACTTGACCCACTTGCCCACCCACCGTGGCACTCTCCACTGCTGCTGTGTGCAAGTCTGACTGAAGACATGAAAATCATTAACATGAATAAAAGGAACTTGTGTTTGAACAACATAATGCTGTAACTTTTTTTTTTACCACACTCATGAAGCCATGAAGTTATGCATGTAATGATTTCAAGGAAAAATGTCAAATTTGGATTCATCACCCAATCAGATCTGTTGCCACTGATTTTCAGTCCAGTTCTTGTATAATGTGGAATACCTCTGCCTTTATTCCCTGTTTCCCTTCCTCAAGAATGGCATCTTTACAGCCGTCCACTGAGACCATTTTATTTATGTAGCTCAAAATCACAACCACAGTGGGCACTTTTATTGTAGGTCAAAGACCCTAAGAAATGGGGCTTCAGTGAACAGCAGTTGGCTCATGTGAACGGCATTTCTTAGGTCCCATGTCAGATGTTTGTTGGATTTTTTTTCCCACTTTCTTAAGGACATGACTTTCAGATACTGTTCATCTGTTGTAGGTAGTTTTTCAGGCCTAACAATTCTTCTTTTGTCCTCCACCTGTCTAGTTTCCTCATTATTTAAGCACAAACTCCACATCATGCCAAGTTTGGGGTTTTTTTTTATGTTGTTGTTGTTTTTGGCTAACAGCTCTTTAAGGATCATCTTGCTGGTTGCAAAAATACTATTTTATGCCTCTTAAACAATATATTTCTCATTTTTGTCAACAAAAAAACAGATTAGTAGAAAAACGTTTCTGAAAATACAGTTTAAAACTTGTCTTTTGCTTGTTATGTTGTCGTGTGTATCACAATGCTGGTTGGTTCCTTGAGTTGGGTGCCCTTTTCATGCTTGAATGGTTCAAAGGTCAGGGTCGATTGGCTTACCAAACAAAAACAACATACCTCTGAAATGGTCAGGTACAAGGACGGGGCTGAAAAGCAGCCAATGTCGAAATAAAAAACTTTGAAAGACCTTCAGAAATCCTGAAGAACTATTGCTCAAGACAAGAAATAAAGCACTACTCAAGACTTTCACAACTTCCTGTAGTGCTAAACACTGCATTTGGTCACCGCTTTTCACACAATTCACACAGAAAAATGAAAGATTAGGAATATTTATTTTAATAAAATGTAGGTTAAGGCCTATTGTTTACATCTTTTTAAACGTCTGCGTAATTCTGTGTAGTCCATACAAACAAAGCTTGTGCTTGCTTCACTTTCACAAGAATCAGTGCACAACATAAACAAACAGTCACAGGTTAAACAGGGGCATGACCAAAATATCCGCATATGGGTGTTTTGTTTTGTTTTCTACCCTGTCTGCAGCGCATCTCCGCGGGC